>NC_084486.1:150294673-150594673 GCF_030035675.1 Rhineura floridana | reverse complement strand
TCTGGCAGCCCCTTCTGCTCCACGGGCTGAAGAGAGGAAGCCTCTAGGACCCCTGCTTCAGAAGCAGAGCCAGGTGTATCTTGGGGGCTGCTCCTTCAACCGGGGGCCAGTCCCTTGTCTCGTCTCCCTCCTATTGGTTGTCCTCTTCCTCCAGTGCCGGCCACTCCTGGTCTGAATCAGAGTTTTACACAGAGAAAACCATGACAGCTGCCTGATACTGAGTCAGACTCTTGGTCCATCTAGCTCAGTATTGGTTACACTGTCTAGCAGCAGTTCCCCAGGGTTTCGGGCAGAGTTTTCTCCCAGCCCTACTTAGGGATGTTGGGGATTGAACCTTGGACCTTCTGCATATAAGGCAGATGCTCTACCACCGAGCTATGGCATCTAGGATAACATTACCAATATTAAGACCTACTGTAGAGTAGGGATGGGCGACAAATTTGATTTGGTTCACATTTCAAGCCAAATCTATCAAATTTGCACTTTCTGAAACAACATGAGGACTGAAATTTGCACTTATTTGAATTTTGCAATGTAGTTCTCCAACCAACCAACGTTTCCAAAAATGCATATGTTAGGGGAAGGTGTGCATAAAAATGAATATATGAGTGAAAATAACATACAAAATGTTTGCCTTCATCACCTTCAAGTTGATTACCACTTATGGCAACCCTATGGATCAGCAACCTCCAAGAGCATCTGTTATAAGCCACCCTGTTCAGATCTTGTAAGTTCAGGTCTGTAGCTTCCTTTATGAAATCAATCCATCTCATGTTTGGCCTTCCTCTTTTTCTACTTCCTTCTGTTTTTCCCAGCATTATTATCTTTTCTAATGAATCATGCCTTCTCATTATGTGTCCAAAGTATGATAACCTCAGTTTCATCATTTTAGCTTCTAGTGATAGTTCTGGTTTAAATTTTATTTATTTATTTAAAATATTTCTATCCCACCCTTCTACCCTATAGTAGGGCACTCAGGGCAGCTTACAAAAATAAAATCAGACATACGTAATAAAACTGTAAGCAGTAAATTAACAAAAACATTAAAATAAATTAAAATACATAAAATACAATTAAAACACATAAAATACTATACACACACACACACATATATACATATATATAGGGATTCGTCCTAAAGCGACTACAAAGGTAAAATTTAACGTAAAAGACATAAAATCGGTGTCAGGCTCTACCTTCAGTCCCTCCCAAAGGCTCTCCGGAACAAGATCGTTTTCAGAAGTCTCTGGAAAACCAACAGGGAGGGAGCAGAGCGAACTTCTTGGGGTAATTTGTTCTAACTCCAAATTATTTGTGTTTTTCGTGGTCCGTGGTATTGGTAAAACTCTCCTGCAACACCACATTTCAAATGAGTTGATTTTTCTCCTATCCGCTTTATAATAAAGTAGTATAATAAAGTAGCTTTTCTTATTTTACTAAGTCTTAAGTCTCAGTGATCTAAATGCAGGATAAAAACCTGCTACTTAGGGTAAATACACACACTGGCACACACGCGGCTCAGACACTGAGTATCTCTGCATATTTCCGTAACAAGTTACGATATTGCAATTCCATATCTCCCAATTCTGACAGGAGTGCAATGAGATTGCTGGCAGTCCAAACTATCAGATCATTTTTGGCTTCAGAATAATAAAAAACCCACTGTTACAGTACTATTTTTAAAAAGCATGTGTTTGAAATGCAACAGAATGCCTTGAACACCAAACCTTACTCAGAGGCAGGAAATTCAGCCTGAATACATTTAGCTTAAGAATGAAAACAATGGGCAGAGTTCAACTAACTTTTTGCACTAGTGTTAGTGTTAGTGCTATTGCAACGGGGTTCCCCCCTGTCCTCCCCCCACTCGTGCCCTGGGGTTTCTCCAAATCTGCTCTGGAGGACAGATTTCAGGGCGTGCAGGGGCAGGAGGGGAGAGATTCTTCCATTGCACAAGGAAAAATCCGTGTACTGATGGAACAATTTGCTGAGTGCTATGTTGAAATACAACCCAGCACTTCCCTTGACTTTTCAGGAACCTACAGCTGCCTACCATAACATGCTTACTTTGGAGAAGAGGTGGAAAGATCTGTCCATTTCAGTTCTCTCAAATTCTCATTTTTCCAATCTTAAATTTGGTTCTCCACATTTCTGCAGCAATCTGCAATTTTTTTAAAAAAAACACACAACTCCTCATGAAAATTCTCCAGCATTTAAGTGTGAATTTCTCTTAATAAACATTTATGTAGGCAGTTTTGACTAAAGTGCACATTTTTGCAAGTGATTTCTCATCATATAATGCATTTTTGTATGTCATTTTCACTCATATGTTTTTTTATGCACACTTTGCCTTAGCATATGCATTTTTGTAAACGTTGTTTGGTTGACGAATTGCATCACAAAATTTGAATAAGAGTGAATTTCAAAGGATGACTGTGCTTTGGCTCTCATATTGTTTCAGAAAGTGCAAATTTAATAAATTCAGCTTTAAATGCAAACTGAATTGAATTTGTCCCCCATCCTAGTGAAGAACATAAAATATGCAATGTGGGCACACTGCGGGAGGGATGGCACAATATTAACAGCTGTGTAGAACCTCCATCCTTACCTTGAAGTAAGCTCTACTGAACTCCAGTTGGCTTACTTTGGAATAAGCATGCATAGAATCATAGAATCATGGGTTGGAAGGGGCCTATAAGGCCATCACGTCCAACCCCTTGCTCAATGCAGGAATCCAACTAAAAGCATATCCAGCAGGTCGCTGTCCAGCTGCCTCTTGAATGTCTCCAGTGTTGGAGAGCCCACCACCTCCCTAGATCATTGGTTCCATTGTCGTACCGCTCTAACAGTTAGGAGGTTTTTCCTGATGTTAATCCAAAATTTGGCTTCCTGTAACTTAAGCCTATTGTTCTATGTACTGCACTCTGGGACGATCGAGAAGAGATCCCAGCCCTCCTCTGTGTGACAACCTTTCATGTACTTGAAGAGTGCTGTCATATCTCCCTTCAGTCTTGTCTTCTCAAAGCCAAACATGCCCAGTTCTTTCAGTCTCTCCTCATAAGGCTTTGTGTCCAGTCCCCTGATCATTCTTGTTGCCCTCCTCTTGATGGCTGCATTTCTCCTTCTTCACTTACTGTTCTGAAAAATAAAAATAATATTATATTTAAAAGATTAAGTGCAACTTGTATTTCTTGGTCACACTAAACCAGTGATTCTCAAACAGTGTGCTGTGGCACACTGGTGCGCCACAAGAGGTGGCTAGGTGTGCCGCAAATATTATGAAAGTACATTTTAAAAATGAGAAGAAACCCATTTGTATAGAGATTTATTACATCCATGATCAATTAATTTATTCATAGTTTAAAATATATTAATATATTTTTAATTTTGTACACGAAGTGCGCCAGAAAATGTTTATATATTTTACAGTGCGCCGAACCAAAAAAGTTTGAGAACCACTGCACTAAACTTCTAGTGAGTCCATGCTCTCCCTCATCTCTGGGGCTGGGCATGGATACACTGAGATATTCACCATGGCTGTCAGACAGCAGATCAGGATTGTGGGCCCAATTGTATGGAACTCCCTTCCACTTGAGATCAAACACCTGTTGAGGTTCTGGCACCTCGTGAACGCCTTTTTTATTTCAGCAGGCATTTTAAGTAAGTTTCCTGATTTTATGGCCAGTTTTAACTTTATTGTATCTTTTTAACTTTAATGTGCACTGGGTAGTGTTAAGCGATATGTAAGTCGTTGAAATAAATACATTTTTTAAATGACTCTGTAAAGTAATGGTGAGGAATCTCCAGATAGGGACAAAAGAGAAAATCAGTTCACATTTAAAAGCAAACCTACATAATTTGCACAAACTGAAACATAGCAATCCTTTGAAATTCTTACTTCCCCCAGTTTTGCAGCACAGTTCTCCAGTGAGGGAATGTGTACAAAAATGTATGTATTAGGGTAAAGTATGCATATATATATATATATATATATATAACATTATATATAACATTAAAATGCATTATATCTAGGAAATTTGCTTTTGAAAAAATATGTATATTAGGCAAAATGCATAAAAACATGTATATTAGGGGAAAATCACATTAGAATGTTGATAAATTTTCATCAGGGCTTTAAAAAAAGTCATGAACTGTTGTGGAAATATAGGGAACTGAACTTACGTTTTGAAAAAGGAGAAATGAAATAAATAAATGACTGCTCTCTAGACCAGTGGTCAGGAACCTCCAGCCCACACCCTAGTTAGGCCTGCCAGACCTTGGAGGTTGCCCCGCCAGGCCATTTTGGGTGAACAGGGAAGTTTAAGCCACTGCTGTGAAGGAAGGATCAGGAGTGCCCTCTAAGTGTGCTCCTGATTCTTTCTGTAACATAAGAACATAATAATTTCCCTGCCGGATCAGGCCAGTGGCCCACCTAGTCTAGCATCCTGTTATCCCAGTGGCCAGCCAGATATTTCTTCTAGGAAGCCCGCAAGCAGGACATGAGCACAAGAGCAATTCTTCCCTCCTGCTGTTTCCTCCAACTGGTATTCAGAAACATTTTGCCTCTGACCGTGGGGTCAGAGTATAGCATAATGGCTAGTAACCATTGTTAGTTTTTATGGACTGCCTTCAACTCAATCCTGACTTATGGCGACCCTATGAATGGTAAGCGGTATTCAGAGGGGGTTTCCCATTGCCTCCCTCTGAGGCTAGTCCTCTCCAGCTGGTGAGGGCCTGCTCAGCTTGCCACAGCTGCACAAGCCAGCCCCTTCCTTGTCCGCAACTGTCAGCTGGGGGGCAACTGGGCTCCTTGGGACTATGCAGCTTGCCCACGGCTGCACAGATGGCAGGGCACACAACCCCTGAGCCACTCACTGTGGGGGTGATCTTTAGCTGGCCCTTGACACCCAGGAGACACGAGCGGGGTTTTGAACTCACAGACTCTGGACTCCCAGCCAGGCTCTCCTCCCCACTGGGCTATACCAGCTGTAGGATAGCTTTTATAGCTGACGTTAAAAAAAAATTGGCACTGTTTTCTGTCTCCCTGCACAGTGACTTAGAAAATGAGCTTCAGGTTCATCCTTTGCAGCCACAGCTTGGATTCAAGCAAAGGATACGAAGGAGGAATCTGCATATGACATCAGGTGATTGACAGGTGGGCAGCCACACCCACCTGTCATAGTGGATTGCCACCTTCTGCCTCTGACCCTCTGGCTGGATGCAATTCCCTATCCCTGCACTCTCAAGGCTCATTTGCCTAGTTGGAGACAACCCAAGATTGCTCATTCCTCTCTCTTTTTTCACCTCTTTATATATTTTTTAAAAAAACCTTTTTTTATTGAGACAAAGATGTCTCCATGTACAGAAAATAACATTAGTACATTAATAATGAACCAATAAAACCAGCAATGAAAGAGGATTGGACTACAGAGACGCTGGCAAGAGGACATTAGAGGGAGAAAGCAAAGCACAAAGTTAGAGAACAAATTGTATAATATAGCAAGGCAGAACAAAATCAAATAAAGGAACCATTAAAATATTAGATGCAAATATGAGAAACCATAAGGAGGAATGACCATCAACTAAAATAAGAGGCAATGCACTGAGCATACTTAAGGGCATTTTTTTTCGTGCAGTGTCTCAATGTCACTGCTAAGAACTTAAGAGCCCCGCCGGATCAGGCCAGTGGCCCATCTGATGCAGTATCCTGTTCTCACAGTGGCCAACCATTATGGGACATCCATTACTGTTAGGACATCCTAACTGTTAGAGCCATACAAAAATGGAACCAATTATCTAGCGAGGTAGTGGGCTCTCCGACACTGGAGGCATTCAAGGGGCAGCTGGACAGCCACCTGTGGGGAATGCTCTGATTTGGATTCCTGCATTGAGCAGGGGGTTGGACTCGATGGCCCTTCCAACTCTATGATTCTATGCTTCTATGATTATGGGAAACCCACAAGCAGGCCCTGAATGCTCCCCTCTTGCAATTCCCAGCAGCTGGCATGTAGAGGCATGGTCTCTTATACGACCTGGGAGACCAGGGTTCGAATCCCCACATAGCCATGTAGCTCCCTGGGTGACCTTGGGCCAGTCACTGACTCTCAGCCTCAGAAGGAGGCAATGATAAACCCCCTCTGAATACCGCTTACCATGACAACCCTATGAGTAGGGTCGGTATAAGTCGGAATCGACTTGAAGGCAGTCCATTTCATTTCATATATATGTATGTGTGTGTGTGTGATATATATAGATATAGATATATATACATCTTTTTGCGAGTAACCTACACACAAGAGGAATTCAGTAAAGAAACACACAGTTCTCCTATATTTCATAATATATCATGTACATTCAGTCAGTACGTATATTGGATGTTATTAATGGGTGCTCCACCACATTCTTCAATTTCCTAGCAGTTTTGAAACCCAAATATAAATGAAGCCAATGACGAGATCATCTGAAGATGATGCTGATGCTGGAAAGAACAAGAGCTCCATCTCAGAGTGCCTGTTTTTGGCAGCTGTCTAATGCAGACTCTGTTCATAGGGTTTTCGTGGTCAGAGGTATTCAGAGGTGGTTTACCATTGCCTTCCCCTGAGTTTGGATGCATCTTAGTCTGGTGTCTTGACCATTCCGCCTTGGGTGCCCCTGCTAGGAGTCTAGCCTTTTGGTCTAGACTCCTGACGGCATTGCTCTCAGCTTCTTCGACACTCTCAAGCCCCCTCACCACATTAAGGTGTGCATCCTAGAGGGGGTCCTGCTCCATAATGATTTTCTTATTTGTCCTGATTTGCCTTGTTTCATTTTTTATAACATTTGAATTGAAAAAGGAACCAAAAAAAGTTATAAAAAGTAAGGGCGCCAATTTATAATTTGCAGGGGGGCGAACACGCCAGCACCAGCCCTGAAGCTGATGCTGGAAAGAAGAAGAGCTCCATCTCCGAGTGCACTTGTCGCATGCACAAAGTCCGATCCCTGGCTTCTCTTGGTAGGGGTGGGGAAGCACCAGCTTTGCATGGAGAAGGTCCCAAATTCAATCCCCAGCTCCTCCAGGCAGGGCTGGGAGACGCCCCTGTCTAAAGCCCCAAAGAACCCCTGCTAGTCAACGCAGATGCTTCTGAGGCAGAGGGATCAGTCCTCTGATTCTAGGCAGCTAACTGTGTCTGAAAGGAAGAGCCACCGCTCAGTGGCAGAGAGCACAGCTGGTGGGCAGAAGGTGTGTGGCATCCCCAAGCAGCAGCGGGAACAAGCCATGCCCGGTCCTTTCAAGAGCTGCTGCTAGTCGGAGTAGATGCTCTTTCAACAAGCCTTTTAAGAAGAGAACTTACCCCAGTCTGCACCTGTTCTGGAATTGCTTTTCAATATGGTTTTTTAAAGATTTTAAAAGTTTCGTTTATGAGATGTTTTAAGATGTTCTTGGTGTTTTGTCGTTTGTTTACCATCCTGGGCCCCTTCTGGGAGGAAAGGTAGGATAGAGGTTTAGTGAACGAACGAATGAACGAATGAATGAATGAATGCTTACTTACTGAGTTAGATGGAACAATGCTGAGAAGGTAAGGAGAGTCCTATAGCTGTATCAGCCCAGTGGCCTATCTTGTCGAACACCCTGTTATCACAGTGCCCTATCGGGAACCCCCCTCTACAGGACCGGAGTGGAAGAGCATGCTCCCCGCTGGTGATTCCCAGCAACTGCCATTCAGAGGCGCTCTGCCTCCAACACTGGAGAACATAGTCATCCTGGCTAGTAGCCATTGATAGCCTTATTCTTCATGAGTTTGTCTCATCCTCTTTTAAAGCTAACCAAGCTGGTGGCCGTCACTATTATTATTGTTGTTGTTGTTGTTGTTGTTTCCATTTATAGACTGCTTACTATCTAAAAGATCTCAAAGCAGTTCACAATAGAATACACAAGGTACAATAAAAAATATCAAATTAATTTACAAAGCAAAATACATAACCAATATCCATAAACATATACATAAACACAGTATAAAAGCCAGAATTCACCAAGGGAAGCCTGTAAGTTGCCCTCCTCTCTCTATTAAAGTGTCAGAAAACTGAAATTATCTTGACTATGGAGCAGGGCGACAAGCAGGTAAATGGTTATCGCTCCCCTGGTGGGGCTTGCTGCCGTTTCTCTTGCCTCTCCTTCCTCCCAGGGGGCGGTGGGAGTGCCGGCTGGCTGCAAGGCTCCAGGACTCAAGCCTTGGCGGGCCTGTGTGTCCGTTGTTCTGAAGGCAGAGCATCTCTCAAGGAGGTAGGTTGTGATCAGAGAGCAGGACGGGCTTCAGCTGGGGGCTAAAGAGGGTGGCCGTCGTGTTGATGTTGATGGGGGACTGCATGTGACCCCCACAATAGGGAAATGCTCTGAATCAGCATAAGGTCATGTCATAGGGCCAACTGGTGTTCAGCAACATGTCTCTGAATATCAGTTGCTGGAGGAGGGGAACACAAGTGGGGAGGGTGTTGCTGTGCCCATGTCCGACTTGCAGGCTTTTGGCTGGCTACAGTGGGAATATGGGATGTTGGACTAGATGAGTCTTCGGCCTGATCCAGCTGAGCTCTGTCCTTATATTCATATTACGTCACCACTTCATAAGCCTCTCCCCAGTTCCAATGTTAGCAAAGTCTCTTGGGAATGGACAGGCCAATTCCAGATGTGTCAAGCATATCGCTGAGGCAATGTTAACAGTCAGGTCAAAGAGTGCAGCATTTTACTCTTGCAGAAAGGAAGCCAAGATGTCCTCGGAAGCTAGCTTTCAGAACTAGGATGCAGAGGACAAAATTTCCGGTGCTGAGACGAAGGCCACACAGCTGTTCTTTGGAGAGAAGCAGCTAGACAGGTGTGTACAGGGCATGTGGAGCTGATTATATCCCCACTAGCTCCTGCTGTGATTGCAAGACAAGATCTATAATCACATCCTATTGACAACACTCTTCTCTCTGTGTTGGTCAGCTAAATTGCTCAGCGCCATGGAAACAAGAAGGCAAAAACATTACAATCTGAGGACAGAAATCTTCAGTGGTGTTTGACTCTGAGAAATCAAAGCTGACCTTCATTAAAAGGGTTCCCAAGCCATTCTTGGCACTGCCTCTAAACGCTTGGGCTGTGATTTCAAATTGTTGTCTGAGACAAGAGAAGACCCCCAGGTTAAAAAAAGCGTCTGTCTGTGTTCCTCAAGGGACGGTCATTGACGACAACTCGCTGGTCAGGAGCTGCGTTCCTTGGCACTTCAATGAAAACACCAAAGTGCACATTTTAAAAGTTTCTAAATGCTATTTGTTTCCGGCTTTTAAGGAGAAGTTCCAAGTCTTCAAACTTGAATATGCAACTGAAAAATTGAGCATTCGTGCTGAATCCAACAGTTCACACATTGTGACGTTGTCCCGCAGGAATCTTTTTTTAAAAAACTTATATTTTCAGTCTTAAATGCCTGGACTCTAGTTTCCAACACTATGGATTATTTATTTATTTAGAGGATTTATATCCTGCCCTTCCACAGTTAAAAACAGAGCTCAGGGCAGCTTACAAAAACAATAAAAATACACAATCAATCAAAGAATTGCTTGTTAATATGTGTTTTTTAACAATATGTTTTTAACCCTTTTTTAAAGATGTTTTTAAAGCTTTTTTAAAAATGTTTTTAATGTTGTTTTGTTTTAATGTATTTTAAGTACTGTTTTTATGATGTTTTAAAGTGTTTTTAGCATTTCTGTTTGCTGCCCTGGGCCCCTGCTGGGAGGAAGGGTGGGATATAAATCAAATAATAAATAAATAAATAAATTAAAAGCAATATTGTGACTGAGAGGTTGTCTGTACCAACAATTAGGAAATGTGAAATGAACACTCCACTACAATCTGTAATGCAGATAGAAAAAATACCACATAATAAGCAAATAGTTTTTCCCAGGGTGGTGAGTATGAGGTGGATTGTTCCATTCCTATTGGTCTTAAGGGGGGGGAAAGGTTGCACCCACCACCACATTGTATGTGTAGACAGACAGACAGACAGATGACAGACAGACAGACAGACAGACAGATAGATAGATAGATAGATAGATAGATAGATAGATAGATAGATAGATAGATAGATAGATAGATAGATAGATAGATAGATAGATAGATAGATTGTGTGTGTGTGTTCCCTGAGGAGGAAATGAAGTAGGGTGATCTTTGGTGGTGAGATGCCTGCCAGTCATTTTGAAGAACAGTATGTATTTTTTAAAAAATACTTTAGCCTTTTCTGAATTCCTGGACAGGCAGCGCATAGACATCATGGCTAGTAGCAATTACTAGCCTTTTTCTCCATGAATTTGTCTAATCCTATTTTAAAGCCATCCAAGTTGGTGGCCATCACTGCCTGAATTGCCGGGCACAGGCAACAGGTTGAGCAAGGCTGCATTCCAATACAACTTTACTTGGGAGTAAGCACCATTTAACAAGGTGGGGGCAGAGCTGAAAAATGCAAATGCTAATACCTCAGCCTTTTCTACCGAGAGGCTTGCTTTCAGATCTTGTCCTTGCTGACTCAATCAGAAAGTGAGCTAGAGTCTCTGGATAAGGGGCAGAGCTGCATGCATTGATCAAGTGACCATGGCAGTTTTCTAAACTGCCTAGATTCTGTATATGCAGTAGACAGGCAGGCTAAAATTCTTGATTTTCCCAGGACAGCTGTGGTGTCCCTCATTGGCTAAGAACAATGGAAGGCGGGAGTAGGCTAATTTCTCACAAAATATTTGAGCAGAAAACTGCCTCCATTATCTCTGGATCCATAAGGATTAGCGATTTGCTTTTTAAAAAAATGAAACCTAGGAATCTAGGCCACCTAATGGGCTAAGTGGGCGCTGGGTAGCATGGCTAGAATCTGAGTAAAACCCACCTAACTGGACAATATGGCAACCCTGTTCATAGAGCTTCTATTTCTTTAGTCAGTTAGTTTATTTAAGAGGATTTATATATCATATACTTACCAAAACCTCTAAGCAGCTTACATAAAATATAATATATACATTAACATTACCAATAAAATCAGATTGGTAAAATTCAGGACAGACAAAAGGAAGTACTTCTTTACTCAGCGCATAGTTAAACTATGGAATTTGCTCCCACAAGATGCAGTAATGGCCACCAGCTTGGACGGCTTTAAAAGAAGATTAGACAAATTCATGGAGGACAGGGCTATCAATGGCTACTAGCCATGATGGCTGTGCTCTGCCACCCTAGTCAGAGGCAGCATGCTTCTGAAAACCAGTTGCCGGAAGCCTCAGGAGGGGAGAGTGTTCTTGCACTCGGGTCCTGCTTGTGGGCTTCCCCCAGGCACCTGGTTGGCCACTGTGAGAACAGGATGCTGGACTAGATGGGCCACTGGCCTGATCCAGCAGGCTCTTCTTATGTTCTTATGTTCTTAGATGTCAAAAACAAGCTTGTCTAAAAAAATTCAATATAAAATCAGCAGTTGTTAAAATATGCATTATAAACCACATCTTGAAGTACATGTCAAATGTACATATCTGGGTAGGCTTGTTTAAACAAAACAGTTTTTAGCAGGCTCCCAAAACCATACAGTGAAGGCACCTGACTAATATCAATGACAAGGGAGTTCCAAATTGTAGATGATGCAAGAACTGATTCCTCGCAAGTCAGAACGACTATGTGGCACTTTTAAAAGTGCCAGTTCAGTGGACTGAAACAGTCAAGTGGGCATATATGAGGTAAGGCGATACTTCAAGTGAGTTGGTCCCTAGTTGTTAAGGGCTTTATATACCAAGAGTAACACCATGAATTTGGTAGCAAATCGGCAGCCAGTTCTGATCCCTGAGCAAAGGTGCAATGTCTCACGATGCTGCTGCACCATTCTGCACCAGCTGCAATTTTCAGACATGTGAAAGGGAAGCCTACGGACTGGAGTAGGACAGTAAAAAACACCACAAAAATAAAGTGGCAAGTCCCATGTTTCCCAAATATCCAACAGCTAAGGGGGGGAAAGGGTCAGGAAGGATGAGTCAGACACAAGACAAAGAAATTATATGCAACAAAAATTAGTTCTAAAAATGCAAGCAAGTTAGCTCTCTTTTACGACCCCTTCCCACCTCCCCTGATGACCTATGCAAGCCAGGGATGATTAAAAAAGAAAAATCTTAATGGATGATGGCCCAACACCTCTCCTGATCAGAATTAAGGCTAGACTTAATAATAATGAGTGCCAGAGTTCAGAAGCTCAGCCAGACTTGACTGTGGGAATGGTGAGAGACTTGTCCAATTACACTAACAAGGTGCAAGGACCATCACCAGGAAAGCACTCAAAATAACTGATCATTGAGACAGAAAACTGAGCATGCAGGTTGGGTACAAGGTAATGGCTGTCGTGAACAAAGAGTAGTATGAAACAGCCTGGAGAGCTTTGTTTTCATCTTGACCCTTGCAAGAGGCATCTAGGAATTTTCCTCCATCTTGGACAGACTCACAGATCTCCAGGCTAAAAACAAGCACCAGACTATTGCAATTCTGGATGCTGTTTTCATTGTTGTCTTTTTTTAAAAATTGGAACATGTTTTATGTGTATGGGTTGTACAGATGACCGATTACAGAATCCAAAACAGGGACAAGGAGAAAGGAGTCTGCAAACCACCATGTGGCTGCCAGGAATGGTGATCAAAATGAGAACTAGAAAGGCTCAAATCTCTCCATTTCAGTTCTCTCAGTTTATCATTTGTCATCTTAAATTCAGTTCACATTTTTGCAGCAGTTTGCAATTTTAAAAAATCATCAGGCTTTTACTGTAGTGGGAATTTCTCCTAACAAACACATTTTTATAAGCAGTTTTGACAAATATGCAAATTTTTGCCACTACTTTTCTCCTAATATACGCATTTTTGTACGCATTGGTTGGAAAACTGCATCACAAATTTGGAGAAGTGCAAATTTCAAAGGAAAACTCTGTTTTTGGCTTGCATAACCTGACAGCCATCACTTTCAGCCACCTCATCATCTCCAGATTAGGTAAGCCAACCCCGCCCTGAAAACATTGAGGAACATTGCCACCACACCCCAGAAGCAAGAGAAATACCCTCTCTTATTTTCATGGAGGCATGAATTGTCCCCCCAAAATGAGATGGAAATTCAGCCCACCTTTACACTGAACTCAGAGGGACTTAGTTCTGATTAATAGTGCAATCTGATGGACTTTTAGGGCACAATCCAACTTGCATTCACGCTGGGCTAAGGGGAGCTGGCTGGGCTCTGCTGGCATAAGTCTCTCAGCCAGGCTCAGGCGGGGCTCAGCCAGCTCAGCCGTCACCGGCATAAGTCCTGAAAAAGGGGGGTTCTGAGGGTGTGTCAGGGGCGTGTCAGAGGAGGGGCTGAGGTGAGGTGACTTAGGCCACATCCAACTCATGTTTGGAGCACTCCTGCAGGTCCCAATTCAGGCAAAACTTATGCCGGGATAAAAGTCGGTCTAAGGAAAGAAATACAAGAGAAGTCAGTGGAAAGGGCTTACTCCCCTTTCGGTGTATTTGGGAGAGCTGGCTATTACCTTTTGGTCCCTCTGCACAGTTCCCGGCTGAGCCAGCATTCAGCCAACCCAGAGGCTCCTGAACAGCCGTCGGATGTGGCAGAACTTCATGTTGACTTCTCTTGTGCCAGCACCACTCAAGCCAGCTTCTCTGTGTTGGATTGCTCTGCCCGTCTCTGATTCCTCCATCCCAACCCCCCAAAAACTATGGTATGGGATCCCATTTAAAAAATTCAATCTGCTTTCAAATAAAGGGTCTTTGGGTTATGGAAGCCTTTCCTATTAAAAAGAATCCTAATGTACATGTAAAAAATCCTAGTATTTCAGGTATAATAATAGGGTTGCATGGAATGGCATACTGTGGCTGTATAAGCACCTCAGAGCAGGGCTTTATGTGAAAAACAAAATGGTGGCCAATAGTCAGTAGCCACTCTGGTTCTCTTCCTCCCCTTCCTCCCCCCCAAAATATGCCCCACCTGAAATATTACAGAAAGAAATCAGCTCATTTCTGAGATCTGGTTTTCATCCATTTGGCACATTCCTAGACTTCGTTCTAGGCCAGGGGAAGGCACTGGAGAACCCCACACACATGGAGGAAGAGGATGGGACAGTAACCGAAGTCCTGCCTTCATCGCAGACCAGGAGGCGTATGCGGCAGGAGGTTCAACAAGCCCAACTGAAGAGGAGTCTGCACTTACGTGCGTGCACCCAAGAGTAACTCGGGGCACATGCAGGCAGACAGCCTGTCCAGCCCTATTTAAGCTGTGTGCGGGGGGAGGGTTAGTTGCTAAGTCAACGTCTCACTGCCACCAAGTTGAACCTCGTGAGTTAGAGAGGGATGCTGAGTTCTGAGTAAGTCACAGGTAGATTCATGAAGTGCACTGAACTGAAACTTTCTCTTACTTTAATAAAAGCAAACACTACAGCCGTGTCTGAGTCTCGGTTCCTCGAGTTCAGGCAGGACAGTGTGTGTGTTTTAAGATCTGCAAAAGGCACCAGGGCAGAACCTCATCTCTCCATCTGCACTACCGTCCTTTGAGGATGGGGGATGCTCAACTTGAGCTACGATCAGTTATCTGTGTTTCCTCCTCAGTCCAGAGTTACATCCCAATTGGTTTGTCCTCTTTGTTGTTGGGCAAAGTCTGATAGCCGACGCAATTACAGGCATTGTTTGTGCAGACCGCAGAGAACCTGTGAACCCCTCTCTGTGCTAGTGGGAGCTGAAACACTGATCCTTACAAGAGGGGCGGATGAATCAATCAATTTTTAGTTTCTCGCAGTTTTTCCCATCGTAAATTCAGTTTGCCACATTTCTGTGTCAGTTTGTGGGTTTAAAAAAGTCCTCATGAAAACTTGTCAGCATTTCAGTGTACATTGCCCCCAACAGACATATCTTTGTGTGCAATTTCTCCTAACATAATGCATTTTTCTGTTATTTTTACTGATCTATGCATTTTCACTTTCCCCTAATATATGCATTTTTGTACACATTTTTTGGTCAAAGAATTGCATTGCAACTTTCAAATGGAATTAAGCCCTCACAATTTGGCCCCAGATGTGTGAGAGAGAACTATTTCCTGTTTTCTAGGCAACACCAAGGTTTTCAAAGTTCCTTACATCGCAGAATATTTCTCATCTCAACTTGCCCACTGCACAATTAGGGTTTTGTTGTTGTTGTTATGTGCCTTCAAGTCGATCCCGACTTATGGCGACCCTATGAATCAGCGACCTCCAAGAGCATCTGTCATGAACCACCCTGTTCAGATCTTGTAAGTTCAGGTCTGCGGCTTCCTTGATGGAATCAATCCATCTCTTGTTTGGCCTTCCTCTTTTTCTACTCCCTTCTGTTTTCCCCAGCATTATTGTCTTTTCCAGTGAATCCCGTCTTCTCATGACGTGTCCAAAGCATGACAACCTCAGTTTCATCATTAAATTCTTACCTGCGTTTCTCCTTAGAGTTTGTACGTCTAAATCCTCTTGCCTTCAAGGCCACACATTTAGCCCCATTCCCTTCCCAGTCAAATGACTCTTCCTCTTGTTGCCACATTTGCCATGTCTGCCATGGGCAGCCTGCTCTGTGAGAAGGTTCCCCGTGCAATCGAGAAGCTCAGGCCTCAACTCTGGGATTGATTCTCCTTGTTAAACCAGACTCTGGAACAGAGGAAGCTGCCTTATACTGAGTCAGACCATTGGTCCAGCTAGTTAAGCATTGTCTACACTGGCCAACAGTGGCTCTCCAGGATTTCAGACAGAGGTTTCTCATAGCCCTACCTGGAGATGCCACTGGGGATTGAACCTTGGACCTTCTGCATGCAAAGCAGATGCTCTGCCACGAAGCTACAGCCCTTCCCTGATGTAGCCTGTTCGATGTATGGAGGCTCACCATGCAGCGTAAAAGCCCAGGCAATCAGGGTTCCCAACAGTACAGGGACCCTCCCTGCATAGAGGAGACTCCCCATCACAGAAGTCATGGTGACTGTGGGGTGGGTGAGAGGATCCATGCAACTTTGGGGCAGGGCTGCATGAATAACCCTGAAGTGCATGTCACCACCGCTTACTCTCTCCACACGAGTAATATGTGAAGAGCAATATGGGAAGGTGCCTTACACTGAGTTAAGGGACGAGGGAGATGTTTGAATCAGTGTGCCTTTCCAGCCGAATCTATCAAATTTGCACTTTCCAAAACTATATGAGAACAGAAACGCAGCCATCCTTCAAATTTCACACTTACGCGAATTTTGCAATGCAGTTCACCCGCCAGACAATCTTTACAAAGATGCAGATGTTACGGGAAAGTGTGCATAAAAATGCATAGATGAGTGAACATGATATGCAAAAATGCATTCTATGTTGAGAAAGTGCTTACCAAAATATGTACATTAGTCAAAACTGCCCACAAATATGTGTTTATTAGGAGAAATCCGCACTAAAATGCTGAAGAATTTTCACAAGGGTTATTTTTAAAAAAACACAAATTGCTGTGGAAATGTGAGGGAACCAAAACTGACAGATCTTTCCATCCCTAACTGAGAGAAGGCTGTTTTTATTTATTTATTTTATTTATTTGTTTCATTTATAGACCGCCCATAGCGAGTGGCTCCCTGGGCGGTGTACAAAAAAGTTAAAATACAAAATATCAACAATAAAATCAGACAACAAACAATAAACACAAGCAGCAACAAAATAAAAAAATAAAAAATAAAAATGGTCCATCTAGCTCAGTATTATGTACACTGACTGGCAGCAGCATCTGCAGGGTTTCAGACAGGGGTCTCTCCCAGGCCTGCCTGGAGATGTGGGGGTCTCTGTGACCTTTTGCATCCAAAGCAGTTGCTCTATCAATGAGCCACAGACCTTCCACTGTTGCATCCAGGTCTTGCTTGTGGGCTTCCCATGGGATTCTGGAGAATAGGATGCTGGACTGGACCTTTGGCCTGATCCAGTAGGGCTCTTTTTATGTTCAGGTGTGTGCCTGATTCTGGAATCAGTTCTAGAAATTCTCCTAGTTAAACCAGAATTCAGGCGGAGGGTGAGCCCACAGAACCATAAAGCAATGCAATGAGGGAAGTGTACAGGACACCCATGTATTGGAAGGGTTTCTGGGACATGTTCCTGAGCACCCACTCAGTTTGTGTGGGGTACCACTTGCTAGACCTGTTCCCCATATGCACTGAGATAGTGAAATAAAACAGAGGGGTCTCCAGATGTTGCTGGACTGCAACAGTTAGGAATACCTAATTGTGCAGTGGGCTCCTTCTGGGAGGAAGGGTAGGATAATGATGATGATGATGATGATGATGATGATGATGAGCATGGCTAATGGTCAGGAATGATGGGAACTGTAGTCCAGCAACATCTCATGACCCAAAGATTGAGAAAGGCTGACGAAGAACACACCCAAGCTCCATTGTGCATCCATGTTTCAAAGGGAACGGGGTAGTGATGGGCAAGCTGTCTTTCAGGGACATTTGCCTGCCATTATGGATCTTTCCACTGAGGAACTGGGGGCCTAGGCCTCCACAGAGATGGGGGTCTGATTGACAAAAGTCTAGATATAAGGGGGTGCACTGTCTAAAGCAGAGGGGTGGGGAACCTGTGGCCCTCCAGATGTTGCAGAATTACAACTCAAGCATGCCCAATAGCCTGGGAGGATGGGAGTTGTAGTTCAGCATCCTCTGGAGAGCCAAAGGTACCCTACACCTGGTATAGCACAAGCCCTTTTTGCACACAGTGTGGCAAAAAGCCTTTGCTGACAAATTGGGGGTTGCGGACATTTGTACAAGTAGCTTGAAAAGAGGGGAGATAATCCATAAAGCAAGTAAACTGATGGGGTTGAAGTGGCTTGAGATGCTGCTTAAAATCTAAATACAATCATAGTCACACAGGACATGTTGGCCAACTATTGTGGATTCTTGATTCTTGATCCCTCCATTGTTCTGCTGAAATTCCTGCCTTCCTTTTCTGACACTGTGCAATGGGCTTGCTGACACCATAACATTGTTTTGAGAACTGCTGTACTGCAGGATACCATAGGGAGTGACTTATTTTTCTGTAACTTTGCTGGAAATACAATAAAAGAAACAGCTAGGAGAAGGATGCCTCTGTGCCAGAACTACCGAACACAACTGCCTCCAGTTGTGTTGATTTAAGACAAGGTGACACTTAGGCTTTCAACAAGGACTCCCTGGTTTGTTATTTCATAATGGTTTTCCTGTTCCCGGGCTGACTGGAAAAGGTCCAGGTCTCACTTTCACCTGAAGGTCTTAGTAAATGGCCCTCCTGAAGGCATCCAATGTGCAGTGAATCAACATTGTTCGGATATTATCTCCTATTGTGGTTGGACCTTGGAGTCTTGTGGGCGGGTTTTTTTTTATATACTTGGACCTTGTGATGATGTACTTGTAGCTGTTATAGGCTGAATAAAAGTGAATTGTATCTTTCCCTTTTTGTGGTCTGGATTCCTGTTCCCAGTTACATGGTCTACTTGACCCATGAGTTGCCATGTGTCAGAACTCTTCATTAGGGAGACATAAGCACCATACATGTAAAGTACATTTAAAGCACATGGTTTCCCCCAAAGAATCCTGTGAATTGCAATTTACCCCTCACAGAGCTACAGTTGCCAGCACCCTTAACAAACTACAGGTCCCAGGATTCTTCAGGGGAAATCAAGCCATCCAAGTTGATGGCCATCGCTCCCTCCTCTGGGATCGGAGCCATAGTTTAACTATGTGTTGCATGAAGAAGTGCTTTTTTTTGGTCTGTCCTGTATCTTCCAACATGCAGCTTCATTGGATGTCCACGAGTTCTAGTGTGATGAGAGACTTTCTCCATACCATGCATAATTTTATACTCCTCCATCATGTCTCCTCTTGCTCGCCTTTTCTGTAAAACTAAAAAGCTTCAAGTGTTATAACCTTTCCTCGTAGGGGAGTTGCTCCATCCCTGCTTTCGCTTTTAATGATGGTTTTAATGTTGTCTTGTCATCATGTGTATGTTGTAAACTGCGCTGGGATCTTACTTGATGAAGGGCAGCTTGGAGTTGGAGTAAATGACCTGCTGCCATCTGCCTGAACTGTCTGGGGCGATGAAAAAAAAAGGAGAATTATGGAAAGTGTTGCAGATTTGTCCCCATTAGCCTTCAGAGTAGGCCATTTGGTGGGGTGAACCTCAAAGTGCTTTGTTTATTGCCAAGCCTCCAACGACGTTGCATCAATTCAAGAGAAAGGCCGCTCTCAGACATGGAGTTTATTAGCCCACTGTCAGAGAAGCACTTTCTTCAGTTAACAGGCAAGAGGAGCTTTTACACAGTTAAAAACCTGCTAGCTACCCTGGCATTAAGAGCAAATTAAATGTCTTTTAGCTGTGAGACAGTTATTATGTAAAGCTGAAAGGGAAGAAGACAAGATGAGAGAAAGAGATCGACTTCTTCATTCCCTCTCTCTCTCCCTCCCCCCTGAAATATTGAAGATGCATTTTCTACAGAATAGACCAATTATGCCTGACACTTTAATTGACAGCCAACTCAGGGAGAGAAAAATACATTCTTCTAAAGTAGTTAAGTCTCATTGATTTTAATATCAGCTGCAGTTTTCATTTCATTTCATGTTGCATTCCTTTTTAAAAAAAAACAAATTATTCCTGCACATTTACAGTCATTTTGAAAGGCTAATTAACTATGTATTAAACTGCCTAAGATCTGTTTATTATTTTATTTTATTTTATTTGTAGGGATGGTATTAAAGTGCCATGCAGAGAGATGCTGTTGTCTTAACAAATGCTGTTCTATGGCATAAACATTCCTTGATTGATAACAGTAGAAAAAGGGAACGTTAGCAAAGAAGCCTTTTCATGTTAAGGAAAGAGCAAGCCAGATAAGAAAAACAATCAATGGTACTTTGATTTTTGGAGAAAATGGAATAATGGGATGGTTACACCACTAGGATATGCAGACTTTCTTAAGAATTTAGAAAGAAGGCAAAACGGGCCTCTCCTGGGGGGCGTTTTGTTTTGTTGCCCCCTAGCAACTAAGGGTTTTAGTCTACACCTTGGACAGCTCCTTGAAACTTTGGACTAAAACCAGGGGTGGATTCACTGCCCCACTGACATTGGAGCCACCAGTCTCCACTGGGAGCAGGAATAGATAAATCTGTCAGGTTCCTCATTTTCCACTCTTTAGTCTGCCTCATTTTCAGATTAGTTTGTGGATTTTTTTTAACTCTTCTATCTAAAATATGTGCCTTGTCCCTCAGATCTGCCTCTATACCTGAGGACTGGAAGGTGGCCAATGTAACACCAATCTTTAAAAAGAGATCTAGGGGGAATCTTGGAAATTGCAGGCTGGGTAGTGTAACATCTACCCCAGGGAAACTGGTAGAAAGTATTATTAAAGACAAATTACCCAAGCATATAGAACAGGTCCTGCTGAAGCAGAGCCAGCATGGCTTCTGCAAGGGAAAGTCCTGTCTTTCCCTGCAAGGGAAAGAGTGTCAACAAGCATATAGATAGAGGTGATCCAATGAACATAGTGTGCTTAGACTTTCAAAAACCTTTAACAAGGTGCCTCACCAAAGACTGCTGAGTACTCAGTACAGAGTAAGTTTACCAGTCATGGAATAAGAGAGGTCCTCTTGTGGATCAGGATCTGACTAGGAATCAAGAAGCAGAGAGTAGGAATAAATTCTCCCAATGGAAGGATGTAGAAAATGGAGTCCCCCAAGGATTGGTATTGGGATCTGTGCTTTTTAACTTGTTCATAAACAATCTAGAGTTAGGGGTGAGCAGTGAGGTGGCCAAGTTTGCTGATGGTACTAAATGGCTCAGGGATGTTAAAACAAAAAGGGAGTACAAAAGAGTTCCAAAATGACCTCTCTAAACCAGAGCTTGGAAAAGTTACTTTTTTGAACTACAACTCCCATCAGCCCAGCCAGCATGGCCACTGCATTGGGCTGATGGGAGTTGTAGTTGAAAAAAGTAACTTTCCCAAGCTCTGCTCTAAACTGAGTGAATGGGTGGTGAAATGGCAAATGCAATTCAATGTAAAAAGGTAAAGGTGTCCCGGCACTTATAGTGCAAGTCGTTTCCGACTCTTAGGGTGACGTCTTGTGACGTTTACTAGGCAGACCGTATATATGGGGTGGGATTGCCAGTTCCTTCCCCGGCCTTTCTTTACCCCCCAGCATATGCCGGGTACTCATTTTACCAACCACGGATGGATGGAAGGCTGAGTGAACCTCGACCCCTTTTACCGGAGATTCGACTTCCTCCTTCTGTTGGAATCGAACTCCGGCCGTGAGCAGAGCTTCGGCTGCGTTACCACCGCTTACCACTCTGTGCCACGGAGGATCTCTAATTCAATGTAAACAAATGTAAAGTGATGCATGTTGGGACAAAAAAGTCTTTACATATATGCTCTTGGGGTCTGAATTGGGGGTGTATAACCAGGAATGAGACCTTGGAGTCATAGATAGCTTGATGAAGATGCTGACCCAGTGTGCAGCAGCTGTGAAAAGAGGCAAACACAATGCTGGGGATTATTAGAAAAGCAACTGAAAATAAAACTGTCAATATCATAATGCCGTTATACAAACCTATGGTGCAGCCACATTTGGAGTACTGTGTACTGTTCTGGTTGCCTCACCTCAAAAAGGATGTTGTAGAGTTGGGGCAACTAAAATTATCAAGGGGATGGAATGACCCCCTATGAGGAAAGGTTGCAGCATTTGGGACTCTTTCATTAAAAGAAAATGTGAAGAGATGACATGGTAGAAGTGTATAAAATTATGCATGGCATGGTGAAAGAGGACAGATGAAAGTTTTTCTCCCTCTCTCATAACAATAGAATTTGTGCACATCCAATGAGGCTAAATGTTGGAAGATTCAGGACAGACAAAAGAAAGGACTTCTTCACCCAGTGCATTGTTAAATCCTGGAATTCTCTCCCACAAGGGCAGTGATGGCCACCAACTTGGATGGCTTTAAAAGAGGATTTGATAGATTCATGGAGGATAAAGCTAACAGTGGCTACTAGTCATGAAGGCTATGCTCTCCCTCCATGGTCAGAGGCAGTATGTTTCTGAATACCAGTTGCTGGAAACTGCAGGAGGGGAGAGTGCTGTTTGCACTGAGGTCCTGATTTTGGGCTTTCCACTGGGGGCATCTGGTTGGCCACAGTGAGAACAGGATGCTGGACTAGATGGACCACTAGCCTGATCTAGCTACAGGGCTCTTTTTATGTTCTTATATTCGCCTCCATCCCTGCTCAGAAGCAAACTTCCTCTGATCCTGGAGGTTCCATATAGCCTCCATCACTAACCATTATGGTCAGACTTACCCTCCATGAATTACTCTACTGCCAGTGCCTTCTCAACACCTACCCCTTTTCTGTCATGTCATCTTCCACCTACAGCCACCTTACTTTCTCACGTTGCCACCAAACAGCTAGTGATTAGATTATACAATATTGCAAAATTGTGGCATCCTACTGAGGCATTAAGATAAGTCCAGGTAATTGACAGTTGAGTGGTCCCACCCACCTTTCAAAATTGGTCCACGGGGGGGTGAGATAAGGATCTGGCCCACCAGCCAGACTCAGTTCCCCATCCCTGCCCTGCTTGTTAGTCCTTCTTTGAGTGAGGTTCATGTGCCTCCAGCTTGGTGAAAGGGCCTTCTCCGTGGTGATTCCCTGGTTGTGCAATGCCCTTCCTCTTGAAATCTAACTGGAGCCAATAATGGTTGGTTTTCTGCACCAGCTCAGACTTTCTCTCTTTAGCCATACTTTTAATGATGTGAGTATTTATTTATTTATCTTTATTTAGCAGCATCCATATACTGCTTCATCATCATCATCATCATCATCGTCATTATTATTATTATTATTATTATTATTATTATTATTATTATTATTATTATTATTATTATTATTTATTAAATGTATAACCTGCCCTTCGTCTCAAAGGAACCCAAGGTGGCAAACATACCAGGGATAAAGCATTTAAGAACAATTCCAATACAGCTGCAGACTGGGATAAGGTCTCTACTTAAAAGGCTTGTTGAAAGAGGATGGTCTTCAATAGGTGCCAAAAAGAGAAAAGAGATGGTGCCTGTCTAATGTTTGTGGGGTTGGAATTCCAAAGGGTAGGTGTCGCAACACTAAAGGCCCAAGTCTTATGTTATGCTGAACAGACCTTCTGCTAAAATGGTATCTGCAGGAAACTCTCGCCTGAAGAGCATAGTAATCAATTGGGTACTTTTCAGGTTACCATCACAAACCTCTGAGCACTCTGCATAATCCATTATGCCCTGATGCATTCAGCCACTGATTTTTTTATGCTAAGGAGCAGTAGAGGTTGTCTTGATTGACTGTATATGCTTTTAATGTTTTTATTGGAATTGTTTTACTATATTCACTGAAATTGTGGAATTTTATATTTGATGCATCCTACCCTGGGATCAGTTCATTGATGAAGGGTGGAATAAAAATGAAATAAGTATTACTTTAAAGAACATGCCCCCCCCTTGAAAAAACTCTGGGCTACCTTTTTCCCATCCCCCAAGACCAGCTAGAGCCTTGCTACAACTTTAACAGTGGGAGATAACCAATAATTACTACTGCAATATATTACTACTGAAATAATTACTACTGAAACATGGGGATCATTTTTCACCTGCATCCTCAGTGGGCAATTAGAACTCTGCTGTACGGTGCACAAGCACCATCTCCTCTGTCATTTGTCTCACCAATTTCCCCACTTTTCAGGGATAAATCCAACACAGACAGCTTCTTGGGTGCCATAATCAGCTATTGATTTCACATTTGCCATTGTAAGGAAAAGCCTCACTCTGCCCCTTAGGCCCAAACGACTCGTGGTGTGCGTATTTCTCCCCTGATGGGTTTTATTCTTCTCCCTAACCCAAAGCTGCTGCAGGAGGTGAAATGTTGAATGGAGAACTGGTGAGGATGGAGGAGGAACTCCTGATTCACCTTTGCCACATGTGGGCATCTTTCTGTGCAAAATCCCGTTCTCTCCCCAACACTGTGTTTCCAAATGCAAGATGGAAAAATAGAGGTGCCTCTCACTTGAACTCCATGGGACAAAACCATAAGAACGTAGGAAGAACGTAGGAGTATTATGGGATTTATTGTATATGTTTTTATCTTTCTGTTGTACACCGCCTAGAGAGCAATGCTAGTGAGGCAGTATAGAAATCTAACAAATAAATAAATAAATAAATAAATAAATAAATAAGCTGCCATCTACTGAGTCTCACCATTGCACCATCTAGCGCAGTGTTGTCTACACCGATTGGCAGCAGCTCTCCAGCATTTTAGACAGGAGTTTCTCTCCCAGATCTACCTGGGGACACCATTGGGGATTGAACATGGGACCTTCTGTAGGCAAAGCAGATGCTGTACCACTGAGGTACGGCCTTTCCCCATGAGGTCATAAAGTAGGAACACAGGAATCTATCATATTGGTCCCTCTAGCTGGTATAGCCCAGTGGGGAGGAGAGCCTGGCTGGGAGTCCAGAGTCTGTGAGTTCAAATCCCCGCTCGTGTCTCCTGGGTGTCAAGGGTCACCTAAAGATCACCCCCACAGTGAGTGGCTCAGGGGTTACGTGCCCTACCCCCTGTACAGCCGTGGGCAAGCTGCATAGTCCCAAGGAGCCCAGTTGCCCCCCAGCTGGCCGTTGCGGACAAGGAAGGGGCTGGCTTGTGCAGCTGTGGCAAGCTGAGCAGGCCCTAGCCAGCTGGGGAGGACTAGCCTCAGAGGGAGGCAATGGTAAACCTCTGAATACCGCATACCATGAACACCCTCTTCATAGGGTTGCCATAAGCTGGGATCGACTTGAAGACCGTCCATTTCCATTTCCATGCATTCTTATGCACACTTTCCCCCAATGTATGCATTTTTCTGGCTGGGAGTCCAGAGTCTGTGAGTTCAAATCCCCGCTTGTGTCTCCTGGGTGTCAAGTTTTTCTCCCTCGAGAGCCAGTGTGGTGTAGTGGTTGAGGTGCTGGACTACGACCTTGGAGACCAGAGTTTGAATCCCCACACAGCCATGAAGCTCACTGGGTGACCTTGGGCCAGTCACTACCTCTCAGCCTCAGAGGACGGCAATGATAAACCCCCTCTGAATACTGCTTACCATGAAAACCCTCTTCATAGGGTTGCCATAAGTCGGAATCGACTTGAAGGCTGTCCATTTCCATTTCAGCTCAATATTAGCTATGACAGGCAGTGACTCTCCAGGGTTCCAGGTAGGGAATCTTTTCCAGTTCTACCTGAAAATGCCAGAGATTGAACGTGGAACCTTCTGCGTGCAAAGTAGATGCTCTGCCACTGAGCTATGCCGCCCCTGAAATGTATCTCTCTTCTCCTCTGCACCCCCAACCGTTACCGAAATCTGACATGGCTACCGTGCATAAGAATTTTGTCACACCAGGGAGCCATGTGAAGCCCTCCACCGGGGAGACAGGAGACTACGCATACCTAACGGTGCAGCAAGTGCTCTGTTGGAAGCTGCCATCCGAGTGACAAATAATTATGAAAGCAGGAACTCAGGCTGTTCTGCCGCTGTGTACCATATTAGTTTAATGGGGCATCAAGAGACACACACACCCTGGACGCCTTAAGTGCCGTTTCTGCTTGGGAACATGGATTTGGCCATTTTAAAAGGGACATGTTCCAGAGCTGGCTATTTCCACAGCAAAGGTCACAGCTCAGGCTCTCTATGAAGACACACTGGTGTCCCATCAAAGAAAAAAAATGGGGGGGGAAGGAAATGCCTGTTCAGTGTACTGAGAATGAGGATCCCACTAAGCTGGGTATTTGAGACAATTAGCGACCAAAGAATCCCATCCTTCAAGCAGCCTTGATGGATGCTGCAAGAGTGTTTGCCTTTCTAACGAATCACTAAATAGAAAGCAAACAGTGTCCACGCTGGTCAATAATTACTTTAGAGGAGCCGGCCTGGCACTGGGGCAATAAAAATGAACTTATCTACTTGGCGTCCGTCCGTACTTGTTGGAGAGCCCGGACTCTCACCGCGTGCACTAATAGCTTTATTATCCTGATATCACCAGCGGGGTTCTTCTCAAAAGGTTCATGCTAATGGGCCCTCCTCTAATGAGCGTGTGCAGGGTGAGTCACACTCCACTTCCTTTATTTAGAGTAGCTGAGGGTTCTTTAAATATAGATACACAACACTGATAAAAATATAGCATTTGGATTTTTTGGGGGGGGAAAGGAAAAAGAAATGTCCTATTTTGAGCATGCTAGTACAGAACGTACAGTAAAATTCAATTGTGGCGTGACACCATGTGCCCTGGTAGAGCTGCAAGCACGCAGAGCAGTCAGTGGAGGTGCACATGTCTAGCCCAGTCAGCTCAGCAATAAGGTCCATTGCCTTTTCGGTGAGGGGGGAGTAGGATGAAAACACAGGGGGGTGCCCACACACCCTCCTTCTGAATATCTTATAGGTACTGTCAATGACATCCTGACTGTGGATATGATTGTGTGTCCCCAACAGCTGGACTGGGCCGGGAACTAAACACACTCTCACCGTTCTTTCCCTCCCAGCTTGGAAAGGCCCATAGCTCAGTGGCAGAGTATCTGCTTTGCATGCAGAAGGTCCCAGGTTCAATCCCCAGCATTTCCAGGTAGGCCGCTGGGAAATCCCCTTTTCTGCCTGTAACCCCAGAGAGCCACTGCCAGTCAGTGTAGGCAACGCTGAGCTAGCTGGACCTGATTTGTATAAGGCACCTTCCTATGTTCCTGTGTAAAGACCCCAGCTCAGTGGCAGCACATCTGCTTTTCATTCAGAGGGTCCAGTCTCTGCCGGCGTCTCTAGGTAGGGCTGAGAAAGACACCTGCTTGAAACTCCAGAGAGCCACTGTCAGTCAGTGTAGACATCACACAATACTGAGTTGAATGGTCTCACTTGGTATAAGGCAGCTTCCTACAGAAGCTGCTTTTGGGTATTTGTCCTTCAACTGGATTGAGGTGTTGGTGTGCACAGCGGGGAGGGGGTTAAATCCCATGAGTGTAGACATGAAAATATTTTCACCCAGTTGGACTTCTTGCCTGCTCTTTCCCTAAGGCTCAAGTGGTTGTGCCTGAGGCAATTATGCGTGCAATTGAAATTAGTGATATTGCTAAATTTCATAATTCCATGGTTTGTACCTCCAACAAAACACAGTGTTTGCCTTCAATAAAAGGTGAGCATTACAGCCCATGAGTTCTAAACTGGCTCAGATTTGAATCCAAGCGGGAGAAGGACTCCTCCCTTCCACTTCTGCCCACTCAGTCATGTTGTGACTGCTGCATCATTAGCTATAGTGGTGGCAGATGAAGACAGAGAAGGGTCTGTATTGCCAGCTGACCCGCAAGCTATCTCGATGTGACGGCCGAGGAGGCTTAGTGTGGCATGCTCCATTCTCTTGTCCCTGCTCCTGTTACACACACACACACACACATTTAGGCCAGTTGGGCTTATTGTGCAGGCTTGCTCAAAGCAGACTTTCTCATACAGTACAGAAATATAACACAGATGAGGTAAGAAAGGCTCCTAATCAGACAAAACAAACAGGGAGGATGTTTTCAAATATGATGGGAACACTGCCTAAAAGAGCCGTATTCCCAGGCTGAACTGACAGCAAAATTCTAAAACACTGACCCAAAAGAAGGAATGAACAAAAACAGTAGCGTGAGATCCAAGTAAAGATAAGCATCTCACAGGTAGAACTAAAGTCACAAGGTGCAAAGTTGCGCCCAGGTCTGGCGGGTTCCTTTTGGTATAAATAGAAGTCCTCAAGTCCTACTCAAGGAGCTTCCTTGACATCAGTCTACACGCAGGCATTGAACAGCTGGGTTCTATCCTCACCACTGACATTGGAGCTCCCAGTAAACTCAGAAGGAGATGGTGTGACAGTGGCGTCACTAGGGTTGGTGTCACCCAGTGCGGCCCTCAGCTCCTTGTCTCCCGAGAGTGTGTGCAATCATGCGCACTATGCGTGCGCGGCTTCACATAGCGCGCGACCAAATAACAGGGCCTGGGAGCGTGCCGCCGCCTCACTGCCGCTGCTGCCGCTGCCACCTTCTAACAGCCGAGGAAGGCAGCAGGTGCGGCATGCGAAGGCTCTCGTTGGAGCCTAGGCGGTGCCTGGGAGGGGCAGCTCTGGGTGTCACCCCCGTCTGGTGGTGTCACCCGGTGCGGCCCGCACCTGCCGCACCGCCCCAGTGACGCCCCTGGGGTGTGAGATAAGAATTGCTTCAGAAGTCTTGTAAAGACATACCTTGTTGCCCAGGCTTTCCCTGACCCATAAGATCAGACCTTCTTTTATGCATATGAACCTCCTGAATTTCTGTTTTATTTGCTTTTACATGCTTTTATTGGTTTTAGTTTGTAATTTTGTTTTAATGGCTCTTGTTTTTATATGGTACATAGTGTGTATACCCACTTAGAGATTTTTGAAATATTAAGCAGTTTCAAAATGAATTTAAATAACTAAAATGTGCCCAGCATCCTGTTTATCACAGTGGCCAACCGGATACCTATGCAAAGGCCAGACGCCGGACCTCAACCCAACAGACTCTCCCCTGCTTGTGATTCCCAGGAACCAACAGCTGATTTAGAACGTAGCCATTGTGGCTAATAGTCATTGATAGTCTTATCCTCGTGGCTAGTAGTCATAGACAGCCTTATCCTCCACAAAGTTGTCTAATCCTCTTTTAAAGCCATCCAAGTTGGTGACTGTTGTTACATATTGTGGGATCACTGCATCTTGTGGGAAGACCTTGGGCCTCCAAGCTTGTCAGAGCTAGCATGGCCAGGTGGTGGGAAACTGCTAGGATGGAGCCAGCAACAGGAGTCTGCATTGTTGGGTGGACACTGAGGCCCAGAAATCCCAGGAGGGCCTACTGTTGGAAGTGTTGGGAAGCAACTTGACTTGGTGGGTTTGCATGGGTTAAACTAGAGAGAGAGAGATGTTGGAAGTGGGGCAAGAGCAACTCCTGTTTTGTTCTTTTGTTTCAGCTCCAGAGGGCAGATAGAGCTAGGGTCCTCCAGATGGATAGGCTTGTTTACCTTTTACCTGTGATGCTCTGACGGATTTCATTCTGTCACTAGACTGTGACGCCTTTAGGGAAGCTTACCTGCCCCTCCTCCTTCCACCTTTTCCATTCCTTTGTCCTCCGGCTGACCAGGAGAGAGGAGACTCGCTTTGTCGCTGCTCTCTCTCCGAGCATGGGGCTGACTCCTACACCTGGGAGTTATGCCTCCAACTTAGTTGATTAGTTAGAACTAGGTTTGCCTTTCTATCTACTATGTATTTCTATAAATAAAGTAGCTTTTCTTATTTTACTAAGTCTCCAGTCTCAGTGATGCTGTTGCAGGGTAAAAGCCTGCTTTCTTAGGCAAACTCACGCACACGCTGGCACACTAGCATTCAACATCCGCTGTTACTCTCTGCTGCTATGGTGCTGCTTTTAAATGAAATTAAGCACACAATTACACACAGCCAACAAGACAAAGAGAGAGAGAGGAACCTCCATGCTTTCTAAATGGTCTTTCTTATCTAAGCTGTGGCTGACCTTCCCTCAGATGTAAACTGATACTCTTAGGGTTGCTGATTTCATTTCCTGCTTCCTCCTGCTTCATCATCTTATCTTGAGAGAGAAGACATCTTCCCTCTCTCCCTCTCCAGCAGCAAGTAAGCAAAGAGCAAGCATGGCTCCTTGCGTCTCCAACTGAGTTGGAACTAGGAACTCTTTTCTGTCAAGCATGCATTTCCAGTAATAAACTAAGCTTTCTTGTTTTCTTAAAGCTTAGCATCCCAATGCGATTATACCCAGGGAAAAGGTGGGCTACTTCAGGTAAGATTCACATACGCACAACTCAGCTACCTGTGCTGTCTTAGCTACTCTGTCAATACCAACAGCCTCTCAGAGTCCCCCGGGGTTGCTCCTCACCAACTTCATTTCAAGCATTTATTTATTTTTAAATTATGTACTGCTTTATATTTAGAAAAAATCCAAAGTGGTGTACAGAAAATGATAAAACATACTAATAACAATAAAAACAATAACATAAAACCAAAATACAAAACTTCATAATAATGCAACATCCACTGGAGCTGGTGGCATGCTCCAAATCAGTGTTAGTGCCTTGCAAATACTTGAGCAAACACAAAGGTAGCAAAATATAGTTGGTGTGTGATATATTTCCCAGGGAAGGTTATTCTTCACGGTAGACACCACCACCAAAAAGGCCCTCTTCCAAGCAGCTGCAAGATGAATTTCTGATCGGCACAGCCAAGCGGGTGTTATCGGATGATCTCAGTGAACAGGCAGGTCTTTACTGGAGAAGGTATTCCCTCAAGTAACCTGGTCCCAAGTTGTTCAAGGTTTTATAAGCTAATGATAGACTTTTAGATGTCCTGATTTGCTTGCTCATCTGCCTGCTCGCTCAGGGAGGTGGGCAAGTTGCCATGGTGGTAATAGGTAGAAAAGGGTGCTGCCAATCATTTGCGAGCCCTTCCCCCTCTTGTAGACTAGCCAGCCATGGTGGCTCCTTTCCTGGTTCACCAGTCAGATCACTGGGCAAGACTGACGGCAGACGCAATGATGATAAGGAAGAGTGTTGGGATGGGAGAAGGAGAAAGGACTCCCCCCCAAAAAATGGAACCAGTGCTGATCATCCCTGTTTTATAGGATTCTTCCACTTTCAAATGCAACTTTTTTTTAAAAAAAGTGAAATTCATGGACTTGACTTTTCATTTTCAAAATCTGCTGAAACTCCTACTGATGTGGAACTTTGTTCAAACTCTAATTGTGAGAAGTTTCCTATGGTAATTCCACCACAAGCAGAAGACTCCAAAATATGAAAATGGTACTTGTACTGTATTCACAACCATGCAAATATTTAACACATTCAGTTATTAAATTATAGCACATACAATAAATACCATTAACAATGGAATACCAATAAAAGTCCATTTCAACACTATAGGTTATATTCAACCATGTGCTATTCAGAGTAGACCTACTGAAAGTAATGATCCTAAGTTAGTCATGAATATTAACTTCATCGGGGCTACCCTGAGTAGGACCAGCACTGACCTTATGTTTTTCTTTTTTCAAGTTCATGTAAAATTAGCTTGTAATTCCTTGGGAGAAAAAATATCTTTCTGTCAGATTCCAACTTGAGTAGTTGCCCATGGCAACATTATCCAAGGAGAAAATGTAGCTTCTTATCCCCTGGCATGCTCCAGTACAGAAACCGCTGGGATAGCCCATTTGGCAGGTAACTGTATTAAATACCTTTGCACATCAATTGACTTTTGGCATGTAATAGTATTTAACAGTAGATGAAAATGAAATGGACTGCCTTCAAGTCAATCCCGATTAATGGCGACCCTAGGGTTTTCATGGTAAGCAGTATTCAGAGGTGGCTTACCATTGTAGATAGCATTGACATTTTACACATAATGGTATTTTCATACACGTTACATGCAACGGTACTTAGAATCTGGCAGATTTTGATAGGTAACATGCAGCAGTAACTATTATTTGACAGATGATGGCTTATGAGATTTACACTGAAATAGCCTGGACTACCTCATTCTAGTGAATGCACAGGATCAAAGGTTCACACGAGTTCCCTTTTAATCTTGTGGCCCTGCAGAGCTCCACTTCCAAACATTGTGCTAACCTAAGTGCACACTGTCCCTGGACATAGGAGATATCCACAGGGGCAGATCAAAAGGAAAATCCCACCAAAGATTCTGTTAGGTCTAGGGATATATCAGCAAAATAATGGGACCTTCACAGCGGAATAACTAATAATATTGATTTCATACACACAATTCTTAGTTACATAGGTAACATACATTCCTGGCTCTAGCCAGTAAACAGAATTGAATTCTCAAAGTAAAGCAATGTAATAGAGTATATCAGGCTGTTACACTGTTCAGTTAAACATTTCTTAGCATAATTCAAGCTTTAAAGCATACTGTTATATACTGATATAGTCATGTAAATCCAGACAACCTGTAAAATCTAGCTGAGCTGGTGAACTCCTGACTGAACCAGGATGGAGGATTTCAGCCAGCATATCTCCAGCTGAGCTTGGATGAGGGATTTCAGCCACTGAGCCCTGGCTGAACCGAGGCTCAGCAAGAGATCTGCCTATTCCAAACTCTGCTCATCCCAGTGGATCTTGGGTTTGGATTGCTCACTTTATATGTGGAACCTGCCAAAATCACAGCAATTAGGAAGTGCCAACAAGCACAAACATTTTAATGTCAAGTTTGGAGATAAAACATTTTACAATCAAGAAATTGGATGAGTTTTGTTTCAAAATCTCATACTCAAAAATTGGAATGGTGAAACTGGAAAATTCACCAAATTGAAAACAGCTGTGAATGTTTATGTCAGCCATAGCTGAGAGAGCCAACATTTCATCCCACTAACAACACCCTCCCTCAGCCTAGCCTCTCTAGTCCTTGTTCTCTAAGCAATCTGATTTATTGACGTGCTCCCGTCTGCTCTTTTAGAGGGCAGATATCGGGGAGTTCCCCGTACGAAGCGATTATGCCCCTGTGGGATGGGACAAATTGAAATAGTAACCCATGTACTCTTAATCTGCCCTTTTTATCATGATCTCCGTCTCCTGCATATAACTCCAATAATCAACTTGATTCCTGGCCGGGACCTTTCCTTTTACACCACCTATCTCCTATCGGATCAATATACTCAAATCACATGTAGTGTTGCAAGATTCTGTGCTATGGCAATCATCCATCGCAGAACATTGTTAGCCCAACTGCCTATACAGCCATGATTATAGTTAGCAAATGTATGATTTTTAACAAGTTTTATATGATGTTTGATATTGTGTACTGGTCTATGACCACAAGAATAAATTCATTCATTCATTCCCCATCAAGGCAAGCAAAAATAGTTATTACCAGACTTCAGGGACACCTTCAAGCTATGCAAAAACACTCAAGGAGGGGATGAAGCAGGGGGCTTGGCATGGGGAGAATCCCAAGGGCCAGACAGAGGCCTTTGCCCCCCCCAGGCCCATGATTCCCCACAGGCTTGGGCCTGATTCCCTATTGCAGAGAGTATTCCATATCTGGCTGCACCACAGATTTGTATAATGACATCTGGCAGTTTAATTGTCAGTCCCTTTCCCAAACACCCTCTCCGCTCCACCGCAGCGATGCATGCAAGTGCATGTTAAAAATGAGGTTCAGCTTCCGGGGTTACCACCTTCACCATGCACACTGTTTTGTGTCCAAAACAGAGCTCATTAACACACATGCATTATGCATGTCCCACTTTATTTATTTAGCTGGAGGGGGTCCACCTCACTCTCTCTCCTTGGCTCAGGGTTACGAAAGGACAAGCTAGCTACGATCCCAGAAGGAGGGCTCCACTCATAGATCAATTTCCCCTGCCATCCCAGGACTCCGTTTTCACAAATCAGCCCTTTAATCACAAATTACAGTTTCTGTGCACATCCTTCGGCCCAGCAGCTCCTTAATTCATTCCATTAATGGATCATTCGCAGGAGACCTAGAGTTGCAAGGGAAAGGAGACTGCACAAGGCATCACATGCAAGAGGGAGAGGAGAGGAGGGAACACACACACAAAGTGAAAATAGATTATGCAGTGTGAGAAAGACAGAAAGTATATAATAACCCCCAACAGCCCTTTGACGGAGGTTCTGGCATTGTGGAACTACAGGAGGGAGGGAAAGAAGAGGTAGCAACCAACAGAGGTCATTAGTCTGTCATGCCTTGAAGAAATTGTCCCTTTTGGCAAGGCCAGTAATTTCCAAATCATGTGCTGGGACATAACTAGCGCATTGTGTGAGTACTGCTGGTGCACTGCAACAAGTGGACTAATTAAATAATTAAAGGCTCCTGTGACCCCTAGAGCACCATTTCATGTTGCCCCTCTGTGTGAATCACTGTTGTGGTCCAACTTCCTTTTCATCAGCATCCTTTGGGAGGTGGTTAATACTGCTGCACTTTTCCCCTGGGGGTGGTTGGGCACATCAAAGGCACCCAGTATGGAAATTTGGCAGAGCAGGTTGTTAGCTGCGCCTCTGTTGTGGCCTGAAGTTTGAGCAACAAGCAGGGCATCCATTTTGACGGAGGTGAGTCTGAAAGTCCCGAGGAGTCCTGGACTCCATGGTGAAGGCTACACATGCACCAGGCACAAAATAATCTAGGATCTAGCCATCCAAAGTCCCCTGAGATGCAGCCCCCATCTGGATCAAAACATCTTGGGGCATCACCCCTTGTTCCTTACCCCCAAGATCCTCTCAATCTCCACCTCCCTCATCTACATAATGACAACACTGTGCACAATAAGGGTCCCTCATTGAACTTGTCAAGGATTATCAATACCTCGGCACAGACATTAACCAAAATGGAGACAATAGTCAAGAAATCAGAAGAAGGCTAGGACTGGGGAGGGCAGCTATGAGAGGACTAGAAAAGGTCCTCAAATGCAAACACATATGACTGAACACTAAAGTCAGGACCATTCAGACCATGGTATTCCTGATCTCTATGTATGGATGTGAAAGTTGGACAGTGAAAAAAGTGGATAAGAGAATAATCAACTCATTTGAAATGTGGTGTTGGAGGAGAGCTTTGTGCATACCATGGACTGTGAAAAAGACAAATAATTGGGTGTTAGAACAAATTAAACCAGAACTGTCACTACAAGCTAAAATGATGAAACTGAGGTTATCCTACTTTGGACACATCATGAGAAGACATGATTCACTTGAAAAGACAATAATGCTGGGAAAAACAGTAGGGAGTAGAAATAGAGGAAGGCCAAACAAGAGATGGATTGATTCCATAACGGAAGCCACAGACCTGAACTTACAAGATCTGAGCAGGGTGGCTCATGACAGATGCTCTTGGAGGTCGCTGATTCATAGGGTCGCCATAAGTCGTAATCGACTTGAAGGCACATAACAACAAACCAACTGCCCTGACTCAGTGCAAGGCAGCTGTTGTGTTCCTCTGCCTAACTTACTCTTGATGTGGATTGCTCTGAACTATGTGGCCTGGACAGCCTGCCTTTTGCTTGATGAATATTACTGATATGTATTTATTTGAAAAACTTATATCCTACTTTATAGCTCTGAAGGACTCTCAAAGTGGCTTACAAAAAATCTTGCAATAAAATGGTATCCGTCTGGTATCCAGAGCAAAAAAATCCCTATGGTGATGACAAGATTTCCTGCTCTCAACTCTGATCTTTCTTGGTGGTGTCCTCTGAGATGAAGGGGGGGGGTGCTGAGCATCTGGAAATCACCTGTGATGGAAGCAAATCTTGCTGGCATTGAGCAACTGAAAAGGCTATCAGTGGCTACTAGTCACAATGGCTACATTCTACCTCCACTGCCAGAAGCACTATGCCCCTGAATAGCAGCTGCTGGGAATTGCAAGGGAAGAGAGCACTGCTGTTGCACTCAGTTCCTACTTTTGGGCTTCCCATAATGGACATCTGGTGGGCCACTGGGAGAGCAGGATGTTGGACTAGATGGGCTCCCTTTGACCTGATCCAGCAGGGGAGTTCTTATGAGCTCCCACTGAGGTCCTCTGAAGCAACGGAGTGAGGCTGATCAGCTGGAACTTGCTCAGCATGAGATGGAAGCAAATCTTCTCCTGTCGGTAGTTGGCGTTGCCAGGCAACAGTTCTCATGGAGGTCCTCTGACACAAGGGAAAGAGGGACTGAGAAGATGGGTCTCGCTCAGCCCATGAAGAAGGCAAGTCTTCCCTTGTTGGCAATTGGCCCATTGTTTGGGCTAATTCTCTCTCTTGTTTGCTGCAAATGGGTGGTTGCCATCCCCTGTCTCAACCAAAAGCCCTCTTTTGTCCCCAGATGTGTTTGCTTGGGGGGAGGGTGGTGATGGATTGCATCACAACATCAATGCTCAAGCACAAACTATCAACTGGAAGAGAAATCTTGGAAAATACACATGCTTTTTCTAAGCATTCACCTAGAAAGCTCTCCAAACTAAGCCCTTTCTGAATCAAGCTGGGCTGCATTAGAGACCTCATAGTTCACTCATCACTAGCTCTGACCAGGGAAGCAGTAGAGCGTTCAACCCTCTTGGGTACAGCTTCCAAGTGCCCCTACAAATCCTAAATAAACTTTCACACAATGGCCTCTTGATATGTTGACTGACAGTTGCAGACAGAGAAAAGGCCTGGGTTACAGTTGCATCTTGATCAGACTGGTTGATTTGGATGAATCCAGGTGTTATAGAGCAGCCTAATATAAGGAAGCTTTGAATCTCAAAGGGGTAAATGACAACCATGGGTAGGGAGGTGCTTACTCAGCTTCATGAACTGAGAGGGCTCTGATGGTTTCCTCCCAGGAGGGGTCATGCTCAGCACAGAGAGTGCTTCGGAGTAATTAAGGCCAACTGAGAATGATGAGTCATAGCAGCAGTCTTGAGCAGTCAGCTGTTTACGCATTCTAAGATGGCATTTGGGGTTCCAAACAGGGCCTGAGGGACCCCAGGCAATGGGGACAGCAATCTACAAACTAGTAGGGAACCATAGAAAATGCTACTCCAAAGGGATGGAAGGATCTGTTAGAGCATTATGACAATGGAACCAGTGACCTAGGGAGGTGGTGGGCTCTCCAACTCTGGAGGCATTCAAGAGGCAGCTGGACAGCCACCTGTTGGGTATGCTTTAAGTTGGATTCCTGCATTTAGTAGGGGGTTGGACTCAATGACCTTACATGTCCCTTCCAACTCAACTATTCTATGATTCTATAAACTGTCAGTTCCAGTTCTCTTAGTTTCTCATTTTCCCAATCTTTAAATTCAGTTCTCCACCTTTCTGTAGCAATTTGCATTGTTTTTAAAAAAATCTTCATGAAAATTCTTTCCCATTTTAGAATGAATTTCTATTAATAACTGCATTTTGGTATGCAATTCTAACAAAATGTACCAAAGGTAACAAATTTTGGCAAGGAATTTCTCTTAATATAATGCATTTTTGTAATTTTGTGCACATTCTCCCCTAAAATATGCATTTTGTAAACATTGCTTGATTGGAAAACTGCATCTCAAAATTTAGATAAGTGTGAATTTCAGAGGATGGCTCTGTTTTGGCTCTCATATTGTTTTAAAAAATGTGCATTTGATAGAATCGGCTCTAAATGCGAACTGAATTTAATTTCTCCCCCATCCCTCCCCCCCTGGATCCTAGTTGGAGCCATTCACCTCCCTCAAAGCGTGCTTTGTAAGAGTTCAGTCTCGACAAAGTGGCACCGAATGTGCGATGCTTGAAATGGAACAAATCTCTGCAACATTAACCAAGGGCCATTGGAAGCTGCCCTTCTAAGCCAGACCCTTGGTCCATCTAGCTGACTGACTGGCAGTGGCCCTCTAGGTTTTCAGGCAGGTGATTCTCCTGGCTGTACCAGGAGATGCAGAGGGTTGAACCTGGAAAGCAGATGCTTTGCCACTGAGCTGCAGCTCTGTCTCTCCCCTGCTCTTGATAACGACCAGCCACAGAGGCATCTCACTCTGGGGGCCACCAGTGGGGCAGCCAGAATGAACGCTAGGAGTGCCACCCCACTCAGCTTCAGCTGGACAGAAGGACTACATATGTCTGGGCCCAGGACAGCTCTCCAGTAAAAATGCTGAACGCCTGAGAACACCTGGGCAGCTCAGCACTGAATCCATTTTTTCTAAAAGCAACCATTCAGTTTGCTTGGAATGAAATGGTGGGTTGCCATCACTTGATGTACCTGTTTGGGGCATATTAGCGATTTAAAAAAGGAAGGAAGGAACGGGGGACAGTGCCACGTTTGAGCTGGGGATTATGTGGCCTTGGGAGAGCATTCAGGGTTTTTTTATTGAGGAACATAAGACGGCCTATCTAGTCCAGCATTCGATTCACAGATTGGTTAGCTGTACAGATACAGGAAGCCACAGACCTGAACTTACAAGATCTGAGCAGGGTGGTTCATGACAGATGCTATTGGAGGTCACTGATTCATGGGGTCGCCATAAGTTGTAATCAACTTGAAGGCACATAGCAACAACAACAGATACAGGCAGGCAGGCAGTGCCTGTCACTGGCGGTCAGAGCACTTCAGATAGGTCCAAGCTGACAACTCACTCAAACTACGTCTGGAGCTCAGCTGACCTCTTACATCCCCTTTACTTTGTCTGGCTTTCTGTTCCAGCCAGTGTGGGATAAACAGGGGCAGACTTGGGCCTGAAGCCTTGCATTTGGACTTACCTCACTTAAGTTCAGCCAGGTGTGTTTTCTCACTCACAAACATAATAGTCTAGCATCTGCATTCAATTGCTACAATAAGGCAACAATTGTACGTATTGGATTATTATGGTTGTGAGTACAATATAGTATCATTTTATATGTATTGGAGTCTTGTGCTTCTGATGGATTTGTTCAAATGAGTTGATTTTTCTCGTATCCGCTTTTTTCACTGCCCACCTTTCACATCTATACACAGAGATCGGGAATACCATGATCTGAATGATCCTGACTTTGGTGTTCAGTGATACATCTTTGCATTTGAGGACCTTTTCTAGTTCTCTCACAGCTGCCCTCCCCAGTCCTAGCTGCCTTCTGATTTCTTGTCTCCATTTTTGGCTCAGTACTGGCAGCACTGACTGGCAGCAGCTCTCCAAGGTTTCAGACAAGGAATCTTTCCCAGCCCTGTCTGGAGATGCCGCAGATTGAACCTGGGACCTTCCGCATGCAAAACAGATGCTCAACCACTGAGCTACAACCTTGCCTTAAGGGCACTGTTGGGCTCTCTTGAAATACGCATCTTGTTAAAATGTCTTGTCCAGAGCACAGATATAATAACAAAGTGTTCTTTAGTTTAAATCACTGTGTGGCTCTCGGCCTCATCTCCTGGGAATCCCTACCGGCAGGAAGGGTGGGATAGAAATCTAATAAATAAATAATAGCCCTCTCTCTGTTCCTGCGAAGCATGCTCTGGCATCCAGGATGTGGTGACTCACTGCTGGGTTTCAAGGAAACCCCACACTCTATCCCTCATTAAGATCACCCCTCTTGAAACACACACACAGTATACTCAGATCAACTGATGCGAAGTAAGGAGCTGGGCCCTTCTTGATGGAAACCTTTTCCTTATGGAATGCTCTCCCCTGGCAGGCCCTCCAGACCTGCCCTTTGCTGAGTGTTCAGGAGTTGACAAAGACATTCCAGTTTCAGAAGGAATACAGGAAGCTGCCTTATATCATATCAGACCATAGGTCCATCTACCTCAGTACTGTCTACACCAGGAGAAGCCAGTGTAGAATCCTCCCATCAGCCCCAGCCACAATGGCCAATGGTCAGGGATGATAGCAACTGCAGTCCACAACATCTATGGGACACCGTGTTGGCTATCCTTGTCCTACATTGAGTCACAGCGACTCTCCAGGATTTCAGGCAGGGGACATTCCCTACTTGGAAATGCTAAAGATTGAACCTGGGACCTTCCCCATGCAAGGCAGATGCTGTAGCATTGAGCTACAGTCCTCCCCCTAGGCCTGTGAAGCAAGGGGTTGAGGGGATGGATACTGGTTGACTTTGTTGTTGTTATGTGCTTTCAAGTCGATTATGACTTACGGTGACCCTATGAATCAGTGACCTCCAATAGCATCTGTTATGAACCACCCTGTTCAGATCTTGTAAGTTCAGGTCTGTGGCTTCCTTGATGGAAGTTTAGCTCTGGAGGGATGGTTTTGCTGTATATTTAATTAAATTTAAATTTATTTAAAAATCTTTACATCTTAGGGTGGTATTCAACTTAAAAGCTGTGCTAGCTGCGGGGATGGGGGGAGAAATTTGATTCAGTCCGCATTTAATGCATTTCCAAACCTCTTTTCAGGTGGACCTCACCAAGCGGTTTACATAAGATTATTTTATGGATGAAGGAAAAAATTATAAATCACTAACAGAGCAATCCTACATCGAGGAAGCTAGGCTGAAGTTGCACCGGCTTAAAGTACACCAGACCCTAACTCCGTTCAGGAGCCCTTGGAAGAGGAGAACGCCGGCTCAGCCCAGTGGAAAGAAAGTGAAAGCAGAAAAAACAGAGCTATTGTGTGTTTTAGCTTAGACCACCCTTTTTACTGTTGGAATGTATGAGCTTCAACTCCAACTTGTGGGTTGAGGCTGCATGGGGTTAAAAAGGGTAGCTAGAGAGGAGACCTCTTGGTTGCTAGGCTATACTTATCTCTTTGATCTCCTGCTGTCTCTTCCTTCCTGCTAGACTGATATGCAGAGGATGTTGATCCCAGTTCCTTCCCTCCTTCCCAGTCTTCTTCTTTCTCTCGAGAGGGGAGCAGACATATTCCTTTGTCTCTCCCTCTCCTCCAAGCATGAGGGCAAGTACTGGGCTCAGTGTTTGTGCCTCCAACTTAGCTAGTTAGCTAGATATAGGACTCTTTCCTATCAAGCATGTACTTCCAGAATAAAGTAGTTGTTTCTTATTTTAAAGCTTAAAGCCTCTGTCTGAGTAATTTGCAGGGAAGGTAGAATCTTAGCAAAGATTCAAACACACACACATAAGCTCGCTCAATACTCTCCGTTCCACAGCGCAACTCTGCAGGGTCCTACAGGACATTGGGCCCAGCATCCTATATTTACTGGCTTGACTTTGCTGGGACTGGAGCTCACATGACCGAGCTGAGCAGATATAGGATGCAATCTAAGTCCCCCTCCCCTCAGTCCTGTCCCTGCCACATCCCCAGAATGCCCTTTGGGGGGGATTTACACCAGTTTAATTTATGCTGGTGTCTGGTGAGCCAGCTAAGCCCCAGCTGAGCCAGGAGGGGCAGGGTTTTGCTGACTGAGCTGGGATGAGGGACTTAGGCTGGTGTAGCCCAGTTGACCCAGCCAGCTCAGCTGGAGATCCGCCGTATCCTAACTCACCCCAGCCCGACATAAACACCTATAAGATTGCGCCCTACTCCAGAACAAAAGCTCTAAGCAGTGTACATAAAACAATATGAAATAATTATCAATAATACATAAATATAATGTAATAATGCATAAAATAATTATCAGTAATACAGTCAGCAGAATGTAAAAGCAAATACAAAATTATATGTCTGGATAGGCTTGTTTACATTTTAAAAGAGCAGGCATCTAAAACAGTGTAATGAACTAACTGGGAAGTAGGTTCATTGTCAAAATTATCATACTATTTAAGGCCAAGTGGAACAGACAGAATGAAGAAAGAAACAGTGTTTTTAACAAATCAGAACTACATTTGCTGGGGGAAAAGATGCAAATAAGACAATGTAATGAGAAGTCAGAAAGAGTGATAAAGCTATTAAAATGAATAACTTTAAACATCAGTCCTCTGGTTTTCTTTCTGTATAGTAGTAACATGTTCATATGATAGACATTTATTGTACTTTTCATTTGATTTCTTTTCATCTGTAATCAGTGCATTCAGATGTATTGTGATCTTTCACTGAAAAATAAATAACACTGATATAAAACATCACTAACAAGGTTGCCTGCCTAGTGTTCATAACATGGATAAAGTTACAATAAGATGGAAGAGACACTTGTTTCTTTAGAAGAAGGAGCTGTATCGGCTGAGACTGTGTTCCTTGAGGGTAGGATGGTCCTATAGAAGCCCCAGTGAAGACAGTGGGTGGTGGCAACCCACCAGCCTGCCTGTTTATTTCCTCTCCACCCTCCTGACCATTGGGCGTGCTGGCTGGGGCTGATGGGAGGTGGAGTCCAGGTCAGGAATGCCACAAGTTCCCGACCCCTGGGGAAGATGAAAGGCTTTGGCTGCTGTGAGTTCTCCCGCTTCGCGTAAGTCATTTTCCCACATGGGGAGGAGCCTGTGCACGGTCCCAGCCTTTGGAGAAGGTCACGAGGATCCAGCGCCAAGCTTCAAGCCCCAATGCAGGATCTCAGGGTCTGTACCTAAGTGAAGTCAGGCAGGAAAGCAAACTGCATGCTGAGCCCACCACCCTGAGCAGAAAGGGAACTGCAGGTATGTCCGCCAAAACAGAAAACGAGTCTCTTGATTGGGGCTGTGCCGAATGTTTGTCCAGTTCCATTTCGGAAACAAAGTAAGGCTTTGGGGAAAGGGGGTGCGCGATGTTTTCCAACCAGTGGTGGCTAGTGCCTTCAGGACTGGTAGGGTGGAAGGCACAGAGGCCCACGGCAGGCAGAGTCAGAATCAATGAGAGACAGAGCTAATGGCAACCAGAATCAACTCATTCTACTTTTGTCCCCATCCTCCTCACCGAGTTCTGCAAGGGTAAAACTGAGACGCAGGAGGTGGAAGCTAGATGCAGGACCGTCCCCTGGGCTGGTTGCAAGAAGACAGGCAGATGGGGACCAGCTGAAGGCAGACTGAAGCTGGTAGGGTGATGCCCCATTCGCTCTAACGGATCAGCCTTTACTGTATCCACCTGTCACCCACACAATGTTTGCTGTTTTCCACCTGTTCGTTGCAATTTGCTATGCTCTCCACTGTTGCTTTGGTGCCACTGAAACATACAACTGGGTCATCATCATTCCTTGGAAGTGATCCCAGCGTGTGAGGCATCATGTAGTGTGACTGATCATATCACTTCCCTTTGGTTGGAGAAAAACAGTGCAAAATTCAGAGAAGTGCACGTTTTGAAGGAGAGCTGCATTTCAGTTTGGGTCTTGGCTCAGGGAGTGTGAATTCCATGGGTGCTCATTAAAATGTAAACAGACAAACCTCTACCTCATCCCAAGGCCTTCGCTCCATAAAAATGGCAAGGTTGGCTCTCTTTCTTGGGCCTCTTCCTTGCCTTCATCTGCCACCAGAAACTAAGCCCAGCGTCCAGTGTGAAGTGAGCTAGCCTTTAGTGAGCTTGGAGAGGAAAAGGATTGCAGAGCTGAGGAGGAACCACCAAGAATACCCTCAGTGTATTTAAACTGGTTGCAACGGTGGGATGCTTAAGAGCAGGTCCTCAGTTGACATTGAGGTTCTCATAGGACATTAGGATGGTTGAAATCCCAGAGCTCAGTGGTAGTGAGGGTGGATTTAAACCAAGATAAATTAAGTCAGTGTTCTTCAACTTTGTGTCCCTGGATGTTGTTGGACTACAACTTCCATCAGCTTCCAACCAGCATGGCCAATGGTCATAGATGATGGGAGTTATAGTCTAGCAAGATCTGGGGACCCAAGGTTCAAGAACGCTGATTTGAATCACCCAAGAGGGAGGAGATGGATTCAAATATGTACTTGCTACCCTTATAAAGGTCTGAGCACAGTTACATGCCTTCATAAATTGAATGAAAATAAAGACAAAGGGATGCACTTGAAAACTTTATGATCCACCTGCAGAACTCAAAGTTTCTGGTTAGCAGATTCTTGCTCTCCACAATCTTTCTGCTCAAAGCAGCCAATATTTTCACCTTCTGAGCTGAGTGAGCCATATTCTGTAAGACTCACCCCACCCTATGGGGTTCTTCTCTAAATGACATGTCACCCAAGGCTTAATAAGGCAGTTAAATTGGGGTGGAAGCACTGTGTGATGAAAGGGGGATATCGATTAATGAAATTGACTGAGATGAAAATAAGGGGAGAATAAAAAATGATTTTGTGATTGATCATTTAGCAGAGTACCTAATGATTCTTTACAAAGCCCTAGTGTAGTGTTTGCCAGCCTGATGTTCTCCAGCTCTCCACTGGCTGGGACTGATGGGAGTCGTAGTCCAAAACCTCTGGAGGGCACCAGATTGGTGAAGGCTGATATAACGGCCCTTCATTCCCTAGAGTCCTCAGCAGTAATTTCCCCATTAGACAAACTTCTGCGTCTCTTCTGAAATTCTGGGTGAACCAAAAGTAATGAAGCTCTTCTTACAATCATTTTTTGCTGGCATCAAAAAGCCCCCACTTCAAATGTAAGGGTAAATTAGCTACATATTGTGCAGGTACAAGATTTGAGCTGGTATTTCCACTAAACAAATGAGCAGCTCAGACTTCTTCCCTTCTTTGACAATATTTGTACAGGTTTGTCTGGAAATATAAAAGGGATTATATCAACTATTTCTGAAGAGATTTTTTCACAATTAATTAATTAATTAATTAATTAGATGTACAGTATATCCTGCCCTTCCTCCCAGCAGGAGCCCAGGGTGGCATTGTGTGGCTCACATTTGATCTTAAAAGAGGCATGGGAAGTTGAATTAGGCCCTAATATTGAGAATGCCGCTTGGGTCTTCTACAGTCTGAAATCTATGCTCAGAGCAGATGTTGTTGTTGTTATGTGCCTTCAAGTCGATTACAACTTATGGCGACCCTATGAATCAGCAACCTCCAACAGCATCTGTTATAAACCAGCCTGTTCAGATCTTGTAGGTTCAGGTCTGTGGCTTCCTTGATGGAATCTTGTTTGGCCTTCCTCTTTTTCTACTCCCTTCTGTTTTTCCCAGCATTATTGTCTTTTCTACTGAATCATGTCTTCTCATTATGTGTCCAAAATATGATAACCTCAGCTTCATCATTTTAGCTTCTAATGATAGTTTAATTTGTTCTGACACCCAGTTATTTGTCTTTTTCACAGTCCATGGTATCTGCAGAGCTCTCCTCCAACACCACATTTCAAATGCATTGATTTTTCTCTTACCCGCTTTTTCCACTGTCCAACTTTCACATCCATATATAAAGATCAGGAATACAGAGTACTACCACAGTGCTATTGCACACCTCTTAAGCTGGGACAGATAAATTCACCCTTCTCCATGGACTGCTGGAGGGGCTGTTGTCAACTGGGCATATACTACCATGTCACAGTTGTGCCTTGTGGGGGAGGCTTTTCGGTCCGTGTGTAATAAATTACAAGTAACTCGTTATTTGTAACAAGTAACTTCCAAGCGCTACATGTTTTTGCAAAGGAATGCACCCTAATGCATTTTCACTAATATATACATTTTATGCACATTTAACCCCAGTGCGTGGATTTTCGTGCACATTACTTGGGTGTAGAGCTGCACTGCAAAATTCAGAGAAGTTTCGAAGGATGGCTGTGTTCCAGTTCTCATATTGTTTCAGAAAGTGCGAATTGGACAGATTCAACTTGAAAAGTGAATTGAATCAAATTTCTCCCCTATCCCTAGTAATCTACAGGCCAACGACTCAAAGATAGGCAGAGCAATCCAACTCATGTGTGGGGGTAAAAGGATTCTGGGTGTCTGCAGGTTATATATGAATAAAATAGGGAATGATTAGAATAGGGGAAAAACACTAACATTGATAATGAATTGTAACAGGATGTCTGTCAGCCTCTAGTGAGCACAAGAATGTATCAAAGTTTCTGGTTTCTGATCAGTGCCGTCCTAGTACTTTCTCGCTTGAATACCTCACTTGCTATATGCTAATACTCCCTCATACTCCCTCAGAACCAGCCCTAACAATGTATAGAGTTGATTTTCCTTTTCTTGCAATATACACAGGGCTGGCGCCAGGCATGCCCCACCTACCTGTCTCTCCTGTCTTTTGCCACTATGAGCGCAGGGCTGCCATTAACGAAGATGGTGGCTGAGGTTCCCCTAAGGGGCTGAAGCCTCTGCTGTCACCTTGGTTGATGGCACGCATGGTGCTATGCACATGCATCTCTGCCATCAACCAAGATGGTGGCAAGGGCATCAGCACCTTAGGGAAACCTCAGCCACCATCTTCGTTAATGGTAGCCCTGCGTGTGCAGCGCGCACAGTAGCAAAAGACAGGAAAAACAGGTAGGTGGAGCAAGCGAATGGGCAGGTGGCTTGCAAGCTCCCTCCCTGCGATCCGCAGCAGGTTCCCTACTGTGGGTTGTGGAAGGGAAGTGCTACTCCTCCCCCACCCTATCGAGGGGCCCCTCAGGGGCCCATGTGGCCCCAGCAGCCCTTGGCCAGGGCCCAACCTGGCCGCCCTTTGGCGCCGGCCTGTTGTAATGAATTTGCTAGGCACTTCCAGGATAAAATCTCTTGCATCCGTCAGGACTTGGACTCCAATGTTATAGCAGTGGGATCGAATGAGGTATCCGGTGCACAGTCTGGTCATGATTCTTTGGATGAGTTTCAACTGGTGCAGCTCGAGGACGTTGACAAGGTGCTTGGACAGGTGCATGCAACTACTTCTGTGTTGGACCCTTGCCCCTCCTGGCTAATAAAAGCTAGCAGGGTTGGAACTGCCGGCTGGGCCAGGGAAGTGATTAATGCCTCATTACGAGAGGGAGTGGTCCCTGGCTGCCTGAAAGCGGCGGTGGTGAGACCACTTCTGAAGAAATCTTCCCTGGACCCAGAAAATTTTAACAATTACAGGCCAGTAGCAAATATCCCATTCCTGGGCAAGGTCCTAGAAAGAGTGGTTGCGGACCACCTCCAGACGCTCTTGGATGAAACCGATTATCTGGATCCATTTCAATTGGGTTTCAGGCCCGGTTTTGGCATGGAGATGGCCTTGGTCGCCCTGTATGATGACCTTTGTCGGGAGAAAGACAGGGGGAGTGTAACTCTGTTGATTCTCCTCGATCTCTCAGCAGCTTTTGATACCATCGACCATGGTATCCTTCTGGAGAGACTCGCGGATCTGGGAGTTGGAGGTACTGCTTGGCAGTGGTTCTGCGCCTACTTGGCGGGTCGTCCCCAGAAGGTAGTGCTTGGGGAATTTTGCTCGGCACCCTGGGCTCTCCAATATGGAGTTCCGCAGGGGTCAGTGCTATCCCCCATGCTTTTTAACATCTACATGAAGCCACTGGGTGCCATCATCAGGAGTTTTGGAGTGCGATGCCATCAGTATGCTGATGACACACAGCTCTACTTCTCCTGTTCATCTTTTTCAGGTGAGGCTGTCAAGGTGCTGAACCGATGCCTGGCTGCGATAATGGACTGGATGAGAGCGAATAAATTCAGGCTCAATCCAGACAAGACTGAGACGCTGTTAGTAGGTGGTTCTCCTGATCAGATGGTGGATGTTCATCCTGTTCTGGATGGGGTTGCACTCCCCCTGAAGGAACAGGTTCGTAGTTTGGGAGTTCTTTTAGAACCATCCCTGTCACTAGAGGCACAGATAGCCTCCGTGGCACAGAGTGCTTTTTACCAACTACGGCTGGTGGCCCAACTACGCCCTTATCTAGACAGGGAAAACCTTGCTTCAGTTGTCCATGCACTGGTAACCTCTAAACTAGACTACTGCAATGCACTCTACATGGGGCCGCCTTTGAAGACGGTTCGGAAACTACAGCTTGTGCAAAATGCAGCGGCCAGATTGGTAACAGGGACCAGGCGGTCTGAACATATAACACTGATTCTGGCCCGCTTGCACTGGCTGCCTATATGTTTCCGGGCCCGATTCAAGGTGCTGGTTTTAACTTATAAAGCCTTACACGGCCTGGGACCACAATACCTGATGGAACGTCTCTCCCGATATGAACCTACCCATATGCTGCGCTCAACATTAAAGGCCCTCCTCCGGGTGCCTACTCAGAGAGAAGCCCGGAGAGTGACAATGAGAAAAAGGGCCTTTTCAGTGGTGGCCCCCGAACTATGGAATACCCTTCCTGATGAGGTACGCCTGGCACCAACATTACTATCTTTTCGGCGTCAGGTAAAAACCTTCCTCTTCTCCCAGGCGTTTTAAACATTTTAAGCATCTTAAACAGTTAAACATCTAAATTATTTAATATGTTGACATTTTAATTATCTTAACGTTTTAACATTCTTACCAATGTCACATCTTAACATCTTCATATTTTAGTATTGAGTTTTGCAGTTAGTTATGTATTTCATTATGCTTACATTTTTTTTGTTTAATTAATTCATTTTTAACTTGTGTTATATATGGCTTTTTACTTGTACTTCACATGTTTATTTGTTGTGAACCGCCCAGAGAGCTTCGGCTATGGGGCGGTATAGAAATTTAATTAATAAATAAATAAATAATAAAATAATATACAGTATATTAAATGTTTTAGATGCGCCTAAGAGACATCTGTAGCTCTCTCCAACAGCTGTTGTTCTAAATAAACTTTCTTTTGACTGGGACACAAACAGAGTGTGGTTTCTTTTCCATGATACATGGGAAGCCAGCGGAAGGGGTGCAAGCAGCAGAGGAGCTGGCTGGGAAGATCTGTGGCATCCAATTACAGTTCGGGAGCCTTCAGGCCAGTGGAATGCTCGCTCAGCCAGGAGCTGCGTGTGGGGACTGGAAAGTAAAAGCTGGCTCTCACAAATACCCCTACCGGGCAGTAAGCACTCCCCATGAACGTCCATTGTAATTATTTTCCTAGACTGACCTTTTTCTCTGCGCAACTTTGGCCCAGATCAGGACCTGCAGGAATGCTCTGAATGGGAGGTAGAGGTTGCGAAAGTCCCCACTCCCTCAGCTCCTCCTCCAACACTCCTTTTTCAGGCCTTACACCAGCTTCTGCTAGCACCCACTCCATCAGGCTGGGCTTTCCCAGGGCCCCCCGGTTGAGCCTGTCAGAGCCCAGCTGAGCCTGGGGTCTGCCATGTGCCTGTATCTAACTCCCCTCAGCCTGGTGTACATGTGAGTTGGATTGCGCCCTTAAAGAACAACTTGACTAGGTCTCAACAGAATGTAAGTTTTGTAAAAAGGGAAATACCTGGCACCTGAGCACTATGCTGAAATCCAGATGTTAAGCCCCAAAGGGTCAGACTGAACCCTGAGATTGCCAGTTGCCCATCCCTAATTAGTGGGATTTAAAAACAATTGATGCAAACTGTTGAATTTTGCAAAGTAATATTTTGCAGTGCAAAATTAAGAATGTATCTTTGGGACATTTCGGGATTTTAAATGGTTCAGTGGAGTGCACTTCTTGTGAGCATTTTTGGCAGCATCAGAAAGCTGCCAATCATCAAAAGGCACACACAACAATCACAAAAAGTGATATTTAGGCTTGGTGCTGAGCAGAATGGTTCCAGAAGACTCCTTTGCCCACAGTAGCATCTCATAGCCAACTTCTTGGGCAGGTAATATTGCAAAAATATCCTATTTACCACATGAACCCTGATTGGCTGTGGGATCCCCAAAGTGACTATTCCTAGAAAGAAAAAGATCAAGTTTTTTTTAAAAAAAATGCTGCAGAGCAGATGTGGCAGCAGAGCAGCGAAGCAATGTGCAATAGTGCTCCTCAGAATAAAGCTCTAAATTCAAATTAGGAAAACATTCCAAATGTTGTCAAATTTCTCATTTCTATGCCATCTTGTCTTAGATACTGGCAGAAAATCCAAAATTTGGGGGGGGGGAAACATAATAATGCATGCAACAATTGACAATTGGCTGCCCTTGGAGTGGTACCCATGAAATTTGCTGCTGGTGGGGTGTCTCACTCTGCCTAATGGGAGGGCTGGACCTGCACAGGGAATCCAACAGGTGGCACTATCTGCGCACTCTTTTTTTTCAACTGAAAGATTGCAGGGGAAAGTCACAATTTTGGCATGATTTTCCAAAAGCTTTCAAATAATTACCGAACAGAGGGCAAACACTTCACACTTGGTTAGCTAATCCATATTACAGGTCCATTAAACAGACAACAGCGCTTTCTGCCATCTCTTCCCTCTCCCTCCTGCTCCTCTGCCACCACCTTTTAACATTTTTCCAAGGATGGGCACTCATTCAAGTCATCAGTGTTAATTGCTGGCAAAACAGAAATGAAGCTCCTAAAAGGGAAATTGCTTTTGAAGGCCTAATCTGATTAATTAGGAGAGTTCATTGTTTCCATTTCAAGCGGGCAGGAAAAAACCTCCCGCAAAGTTAATATTTATTAATCTTAATGCATAGGCCCGAGAATGGCACAGCCTGGCTCCTCAGGAGCCACAAATGTCCCTTGTGAGGGGCTTGCAAACGCCTTCTGGGTAAACAGGAAGGAGAGAAGGAGAGTTCCCCAGTAGTTAAGAATATGCTGTTCTCAGGCATTTGTTGCAGGTTGCAAATTATGTGCAGATGAACTTGAAGGGGCAGCTCCTCTGTAGCAGATCCTGTGAGACAAAGGCAGAGAGCAGAGAAGCCGCATATGCTCCTCCCAAGCACATATATACAGTGCAGGGGCACATAGGCAGCTGACTTTCTAAGATACACCCTCTTCCCCTCTACCCGAGCATACTTAATGCCCCCCCCCGTGCTAAAAAGCTCCCTGGTGTCTTTCTCAGTTCCTGTTTCTTTAGGAGAACTGCTCCAGCTCAGTGGCAGAACATTTGCTTTATCATGCATCTCTTGGTGATCACTCGTGACCAAGTATTGCCTTCCAAAATATAGTCTTTAACAGTGGATCCATCTGAATCTGTATCCACCGCCGATGTACCAGACCATGACTAGGAGCTTCTGGATTTCACAGTCCTGCCCCCGTCGCCATTTGCCAGTCGCCATGGGACTTTTGTTATGGAAGACGCCTGTGCATGAATTTGTTTTACGGGGCGAGATCGGCGCTCCACGATCAACACACAATCTTGACAGAAAAAGGCTTTGATCCAATGGCATGGGTACCACGGCGGTTGGAAGTCTTTTATCTGCTGCAGCCTTCATCCGTCTTCACAGCCGTTGTAACACGCACATTGTTACCCTCCGCCTGTTCTGCCGTTGAGGACTTTCTTGCATGAAGGTCCAATTCCCAATGGCTGAGATGCAGAGCTTGGGAAAGTTAATTTTTTGAACTACAACTCCCATCAGCCCTAGGCAACATGGCCACTGGATTAGGCTGATGGGAGCTGTAGTTCAAAAAAGTAACTTTCGCAAGCTCTGCTGAGATGGGAGACAACCTTCTTCTGAAACCCTGGGACTCTGCTGCCAGTTGGTGTGGACAATAATGAGCCAGATGGGCCAATGGTCTGATTAAGTACGAGGCAGTGCCTTATGTTCCTAATTATATTCATTTTATTTTTTTCATTCTGCCCTGGGCTCCTGCTGGGAGGAAGGGTGGGATATAAATCAAATAATAAATAAATATGATTTCCCCCCATTTATTGTATTCCACTAACTTTTACTCAGAGTGAAAAATGGAAATGGACTCCCTTCAAGTCGATTGCCAAGTGGGGATTTGAACCCTAGTCCTCCAGGTCACAATCCAACACTCTAAGCCCTTTGTCACATTGGTTTTCTGTGTGTGCTAGAGGGGATTGACTGGGTGAATTCAGAAGATTATTAATATCTCCTTATGGAAAGTGTAGTGGTTAAGGTGCTGGACTACAACCTGGAAGACCAGGGTTCGAATCCCCACTACACCAGACTGGCTCTCAAATGGACTGCCTTCAAGTCGATTCCGACTTATGGTGACCCTGTGAATAGGGTTGTCATGCTAAGCGGTATTCAGAGGGGGTTTACCATTGCCTTCCTCTGAGGCTGAGAGGCAGTGACTGGCCCAAGGTCACCCAGTGAGCTTCATGGCTGTGTGGGGATTTGAACCTTGGTCTCCCAGGGCGTAGTCCATCACCTTAACCACTACACCACACTGACTGTTTATTAGGCCTAACTTAGGCCCGTTAATTTAAATGGGCCTACTCTAAGTAAAGAATAGTTGAACACAAACCAGAATTTATAGGTTTCTATGTACAGAGACCCTCCATGGCGCAGAGTGGTAAGCGGCGGTAACACAGCCGAAGCTCTGTTCACGGCCAGAGTTCGATTCCAACGGAAGGAGGAAGTCGAATCTCCGGTAAAAGGGGTCGAGGTCCACTCAGCCTTCCATCCATCCGTGGTCGGTAAAATGAGTACCCGGCATATGCTGGGGGGTAAAGAAAGGCCGGGGAAGGAACTGGCAATCCCGCCGCATATATACGGTCTGCCTAGTAAACGTCGCAAGACGTCACCCTAAGAGTCGGAAACGACTCGCACTTCAAGTGCGGGGACACCTTTACCTTTTTATGTGCAGAGATACTTTTAAAGGAGGGGAGCATTCAGAGACAAATACCCCTGCAGAGTGAAGTGGTACAGTCCAGAGAGAGTTTTACAGTGTGTTTCTGTAGACCAGGCCTAAGACCAGATATGGGTGTCTTTGGTCAAAGATTTCCCTGGCCTCTGACCTTTCCCTTCACACCATTTCTTCTCTCTAGTTTAGCACCAGATTGTGAGCCCCCCTAGGCAGGGGTCACTAGGAGTTGCTAGTGTGCCCATTGGGGGCTGGTGGGGCAGAAGGCAGTGAGCCCAACAGTCAATGGAGCCAGAGCCAATTATAGGTGGGGACAACTAATTCTACTTTTGGGACCATCCTCCTCCCTGCTGAGCTCTACAGGGCAACAGTGACATGAAGGGGGAAGAGACTGGCAGGCAGGGCCCCGGCCTGGTTGTAAGTAAGGAGGCCGGCAAATGGGGCAAGTTGAGGCAGACTGTGGTTGGTGGGGCACAGTGTCTCTTCCACTATGGGACTTGCAACAGGGTTTAGTAGAGATCCTCAAAAGTCCATAACGTGCGAGGGATTGTTTGCTCTGCCTGTTCACTTCCTTAAACTTGGCCACATTTATTTCATTGGGTGCCAGTCTCACTTCCATTATGAACAGAGAAGAGGTGCAAAAGATTTCTGTCTATGAGTGAGTGTGGCAATGGCTGACATAAGTGGCTGATGGGGGGGAGGGGTGTCATGCTAGCACCATTGTGTGGCTCTGTCTCTTTTTCTCCTCCTTTAGATCTGGCAGCCATTTTGTGTTATGCCATGCCCACAAGGCAGCCATTTTGTGACTGGCACCCACACCTCTTTCTCAAACGTTCAAATGTACCAAGTGGCTGGAAAAAAGTTGGCAAACCCTTCAGTCGACGCACAGTTCTGTCCCTTTTCTGGTACGTACAACACTATGCACATTAATAACATTTACTCTTAATAATAACTTTCATTTCATTTTGGATAATGGATGATTCTGGATTAGAGACTTTCTCACCCCTTTTCAGGGCCAACACCAGACAGCAGTGAGTACTTGAAGACGGTGGCAACACACCGGCACTACCACCACTGCCGGCAGGGGCTTAAATAGGCCCAGCTGCATCAGTGAGTTAGCGTGCTATGCACCAACACCTGCCATCACCCAAGATGGCAGGGTGTATTGATGCCCCCACCGCCATCTTGGTTGATGGTAAACAGGCACACACATAGCTCTGACGCGGCAACGTTGCAACACAGGAAGCGGCGTGCCAGCCCGTGCCGGCAGTAGAGAAGGTGTGTTGCCTGGGAGCATGGCTTCCACTCCATGAACCATGCCAGCATCAGGTCATGCTAGTGTGGATTGCAGAGTGTGTATTGTGGAGTGGAAGCTACTCCCGTCCAGCCATAGGGAAGCCTGTCAGCTGCAGGAGGTTTCAGTCAGCGCCCAACCTGGCCACCAGCTTGTTCCCAGCCTTGCCCCTTTTCTTTTGCTTCTACCCGATGGAAAAGGTTAAAGTCTCTGACAATGGAGGGCAGCTGTGAAACCTTCCACGGGCATGCGGTGAAGCCAGATCACATCACAAATAACACACGCAGTTGCGGAGCCGACCACCGTTTGCTGCTAATTTGAACAGAGAAAATTAAAGTCTGTGCTTGCACAAAATTTAAATATGCCTCCAGTGTATCAGGTTTATTATATTTTTAATTAGCATGTCTCTATTTAACGGCAGCCTTTTTTTATTGGTTTGATGGATTTGTTTACCCTGCCTGTGTTTATTTTACCTTGATCTTTCCCCAGGCTTGCTCTTTCTTAGTTGGCTGCTGCTTCCTGGAATCTGTCCTTGCTCATTAGACAAACAAATTAAAACAGAGGTTGGCCTAAGAAGATGCAGCATGCTGGCTACTTTGTCACGTATAGTGTGCAGCATGCACTAGTAAAGCCCTGCAGCTGGGTTGAGCCGGAGGGGTCCCACCTAGTCTAGTCTCCTGTTCTCTAAGTGGTCAACTAGATACCTCGGGTAGGAAGCCCACAAGCAAGACATGAGGGCAAGAGCAACTGTCCCCACTTGTGATTCCCAACTGCTGGTACTGAGAAGCATGCTGTATCCAACAGTGAACATAAGAAGAGCCTTCTGGATCAGGCCAATGGCCCATCTAGTCCAGCATCCTGTTCTCATAGTGGCCAACCAGTTGCCCATGGGAAGCAGGACACAGCCATTGTGGCTGGTACTCACTGATAGCCTTACCAATTGCCAAATGCTAGCAAGACAAGATTTACTCCCATCAGGCTGGGTGAGATCAGAGCTTAGAAAAGTTACTTTTTTGAACTACAACTCCCATCAGCCCAATCCAGTGGCCATGCTGGCTGGGGTTTTCCAAGCTCTGGGTGAGATCCAGCTGCTCAGTCCTCCTCCCTCTCCTCAGAGGACACACAAAGGAAGATCAAGTTTGAGCGCAGGAAATGCCACCCAAATAATCTTGTCATCAAATCTTGCCATCCCTAGAGACCTTTCTGTGCCTGATACCAGACTTGGATATCATTTTTATTGTGTTTTGTTTTTTTGTAAGACACTTTGAGAGTCCCTCAGGGCTATACAGCAGGATATAAGTATTTCAAATAAATAGATAAATATTAATTGTATTCATCCAGCAAATGGCAGGTTGTTCGGGTAAATACCAGCTTGTTCAGTGGAGGGAGACATATAACTATCATAGCTACTAGCTGCTGACAGCCTTATCTTCCCTGAATGCATCTAATTATGTTTAAAGCCATCCAAGTTGGTGACCATCACTGCTTCTTAGTGAGACAAATTCCCTGTACTGTGTACATTCTTTCTTTGGTCTGTCCTGAATTTTCCACCATTCGGCTTCATTGGATTGCCCCGAATGTTAGTGTTCACTCTGTCCTTAGTCTATAGCCAATCAGTTTCATTAGATGGCCCAAGGTGGTTTAATATTAGGACAGAGAGAAATGTCTTTCGATCCAGTTTCTCCTCCTCATCATGAACAATTTTGTATTGTGAGCTATTTGTTTCAGTCTCCCTGAGAACACTGGAAAAAGCATGCGCTCTCAAAGACAAATAGCCCGTGTACGGCAAAAGAGCAAAATTCCATGGAGTTTTTCCGTCTCCCCTGTGATTTTGGTAGGAACGTTATGATCCATGTAATAGGTTGTCATACTACAGGTGTCCATAGCAACCTCAATGCATGAGGCATTTTGTATCTGACAAGCAGTGGAGGGCTTTGAAAAATCTGTGGAGGGTTTTGACTGCCTCTTTGTGGAAATATACACAGGGCTGCGACTCGTAACTACCTGGCCTAATGAATTTTCAGATACTTTCCACGCCTCAGGTATGCTTGCAAAAGAACGCTGGGAAGTTTAGTAAAAGAAGGCTGAAGGGGTCATGAAAAAAACATGTTTTTTATACTATAGGAAAAAAAAGAGATGTTATGGAAATATGTCAGGCTGCAGGAGAAAGAAAGTTTTAAAAGCCAAATTCGCTTTCAGTTTATCCCAAAAGAAAGCTGCTTATTGCATTAGAGTACTGAAGGGCCAAGGCCAGTTTTGTATAGGGGAGTTCACACATTGCATTCCATGCGTGTACAGTCTGTGTACCTGAACAAACAGTTGGGCCATACACTTGCATAGTCATCCACAGGTAACCTTCAATGAGCATAGTCTGTGTACCAGAGTACATAATAGCTGAGCTGCACAAATCACACCAAGACATGTACATGTGTAGAGACCGCTTGAGCCTGTGTTCAGTGCAATGTGTGAGCAGGACTTATGAATTCATGGAGGTGGGCAAGAGGGCAATTGCCTGGGAAGCTGTGCTTAGAGGTGCCGGCCATCAGGGGCTTCACTTTTGGCCTCGTGTCTGGTATCTGATGCTCAGTTTAATAGGTCAGGTATTTTGAACCTGGGTGATTTATTAATGTGCTTTTTTACTCACCCCAGGAGGCTCCATCCTTACCTGCTACACCAGGGGGGCAGGACCACAGGACCAGGGCCAAATGGAGCCCCCCAGCTCTCTCCATTTGGTCCTCAGTTCTCCCCCCTCTCCTGAGGCCATGCCCCCACTGGCATCTCCGAGGAGCCTAAAATCCCTCCAAAACTCCACAGACTCCTTGAGTGCTTTGACCTTAGTTCAGTGTGTCCTTGAACGGTGATAATGCCTCTTGCTTGCCTGTGTGTGTGCATGTGCGCATGCATGTGCATACACATATATAGGACATGGGAAGCTGCCTTATACTGAGACAGACCCATGGGTCCATCTAGCTCAGTATGTTTGACACTGACTGGCAGCAGCTCCACAGGATTCTAGATTGGGGACATTCCCAGCCTTATCTGGAGATGCTATTGGGAATTGAACCTGGGACCTTCTGCATGCAAACCAGGCGCTCTACCACTGAGCTACAGCCCTTTCCCAAATGCATATATCCATTGTTCCACTCACCTTTGGCCATACGCACCTCTAGCATGCGGCCCCCAGCAGATTCTTGATGAAGGTACACGGCCCTCCTCTGCTATACTAAACCCTGGCACCCGAACTGGCCAAACTCTATCTGGGCTCCATCACTTGACACACCAAGAGCCGCCCATCTCCACTCCAACCCTGTCCCTCACCTATGCCCATCTCCACCCGTGGACCAGACATTTTTTTAAAATCACAAGTTGATAATCAAACGAAGGTGTGCCTAAGATTGTGTGCGTGGTCAGGCCTGACGTATCATACCATTCTCATTTTTTCTCGCCTGGCGGTCTTGGAGACACTCCGACTGACAGTGGACCCCATGGGCAGGATCCATGGAGCTAGGCTGTAAGAACCCAATTTCTCTCTCCCCCACCAGATTTGGGGGTTCCAAACTAGCTGGCTTTCTTTGTGGAATGGGAGTCCACCATTGTTCCATTTCTGATCCCAGGACTTGGTAGGGACCGCTGTACAGGCACGCTTTGCCGCCGCTTCTTTCCTTTTGTTCATTCATCTATTGTTACATTATTGTTGTTGTCAATGACTTTATCTCCTTAATGCAGCCATCAAGGGAGGGCTTTCGGTGCCCCACATAATCCATTCAAATGCAAAAGCCTGCCTTCCGCTGGAGTTAAGCCATGGATCCATCTAGCGGCTAGAAAGGTGCAGGGCTTCCTGCACCAAAGGGCAGGCGGGCAGGAAGGAGAAGCCATTTCCCTTGAATGGAAGTCAATTTCCCCTCCTTGAGCAAGGGGCAGGGAGCATGCCTGGATCTGGGAAAGGAACTGTAAGTGGCCCACTTTAAAGCCCCTCCCTTACACGCCCCCACCTGTTGCATTCTCCAGAATGCAAGCCAAATGGGGAGGCCTGGTGGGCCACGTTTGGTCTGTGGGGCAGAGGCTCCCCACCCCCACTCCCAATCCAGGCCAGTATTTTTCTGCTCTAACAGTAGAACTCCTGGGTCTATGGTTTGAAGGCACATGAGGGCAGCACCCTGCTGAAGCTAAGCAGGGTCAGATCTGGTCAGTGCCTGGATGGGAAACCATCTGGGAACCATATGTAAGCCGCCTTGGGTTTCTAGCATGACAAGAAAGGCGGGGTAGAAATGTAATAAATAAATAAACAGGGCAGAGACGGAAAAACTCTGGCCTCTGGACCTGAGACCTTCCCATGTTGCCCACCAGGCCATTTTGGCCAAGCCACTCCCACCTGTCCTACTCCGGACATCATACGTGATGTCACATACAGGGCAGGTAAAGACATTTGGAAAGGCACCTGCAGAGCCCTGAGCACAGTGCGTTGCAAGCCACAGAGGGAAGGTTCTGCTATTTCTGGACGGTTTGGCTAGGCCATGCTGGGGGTTCAGCCTGGAGCCTTACACATGAATAGCATTGGCTCCATCACTACAGCCCTTCCCCTAAAGGGAAGGGCCTTCCCTAATTCTGTGTCCCACCACCTCCTATCATTAGCAGAAGCAGAATAAATTATGCAAACTGAGATTTGCATGATTTATTCAGGTGATCTACTAAGCCCTATTTATCTATGTGAGACTTTGATTCGGTCCCTTGTCACTCAGTACAGCATTGGCTGTTCTGAGTGCCACCAGCTTTCCTTCCCTTCCATCCACACCACCTAAGATCATAAGGAGAGCCAGGCTGCTGGATGAGTCCAGCGGCCCATCTAATCCAACATCCTGTTATCAGTCAGTGGCCAACCAGATGCCCATGAAACCTGCAAGCAGGACCTGAGCATAAGAGCACTCTCCCCTCCTACGGTTTCCAGCAACTGGTATTCGGTAGCATGCTACTCCGGCAATGGAGGTAAAACATAGCTACCATGGCTAGTAGCCACTGATGCCCTTATCCTCCACGAATGGGTCTAATCTTCTTTTAAAGCCATCCTGGTTGGTGGCCACCACTGCCTCTTGCAGGAGCAAATTCCATAGTTTTAACTATGCACTGTGAGAAAAAGTACTTCCTTCCTGTCCTGAATCACCCAACATTCAGCTTCGAGGGACGGCCGTGGATTCTAGTATTATGAGAGAGGGAGAAAGACTTCTCCCTGAGATCCTTTTCATAGGAGATGGTGATGACTGAACCAAGGAAGAATTTCATAAATGTATCACATGTGGCTCTACCACTGAGCTGTGGCTGCTGAGTCCTACAGCCATCACCCCCAGGCACTTCTGGAACAAGCCCATCAATCAACCCCAGATAACCCAGGAATGACGTCAGTTATGGCACCTCTGGTGTCTTAGGTAGGTGGTTGATTTTATTGGTTAGCTTTTCACCTTGTGAATGATCTGCTGGCTCAAAAGGCAGGGCCATTAAAAAGTATACCTGGCCAAGTCATTGACCTTCTGCAACTGGAGCTCCTTACTTGACAGCATGTTTTTTTAAGGTGGGCGGGCGATGCAACTTCAGCCTCACTCTAAGCCAGTTTCTACAGAAAAACAGCTCTTCTGTTTGCTTTCTCTCTCTGACCCTATAACTGCCAAACCGTGCTTGACATAGCTCCGGAAAAGGAGGGAGCTGTTTTTCAAGAAAGGTTCCAAGTTAGCCTCTGGGTTTTTCTCCTTGTATTCATAGAGTTCCTCAAGGCCTGCCCTGGCAGTCTCCTTGGAGTTGATCTTCTTGAAAATGGCGGCCAGTGTATCATTTGCATGGACCTCAGCTGGGCCCGAAGAGCCCTTGTCCCCATCAGTGTCAGCCTGCTCCACCAAGTGCCTCACAGCCTTCCACAGGTGGGCCTCAAGCTCAGACTCACCTCTGTTCTCTATCAGCCCAAGGTGGTCCAAGATCTCTGCTCCCTTCAGCTTGCAAAGGGTGTTCAGAAGAGTCTTCAGTGCCCGGAGTGGGTAGTTGCTCTGGTGCTGCTTCAACTTTTCTTTGGGCAATGCCTTCATGAAGATGTGGACTTCCAGGAGGAGCTGGTCCAAATTGAGATTACTGATGGTTAGTGGAAGGAACTTGGTGGCTTTCCACAAGCATTTGGCCACCATTTCAGAAAAGGCGATGGGATTAGTGGGGGCAGTCAATCCTTCATGAAGCAGAAGCAGCAAAGAGCTGAGAAGCCTGGTATGGTCTGATTTCTCCAGCACCTTGTTTATCAAGAGATTGACAGACTGGGCAATGCCCTGGCCTTCTTGAAGCTCTTCAATGGGAGCATCCAGCAATAAGGTGATGAGGCTGTTTATGAGGTCCTTCAGCACCCCAGCAGAAGCTTCCTGGGCGAGGCTTTCCACCTGGAAGAGGCAGACCATGTTGGAAATGACACAGCTGTAAAGCTCAATGGCTTTTTCCTTCCTCATCTCCCTCTCCGCTGTCACATGGAGCTGGTGGATGAACTTCAGTTGCCGGAGCATTGCTATCAAGAATGGGTTGATATGGCCAGACATGGTGTCCACGTTGCCCTCCTGCCTTAGAATCTCTCGGATTTGCACTAGTGCCTCAATACTAGTGCTGATGCTGCCACTGGCTACACGGCAGATGATCATATTGATGTTGGGGGTGATGCTGCTCCCAGCCTGAGGCTCAGGGTTCATGCCACAGGGAATGATTACAACTGGTTTTGGACTCTTGCCGAAGGCCATGCCATCCGCATTCTCCCCCCCAGCTTGCTCCATATGGGAAACCAAATATTCTTCCCCTGTGTGGCTGCCAGATCCGTGGCTTTGTCTGTAGCCTTCTAATGACCCCAGCCTAAAACCCAGGTTGAAGACCTGAGTGTCCACTTTTTCTTCCTTGACTTGTTTGGCCGCTGCCTCTTTCATGCTCTCTTCCAATAAGCTCATGTGTTTGTCAGAGATATTCCCGATTGCCTTGAATGCCTCGACTCCGTAAACATCCCGGGCAATCGCAATGACCTTTAAGGCCACACAATGGACAGCATTGTTTGAATCTCCTGTTAAGGTGATGAGGGTCTTCAGGGTTTTGCTGGGGTTTGGCTGACACACTTCTGGACCATGTGTCTTGAGCAGCCATCCTAGCTCTTTCAAGCACCCCACCCGCTGGTTGGCATTCTTGGCCTGTGCTCCCTCCAGAAGGAAACAGAAGGTCTTGGAAGCTGGGTAGATCAGGGTGGTCTGCTTCACTATGGCCCGCACCTCTTTGAGGATGGACTCTTTAGTGCCCCCCATTTTCAGGAGGAGGTAGGGAAGGAAGGAGGTGGCCTCGTTCTCCATCAGCTGGTATCTCTCCTCAATCAGGAGACTGAAGAGCCTTTTGAGGTACTCCAAGGTCTTCATCAGCACCCATGTGTTGGTATCAAAGAGCCGCAGGCTGAGCCATTTCAGGATGAGGTCCAGGCAGCTGATGACCCCGTCCTTCTCACTCTCCAGGTGCTTGGTCATCACAGTCAGAGCTTTGATGTGGTGCTGGAAGTTGGAGTGGAACAGCTCCTCCTGCAGCCAGTTAGAGAGGCAACCACACATCTGAGCCTTCAGCTGCTCCACATACTTGCTGCTCGGGGTGCTGAAGTTCCACCTCAGCACCTTCAGAGCCTTCTCATCCTTTGCCCTCTGCTCTTTGGCTTTGGGGACGATGATGAAAATGGGGCCCAGCTTGCTGGTGTCTTCCTTCATGCTGAGTTTTGTCTGCACCTTCACATTCAGTAGTCTCTTGGGCTTGGAGACAATTCCTTCTGGTTTGGCGTTTTTGATATCGAAGCCCACCTCACTGGATCCTACATTTTCAGTAAAGAAGGAGGCTGAGTTGCACGGCTGGGGAGAAACCAAGATTGATTTGGGCCAAGACTTACCCCTCGGGAGCTTGGAAAGTGACTTGGAAAAACTGAGGATGGGCTTGGATGGGTGGCCAGCTTTGGCTTCCTCCAGCAGAGAGAGCACCTGTTCTTTGGAAGCTGGTTTCAGTTTGCTGGCAGCTTCAGACATCCTCTCAAAGCCAAGCTGGAGAAGAAAAAATGGCAGGGCCTCATGTGCAACCGTGCGCATTTCCTCATGACGGTCCTCCAAGGCTGCATAGACGTGAGGCAGGCAACGAAGCAGGTCACTGGGAGCAGAACTGGAAGACGGCAGCTTCTCAGCCAGCCAGCCCAGGAGCCCCTGCCTCTGGAAAAAATTCTCCTTCTTCAGATCTGCAGAGAGATCTTCCCCATCCAGCCATTCCTTCATGCCGGTTTGCTCCGCCCAGGTGTCCACAGTCATGAGGGCTGCAGCTCGCAGGCTGCTCTTACTGTCTCTTAAGATGGCGATGATGGACATTCCCAGAGTCTTGACATGTTGCCTGATGCCTGGGCCCATGACCTTCGCCAGCTGCTGAAGGATAAAGAGGGTCTGCTTCACAAGGGCTTTATTGGAGTCATGCAGGCAAGCCTGCAAGGCAATGGGGAGGTCCCCAAGGCTGGGCTGGATGGAACTAACATCATTGAGGATCCTGGAAACCTCCTCGAGCCCTTCCTTCCGGACCTTCCAGCTCGCATCCTGCATCTTGGACATCAGCTCAGTTGAGATCTTCTTGCTAATGTCAACCGCTCCAGTTCTCCTGCAGGGCTGAGCATCGCCCCCTCTCTGTTCATTCCCGCCATCCCTACAAAACTTGCAGCGGCCACGGATGGGAGGGGGCGGACTTTGACCATTTACTTTCTCAAACTCTGAATCGATCTGGCAGAGAAGAGAGGGCTTTTCATCCTCAAAAAAGGCCCTTAGCGGGGCTCCGACATACAGGTACATCACTCCCAGGAGGTTGAAGGCGGAAGCTCGCTCATCCGGGTGGGCAGCAGCCAAGGCAGATTTAATGTAGCAGACAAAGGCTTTGGCCTCCATACCTCCAAAGCCAAAGTCTTTAATGGCACCAGCCAGCCAGTTTAGGGTTTCGGAGTGCGTTCTGGGGCTGTCTTGCAAAAAGGCTGCTTCTATGACCTTCCCTGCCGTCCAGGACAACCCGCAGGCATCTGCTACCGCAGTCAGAGCTTCCTTGGTGTCATCGCTACAGATTACATCCCCGATCTTGTCCACCAGGTTTCCCAGGACAAACTGAGCTGAGGTTTTGGAGAAGTTCCCTCTCTGGGCAATGAGGGCGACAATGTGCAGCTTCTTCTGCATCACTTGGAGCTTTGTCTCGTTCCATCCTGGTTCTTTATCCAGCAGCCGCACAAGAGCCTGGCAGGGCACCTGGTTCTTCTCCATTCCTTCCACGGCCTTCTCAAATGCCTCCAGGCAGGAAATCCGCTCTTTCCAGTTGCTGCTGTCCAGATGTTGGAGGCAGGACGCTGGGAGAACAGCTGCAGCTTCCAGTTCACATGATTCTTCTGAGAGTTCCGCCTCAGGCACGTTTCTTGGATCTAGCATCTTGACTGACCTTGAGTTCTAGAACTCTGGCTAGCCATGTGGGACATGGTGGCTTTGCCCTCTCTTGGGTGGCCCTCAGTTCAGGGAGACCAAAGGACATTCCGGGAGATGGGAGAGATGGCGGAGGAGTCCTTCAGTGTTCCTTGTTACGCCCCACCCTCCACCCTGCCCCCCCCAGAAAGGAGATGACAGTTCCCAGACCTTGGGGAACGGGGCCTTCCTGAGGGGCTGCTGCTCTGGCTGACTTCTGATGACTTCTGCCTGAAGACAGCTTGGGTTCATTGTGATGTCAGCGAGAATGGAGGCCACTAGCAGAGCACAAAGAAATCAAGGGAGGAGATGATCTCATAACCCTTGTGAGAAGCTCCAGAGTAGGATGGTAAGTTTGGGGTGGGTGGCAGCCTGAGAGGGGGCCTTCTTTGTGGCTGCCTCTAAGTTGTGAAATTCCCTCTCCACAAAGTTGTGTCTGGCACCTTCACCGTACAGTTTCTGTCATAGGCTGAAGAGGCACCTCTTCACCATGGCCTTTGACACTTGAGATACTAGACCCTCTCCAGCTGTTAATGTAACTTGTTTTAAATTGCTGTTAATACTGCATTTTATGTTGTTAATCATCATCATCATCCTACATTTTTACGTTATTTATCGGTGGTGGTAGGAAGCTATAGTTAAGTAGTATTTATTTTCTTAGATTTACATCCCAGTTTTCTTCCATCATGGAATGCAAGGTGGCATCTGTGGCATTTTCAGGAGGTCTCCCATCCAGACTCAGACCAGACCTGCTTAGCTTCAGGAGGTGCCGGTGGAGACAATACAGAGCTAGATGGACTGGTGACATGACTCAGTATGAGGTACCTGAGTACCTAACTATATACTTACTGAGAGGGATCATATGGGATATATAAACTGAGTAGATTTTTTTTCTTTATTTCTGTTTGGTTGATTGTGTGTGCGTATATATAGGGATGTATTCAACATAGCATTAAGCAGATTGTTCCATCAGTGCAAAGATTTCTTCTTGTGCAGTGGAACAATCTTCCCTTCTCCTCCCCCATGCACCTGCTAAATCTGTTCTGGGGGTTCCTCCCACGCTCCAGAGCAGATTTGGGGATAGTGTGTGGCCATATGGAGGGAGGAGAGGGGGGTAATCCTGTTGCATTCATGCTAATGGTTGCGCTAGTGTAACGTTTTAGTTGAATATCACCCATAGATACAATGTAGAGAGGTGTGTACACACATTCACACACACACAATACCTTTTTTTTCTTGTGCATTCATGATGATGTGTGCTCATGATGGTATCAGGACAGCTATACATGATTCCACTTTCAATACTGTTTGCACCTGCAAAAGTTTTGAGATGGACATATTGCTTCATTTGCATTTGGTGCATGTACCGTAGCTCTCTGCTGAAATCTGTAACTTTTCATACCACAAATGTTCTGCTTTTTTTTGTCCCACTCTTATTGCACCATAGCACAAGACTGCCCCTCCAGATGACAATAATGCAGCTGGGGAACCAGTAAAGCACTAACATTGGAGAGATCTTGGCACTGGTGCAACAATGGCCTTAGAGCCATGTTGAATACAGCAGAGGCAGAGCTTGGAAAAGTTACTTTTTTAAAACTACAACTCCCATCAGCCTCAGCCAGCATGGCCACTGGATTGGGCTGATGGGAGTTGTAGTTCAAAAAAGTAACTTTTCCAAGCTCTGAGCAGAGGCTGGGGGCTCCATGTCAGTGGGTCAGTGGAATCCACTTCGGGTTTTAGCCTGAACTTTCAAGGAGCCGACCAATGTGCTTCAGCAAATCATCTCATCTAACTTGGCTCCCCTCAGTTCATTCTCTTTTTCTTAAGGGACTTCAGTGAAGCAAATCTGCTAACTGGTTATATTGTCAACAGGCAACTAAACTCAGAGAGTTCCACTATGCTGGGCAAACGGCCTAGCATATATTTGTTGCACATAATTGCCAAATAGTAACTACACCATTTATTTCAATCTCTTGCTTCCAAAAGTCTTACATCCAAAAAAAAAAAAGTTTACATCTCAAGTATCACTCCTGTGAACCCCAATATGGAACCTAACAATTTGTTCAAAGGAAACCAATGCTTTTCTACAAATTGCTTATTCTAGGAAATGTGCTTGAGCTCTGATTGCAGAATAAAGAATGAATCATAAGTGTGTGCTCTTGTTTGCTTGCTTGCTTGCTTATTTGTTTAACCTCGGGCACATGGAGGGGATTTGTTGCCATTTATCTAGAGACAGTAAAAAGCTCTTAGAGAATCAGAAAGAGGGAGTTTAAGAAACAAGCTTCCCCTTTCTTAGGAGGAAATGATGGTGCACATACAAGGCTTTCCCTCACCATCCATAACAACATCAGAAGAGCCTGGCTGCTGGTTCAGGCCAAAGGGGGCCCATCTAGTCCAGCATCCCGTTCACACAGCTGCCAACCAGATGCCTCTCTGGGAAACCCACAAGCAGGACCTGTGCAACATCAGCGCTTTCCCCACTTGTGCTTCCCAGCATTCAGATGCATACTGCCTCGGACAGAGGAGGTGGAGCATAACCGTCATGGCCATTGATAGCCTTTTCCTCCATGAATTTGTCTAATCCTCTTTTAAAGCCATTGCTCCTTCCTGTGGGAATGTCATAGTTTAACTATGAGCTATGTGCAAAGGTACTTTCTTTTGTGTGTCCTGCATCTTCCAACATTCAGCTTCTTTGGGTGTCCACGAGTTCTAGTGTTATGAGAGAAAGAGAAAAACATTTCTCTGTTCATTGTCTCCACACCATGCATAATTTAATACACCTAAGCAGAGCTTGGAAAAGTTACTTTTTGAACCACAACTCCCATCAGACCCAGCCAGTATGGCCACTGGATTGGGCTGATGGGAGTTGTAGTTCAAAAAAGTAACTTTTCCAAGCTCTGCACCTAAGTCATATCTCCTCTTACTTGCCTTTTCTCTAAACTAAAAAGCCCCAAATGCTGCAACCTTTCCTGATAGGTTTTAGTAAGGTATTTTATATTGTGACCTGCCCTGGGATCTTCTGTTGAAGGACAGGTAATAAATTTAACATCTTTTTGGCCCCAGGTAAAAATGTGCCTCTGTCCCGGACGTTTTGGCAGATTATGAAGATGTCTAATGTTAAGCTGTCATTGATGAACTCCTTTTGACAAAGCTTTTGCTATTGCTTTATTAGGGATTGTCTGTGAAAGTTTATGAACTGCTATAAGTTTTTATTATAACATAATCTTTTATCTATGCTTATGCTCGCTGGATCGTCACCTTGTAGTGGTGAGTGGGCTTGCGTGTTCCAATGAACCCTGTGAGCAATGCCGTTGGGAGTCATGTACTCCCAGCAGGGTCACCCATGGTGGTAAGGTCAAGGGAGAGGAACCAGACAAAGAACGATCCAAGAAAGTCCTCAAAGGCAGAACAGGAGGGGGATAACAATGCGTACGTTACAATGGCTGTGAAGGCGAATGAAGGCTGCAGCAGATAAAAGGCTTCTAGTTGTTGTGGTACCCATGCCATTGGATCAAAGCCTTTTTCTGTCAAGATTGTGTGTTGATCATCATGCACCGATCTCCCCACATAAAACAAATTCATGCACAGGTGTCTTCCAAGCATACCTTATCTTGGAAGACAATCTTACTCAGCCACGAGTGATCGCCAATGAAATGATGCTCTTTAAATACTTGCAAGTCACATGGAGACCTTCTTTGTGCCGCAAGCAACTAAAAAACTCAATCCATAATCATAAATAACAACAATCTCTAAATGGCTGTCCATTATGAACACATCCTCTAGAAAGGGAGCATCTTTTGCTACTTTTAATTAGGAAAATATATTTGAAGATGGAACCTTATGAACTTAGGAAGCTGCCTTATCATGAGTCAGAACACTGATCCGTCTTGCCCAGTTGTATCTACTCTGATCAACAGTATAGCTCTGCAGGGCTTCAGGAAGAGAAAAGCCTTTCTTGTCCCAAGTTTCAACTAGATACCTTGAAGATAGAACCTGGGACTTTCTGCACCCAAAGCAAATACTCTGACAACCATACATCTCTGCACCAGTCAATGTACAACATGGGAAAGTGCCAACATCCTTCTGGGAGGAAGGGCGGGATATAAATTTAATAAATGAATAAATGAATAAAATGCTTTATTCATCCATCATGGAAGTGAAATTTTCAACACGATACTGGACATTTGGACACATCCTCTACTGACATGAGTGCCTTTAACTGCTAGAATAACTTGCTTGAGAGTTTATTTTTTCAAGAGCTGGGAACTTTCTTTCAGCATTGATGCCATTTGAGGAAATCTATACTTATAATCCATGGAGGAGTTGTTAAATATTGTTCAAGAACTTATATTAGACACAAGTTTGATTTTACTGACGTTGCTTGAGAACCTGTTTGGAAAACTTTTTTTTAACTTATTTCATGATCTGGTTCAACTTGCACCTCACCCCTCTCAAAGCAAGTGAGGCAGACAGCAACAGTTACAAATCAATATAAAGCCTTAAAGTTAACATCTGCTTAAGTGCATCAGCTCCTTGTAATGTACCAACATGGTTTAAACTGACAAAACAAGAGAGCATAGTCAGAACCTCTCAACAGGTATGACTATGCTGACTGGGACTGAGGGGAATTTTAGTCCAAAGCATTTGGAGGGCATCAGGTTGAGGAAGACTGGAATAACTAAACTGTGTTAGGAGCATCCAGATGGGGGCATAATAACACAAAACAGGCCATTTGCATGTTGCAAATAGGCTATTGGCAACAGGGTTGCTTCTTTTTAACGTTATTGGCTTTTCCATTGAAAAGGTAAATCCAGATTAAATGGAGGTGGGGAAATACAGGCTGGCATTTTTATGCCAATGGCGTCATGTGGATGGCATGAAAAACTTGAATGCATAAGCAGCACCAATCCTACAATAAACATCCATCTGGAAGCATCCTGTGTATGCAACCTTTGCTAAAGAACATAAGAACCACCTTGCAAGGTCAGGCCAAGGTCCACCTCACTGAGCATTCTTTGCAAAAATCCTCACAACCAGAAGGCACTTAAGATGGTCCATCAGAGATTGACTAGTAGAGGTCACTGGTGAATTATGTTCTATACCTTCACATCCCTTACTCTAGGGAGGTCCAAAATTGTGGTGCAATCACCAAGAATAATTCTCTCTGCTTGCCTATGCTGTTTGCAAATGAATGGTGCTATTCTCTGCTTGTTAAATTCTATTTAACTATTTCGCTATTCTATGCTAGTTAAATCCATTTTCAAGATGACTTTAGAATGGTTTGCTTGTGTGTTTATGGATTTATTGGATACATTCACTATGAAAGATGTTCAAAGCAATGAACAACAATGCCTATTTAATTAACGAAGCACATGTTAGCAAATATGCTAAACAGCCTTCCCCAACCTGGTGCCTTCCAGATGTCTTGGACTACGGCTCCCATCAGCCCTGGCCAACATGGCCAAATATGATAAAGAATTATGGGATCTGTAGTCCAAAACATCTGGTTGTGAAAGGCTACACTAGGCTTCAACCACACTTAACATCCCTTTTTATTGATGCAGACAGACATCTAACTTTCCTGCTTCTTAGTAGCATGAATCTTAAGTGTAATATCTTAAGGTGACAGTCAATGTACTATCTGTGTATTGTATACTACAATGTGTCATCTGTTTATTACACTATCAAAATGTCTTGTTGGTATATCAGTGTATGCCTAACCATTCTAGAAATCCCTTCTAATTTTTGCCTGCCTGCATCTTAAGGGTGAGTGTCAACATGATCCGGTGTGCTGGGTTCAACAATATGCTTGGCCTGTAAAAGATTTCCATTTTTTTTAAAAAAAAATTACTTTGAAGAGCCTTGGTATTATGCACTGGACTCAGTCCTACTAAGGCCAGAGAAACTCAAGAAGCCAACAGTCAAGATTATTTTAGAAGCCTTTGTTGTGGCATTGCTTTTTAGTGTTAACTCTGTGGAAAGAAAGGAAAAGAAAGAAAGAAAAAGTATAACCATGACACTTTGAAACATAAACTTTATTGAAAGAAGGAATTAAAAATGGCACATCAGAGTGACTTGCAATGTAGGAGGTGGGCTGGTGTGTCATGAAGAAATAGTCAGAAATCACAAACTCCCAAGGAACTTGTGTACAATTGAAACTGAATATTTTATTAAAACAACTTCAAAATCAAACTGGGTTTTTTTCCTCTCTGTGTGTGGGGTTTTTTTTTTTCCTTTTCATTTTACCTTAACAATGTATTATATAATACAGTCTTCAGCTCCTGGCGTGAAGGGACTGAGAAATAAAAGGAGAGACTCAAGGTGGAAAGGGAAGGAAAGGAAGAGATTTCTCAAGCTAACAGGATGTGAACGTCTTCCAGAAGAAGTTCTTGCATCCGGCTTTGCGTTCTCGGGGTCCCAGAGCTGGGTTCAAGTTGGCTGATCTTTCCAGCTCCAGCCTCACTTCATCTTGCTCAGCGCCACGGGACAAATCGTCTGACTCTAGGGCCTCATTTTCCGTCTGGCTCGGTTCTGAGAGCAACTCCGCCAGGAAATACTTGGCCAATTCCTTTAGAGGGAAAAAGAGAGGGAGAGAGAAAGACCTTATTAGGACTTATTCGATGCCGACTGTGTGAGGCATCAAAACACAGAGCTGACTACCTCCCTGGACAAACGTCCATCTAAAACAAAAGAATAGGTGAAGAGGGCCAAAATAGCAGCCCAAAGGTCACAAGACCTCATCAGCAGCCTTCCAAGGGCCACATGCAAGCTGTTGCCAAGGCCAGAGGCAAAGTGGGCAGAGCAACATATGCAACTCTTACCTTTGTGCAACAGGCTACATTCCAGCAATGCAAAAAACATTGGTTCCTATACCATAGGTTAATACACATCCGTCTCTCTAGGCAAGCAAGAGTCATTATCATCATTCAAGGACTCATTCCATCCAGGCAAAAGCACTCAAGGAGGGCACAGAGCAGAGCCAATGAGAGGGGGGGCACAACTGAGCTACCGCCAAGAGGTTCCCCACTCTGGCCTACAAGGACTACCAAGCCTTAGAATGGCAGCTGTAGTTCATCAGTGGAATGCCACATCTCTTGATTTCCACATCTCTTGATTTGTCCCTAAACTAGACAAGCAGAGGCTGCATGTGTGAACTGGAGGATAGGGCTGGTTTCACACTGCATGTCATTCCTTTACTCTGACAATTTCTTACCTGGCAATTTGCGCATTGTATTTGACCTTTCACACAACATACAAGCTAGTTTCGGCATTCTAATGGAATATAGTGCAAGTTTAGCACTAATTTCTGTGATAAATAATAGCAGAAATAATCCGTTGGCAAGCTTGGGAACCTGGAAAAGTGCAGTTCTGCTCTCGCTGCAGCCGCTAATGTGACAGGCATCCCAGCAGGCAATGCATTCCCGCCAGTTAGGCGCGCACTTTTTTTCGCCTGACAAAAATTGTACTGGTAGTCTGGCGTAGACATGGATAGCAGCATTTTCCTATATACGCCCCTGTGTCCAGACACTAACTCAAGCAGTGAATTATGAGGGAAATACTGTGTGCATGTGTATAATGGGTGAGGGGCGAAAAGAAGCTGCTCTTCATTGCAGCTGTGTGAAAGGCCATTGCGCAAAATGCTGGTATATTAGCTGAAAAAGCTGCTGGTCCTTAACGCAAGAGGTACTGCAGTATGAAAGGAATTTTAGAAATTGGGACAGAAGCGCTACCTTTTAAATCCGTTAAACTAACGCAATCAGCCCCATGTGTGAAAGCAGCCTAGGTCTATCAGTGGCTAATTACTTAACATATTTATCTGCTATTGTTGTAAGCAAAGGGCAGGTAACCTCTGCCCCCCCCCTGTTGTTGGACTCCAACCCCCATCAGCCCCAGCCAGCATGGCCAGTGGTCAGGGATGGTGGGAGCTAGAGTCTAGCAACATCTAGCAAAGGTCAAAGGTTAGCCACCCCGTTCTCAGCTCTCTTTTTTTCAAATGCCTCTCATTCCTAAATCAAAATTTGTATCAAAGTCCAAACTCCCCATACATTGTAAACATCTGCTTATGGCTGTGGAGATGAAGAATGACTTATGGGGCACTTCAAATATGACAAAATCTCTACTAGGAAAGAATATCATTGCGGTGGAAAGTGGTATTAATGTTGACAGTAAAATATAAAACAAATCCCTATGTGGAAACAGCACATGGCCTGTATAAGCATCAAATTATATACTATTTTATGAAGTATACAGTTACGCCATAAATGAAATTCCTATGCTATCTCTGATAGTAGTGAAGTACCATGGCTGTTGTATTCATAGCTGTTCATCCACAACAGCAATAGCTATTGCCTTCATCCCCTGTTTGGGGAGCATCTCTGCTTGGGAAACTGCCGTCACTCAATGGCAGAGCATCTGATTTGCACACAAAAGGCCCCATGCTCAATCCCTGGCATCTTCAGGTAGGGCTAAAGATCCTTTTTCTGCCTGACACCCTGGAGAGCTGCTGCCATCTACTGAGCGAGATGAAACAATTAAATTACTTGGTACAACACAGTTTCATGTGCTCCTACTGAGGCCATAGCTCAGTTGTGGAAGAGCTACTTTGCATGCAGAAGGTGCCAGGTTCGGTCCCCAGCATCTCCCAGCAGGACTGGGAGAGAGCCCTGCCTGAAATCCTGGAGAGCTGCTGCCAGTTAATGTTGACAGCATTGAGCTAGATGGACCAATGATCTGACTCAGTAGAAGGTTCCTATGTAGGACAAGTCTTCCAACAACTATTGAACATGATAGCTAAATGGAGCCTCCATGTGTAGAGGCACTCTACCTGAGTAGCAGATGAAGTGGGAGGACAAACAACAGGGGAAGGGTGTAAGTGCTTTGCTTCTATGTTTTCTGGGGGCATCTGGAAGCTGAAATTAAAATAATGCTGGACTACATGAACTTTTGTCTGACCCACCAAGCGAATCTTATGATTTCATCTCATGTTCTTTCATATCCCCTCCACCAGGTTTCCACAGAACAGTTATTTGGAGAAGGAGCTGTGCTCCATACAGTAACTGATCCAATGAACAGAGGTGGATTTAGATCTGCCAAGTGACTACCACCCACAGGAGGACCAGCATTGGGCAGGCTCATCCAGGGTGCTCTGTCACATAATGGACTCTGAGGCCATCACATTTTCCACAAGGAGAATTTTGATGACCTGTTGGCAGTGTGGCAGTGCCAGTGCTCACCATTCCTCCGTCCCTTCATTGACCAGTCCCAAATGTATGTCACCATGTAGTTACTGCAGAAGGCCAGCAGCCAGGCTATGATCTGAAGGCACATGAGGCCAGCACCCTGCTGGAGCTAAGCAGGGTCAGGTCTGGGAGACTGCCTGGGAACCATATGTGGGAACAAAGCCCTATGAGGAGAGACTGAAAGAACTGGGCAGGTTTAGCCTGAAGAACAGAAGACTGAGGGGAGATATGACAGCACTCTTCAAGTATATGAAAGGTTGTCACATCGAGGAGGGCCGGGATCTCTTCTCGATCGTCCCAGAGTGCAGGACACAGAATAATAGGCTCAAGTTGCAGGAAGCCAGATTTCAACTGGACATCAGGAAAAACTTCCTAACAGTTAGAGCCATACGATAACGGAACCAATCACCTAGAGAGGTAGTGGGCTCTCCAACACTGGACACATTCAAGAGGCAGCTGGACAGCCATCTGTCAGGAATGCTTTGATTTGGATTCCTGCATTGAGCAGGGGGTTGGACTTGATGGTTTTATAGGCCCTTACTCTACTGTTCTATGATTCTATGTAAGCCGCCTTGGGTTTCTACGATGAAAAGAAAGGCGGGGTATAAATATAATAAATAAATAATAAATAATGAAAGGGGAAAGGAAGCAGCCATCTGGATCCACTCGGAGTGGTGGATCTTAGCATGTGTCAACCAGCTCTTTATGCTGATGGAGATTTTCAGTGAGCAAGACAGGGAAGATCTGAAAGATGTTCTCAGGAACTCCATTATCAGACGGGCACATTTAGGAAGTGTTCTGTGCCTCTCAAATGCTCGCTATTGTATCGAATCATTTTGTGCTACTCAAATGTTTGCTTGGCTCACCGGCAGAGCACATGTTTTGCATGCCAAAGGTCCGAGGTTCAGTTCTCAAGAAGAACTGGGAAAGAGCCCTCCTGAAACCCTGGAGGGATGCTGCCAATCCGTGTCGGCAATTCTGAGCTAGATGAACCAACGGTTGGTAGAAGGCAGCTTCCTACCTTCCAGTGCTAGCCACATGGCTGGCCCTTGAAACATTGTGATCTTACAAGAATTTGCTTGCTTGTTTAATTTATATCTTGCCCTTTCTCCCAGAAGGAGCTCAGATTCAAGTTTTTGAATCTGACCTGTTCTCCACCACCACCACCGCTGCCATCCCAGGACCAACACAACATCCCTCTGGTAACTTCCCTAAGGCTTCAATGTAAGCACACTTGCTAGGATGCAAACAAACTCAACAGGGCTTCCTTCAGAGTAAACCTGGTTAGGCAGAGCTGTTGTAGCGAGATCATTTTCAGCACCCTGGAGAGCTCCACATCAACGTCTATGAGCCCTGGCTGGTCCCCTAGCTGATATAAAGGATGCTGTGGTTGTGACAGAGGACTGGATGATAGCATTAAAATGCTTTCTCTTGTTAGGAAAGTCAAGGGGAATTGTACTAGCCGAACATGTATTTATTTATATTTCTGAAACTGATAAAAACACTGTGGGAAAAACCGCAGTGCTCAGGACCAGCCCAAGGCATTGTGCTGCCTGAAGTGGAACAGCAAAGAGCACCCATTCCCACCCATCCATTCACCAACCCCACCAAGTCCAAATGTATAGTATCCAGAGCTAGTTGAGTTTTGGGCAGCAGAGGCAAAAAAAATCCCATAAGTTCCTCCCTGCCTCCCTGCCGGTAAAAATGCGATAATTTTTTAAAAAAATAAAATAATGAACACCGTAAGCACCTCTTTGTTGTAATTTTTTAAATTGTGAATTTTATAATAATAAAATTAAGAACATAGGAGGCTGCCTTATATTGAGTCAGACCACTGGTCCATCTTGCTCCACAGTCTGCGTCTGTGTTAGAATTGCTTGTTAATATGTGTTTTTTTAATAATATGTTTTAACCCTTTTTTAAAAAGATGTATTTAAAGCTTTTTTAAAAAAATGTTTTAACATTGTTTTGTTTTAATGTATTTTAAGGTCTATTTTTATTATGTTTTAAAGTGTTTTTAGCATTTCTGTTTGCTGCTCTGGGCTCCTGCTGGGAGGAAGGGCGGGATATAAATCAATCAATCAATAAATTAATATTGTCCACACTGTCATGCAGCAGCTCTCCAGGGGAGGGGCTGTAGTCAAGGGTACAGCTTCTGCTTTGCATCCAGATGGCCCCAGGTCCAGTCGTGCTCAGCACCCTGTTTTCATCTGGATGGTCCTGGGGCAGCAGTCATCCTCCTGCAGCTGGCATTCAGGAGTGTGCTGCCTCTGAATCTTGATGTTCTAAGTTATGGTGCCAATAGGTTTCACAGCAATAGAGTCCTGTGGTACTGCACAGGATAACTACGAGTCAACAGTGGTGTGAGCTGTGATGGACAAATCCCTACTTAATCACATGCACACTGTGGACAGAGAAAGTGGAGGGTGCACACGTAAAGACGCACCCTGATGATATTAGGAACGTGAGAAAGCTGCCTTACCCCAAATCAGAGCATTGGTCTGTCTAGCTCAGTAGTGCCCACACTGGCTGGCAGCAGCTGTCCACAGTTCCAGGCAGGAGCCTTTCCCCAGCCCTACAAAGAGAAGCTGAGGGTGTTCTGCAGATGCTCAGTCCTTTCCCGAGCCAGGGTTTAGCCTGAGACACACCCAATGCATGCACACATGCACGCAGGCAGAGCAAATCGCGGGGCCTTTGTGTGAGGTGGGTCTCCCAGACACATGTCAGGGAGAAAAAAACACCTGTCTCCGAGTTGTCTCTAACAGGGATCTCGCCACGCCCAAAGGAGAATTCATACTGAAGACATTTCAATGTGTTGGATTAATTTGAATTATGGAGTGCTTGGATTTGAGGCTAGCTGCCGTAGTGGTTAGAAGGTTGGACTACAACCTGGGAGACCAGGGTTCAAATCCCCACACAGCCATGGAGCTCACTGGGTGACCTTGGGCCAGTCACTGCCTCTCAGCCTCAGAGGGAGGCAATGGTAAACCCCCTCTGAATACCGCTTAGCATGAAAACCCTCTTCATAGAGTCACCATAAGTCGGACTTGAAGGCAGACCATTCCCATTTTTTAAAGTTTGGGCTGCTTGTGTTTACTGCCTTTGTTTGCATGGAGCTGGGCTCTTCAGCACTTTCCCAGCACAAGCCTGTGCTTGCCTACTCAAATCAGAAGGGAGTCCCTATGAATGCAACCAGACTTACTCCAGGTAAGTGAATGTAGGGGTGCTTCCAGCCAGGGGTCTGCTGGGAGATCAGTGCTCCACATGACTGCAAATTGGTATCAGAGTCTACACAATGTTGCCCTCAAAATGCCAACCTGTATTCCCCTCCTCCTCCTTTAATCCAGATTTACCATTTCTGGGGGAAATCTTATAAGTTAAAAAAAAAAGCTGCCGCCAATGACTCATTTCTGATATCTGAACACTCATTTATTAATTATTTGTTTGTTTGTTTATTGTTTGATTTATATCCCACCCTTCCTCCCAGCAGGAGCCCAGCGCGGCAATTTACAATACTAAGTCTACACTTGGAAGCACCCAGGACAACATCCTTATTCATGGGTTGTTGATTTTTTGGTCCTTTTCATTTTGTTTTGTTTTTTTTCATGTTACCACGAATGCCTCTTTCAGAGAAAGGCAATTCATAAATCCACACAGTTTTAAAATATTCTTTCTTTAAAAAAAAAAAAACACGTTAAAGTCTTATATTGTCTATGATCAAGTAATCAAAACGCAGCTACTAAAATGGTGATTTCACGGGTCTTCATTTTCTAATATGAATTTTAAAACAGGCTCTGGACCAGACTGAAGTTAGTGCTTTTACATGCTCAGAGGCACTCTTCTCCTGCTCCTGGCATTTCAAAAGAGGTTGCTTTGTAGGGAGAGAGGTACTGGGGTCAAACATGACTGGGGGTCGCTCTCACCCTTTCCAATTATCCTAAGGGCTCAGTGGCACAGATGGCTTCAAACTGGGGTTAGATCAATTCAGGGAGGAGGAGATGTTTGAATTATAAGACGATCTGTTCCAGCATCCTTTCTCACAGTGGACAACCAGATGCCTTTGTCTGCATCAAGCCATGGCCTATAGCCACAATAGCTAAAATAAAATAGAACAAAAATGGAACCTCCAGGTTCAGAGACAGTCTACCTCTCAAAAGCTGTTACTGGGAGACGGCTGTTGCCCTACTTAGCCAATCTTGGCTTTCCCTCTGTTCTTATGAGTATTGACAGTTGAGGTATATGGAACCCTCCACGGACAGTGGCAGCCTATCTCAACATTACCGATTTGACTCAACACCTCTTCAGCTGCTGCTCCTTCTGAGTCGTGATACCAAGAAGGGATCCTGCACCTGTCCAGACTCTCTTCAGTCCCTATAACTCTGGGGCCCCCCGCGCCCTTCTCGCCTCCTTCCTCCGGCTCCTGGGTTCCTTCCTTACCTGTTTCCCCGCTGCCGCGGCCAGGGACTTCTGCAGGAACTGCCGGAGTCTCGGGTCCGAGGGGGCGGCGGCCACGCTGCTCAGCGCCAGGGCGACCGAGACGAGCAGGGCGAGGGCGCACTGGAGGCGGCAGGTCAGCATGCTGGCGAAGCCGGAGGGAGCGGCTCCTTCCTGGGGAAAGTGAGCGGGAAAGGAGGCGAAGAGCGCGGCAGGGCGGGACGGGACGCCGAGGTGGCGGCGCTGCTGCTGCTGCTGCTGCTCGTTGGGATCCTCGGGATCGCGGCTGTTGGCCTCGCTCGCGCTGGCGGCTGCAGATCTTCGCTTCTGGGATCTCCACCGACGCCCCCACTTTTATAATGCGTTGTGCTGACGTCAAAGAAGGGGGCACAGCCCCCCTTCCTCGCCCCGTGGCGACAAGGAGCCCGACGCTTTTCGACGCCCCATTAAGCGCGCAGATTCCCCCCCCCAAAGCGACGGGCCCGACACGTGTCTGCAGGCAGGGGCAGAGCTGAGAGAGGAGGAGGAGGACTTCGGAGTCATGGCGACACTTGCTCCCTTAGGCACGCCACACACCCACACCCAAGTTTCTTCCCCACAAATAACCCCGATTTGGGCAGGATCGGAGGATAAAGTTTCTCCACGTCCTCAAATCGGAACGCAGAGCAGCCAGCTTTTGGGTAACTTTGATCTGGCTTGGGGGCATTGGCGAATTCCCCCCTCATTCACTCCCTGGATGGTCGCGATCCCCGAGAAGCGGCAAAAGGTTGTCGAGGGAGCGGAGGGGGTGAAACAGGCAGGCCGCGGGCGGGGAAACTGACCAGAGACGACGCGCTCCGCCGAAACTCGAGGCGCGCGCTGCCCCGGCTCAAGTCGCGGAATCCCGAATGCAAGCCATGTTGGTGCCATTCAGTTCTGTTTCTGAGCACCGTTGCTTAGGGTTCAAGCCATTGGGAGACGCTTTGGGCCCAATCCAGACAGAAGTTCTGCGGCGCGCAAACCCCATCGAACAGAACCGGGGCGCCCGCCGTGACGCCACAGAATTTACCTCTGGATTGGGAGGTTTGCTTTCATCCCCTCCGGATGGGCTCCGTAGGGTATTCCCTGTAACATCGGGCCCAACCGGCTTCTCTTCTATGCAAGGTCGCATTCCCGCTTAACTCCGGGTTGATTCACACGGCCTCCGGGCAGTCGCGGGTTAGAACACTCCCCATTCAGTTCAGTGGGGTTGCCTCCCCAAGGAAGTGTGCAAACATACCTCCCCCCTGGGAGCAAGTCTTCTCTGGGCGCAGTGAAACTTGCCCACCCAAGCCCGCGTCCGCCGAGGATTGCCCCAAGAAGCCCACGGATTGGAGAGAAACGGTATTCCGCCTGTAGCCTTTGCCCAGGCGGATCCTCCTGTCCCTGTTTATTCGGCCCTAGAAGTCCTCCCAACCCCAGAGGAACTTCTCCCTCCCCTACCCCTCCCAAACAAATATCTGCAGAATGGCAACCATCGGGTGGCATTCAGAGAGAGTCCCACTGAACTTAATGGTCGTGATTCACTTACGCTCCTTCGTGTCTACTCCGAGTAGGATTTAGGTGAATACAACCCTTAATGTCAGCTCCGCAGGATGAACATAAGAACATAAGAAGAGCCTGCTGGATCAGGCCAGTGGCCCATCTAGTCCAGCATCGTGTTCTCACAGTGGCCAACCAGGTGCCTGGGGGAAGCCCGCAAGCAGGACCCGAGTGCAAGAACACTCTGCCCTCCTGAGGCTTCCGGCAACTGGTTTTCAGAAGCATGCTGCCTCTGACTAGGGTGGCAGAGCACAGCCATCATGGCTAGTAGCCACTGATAGCCCTGTCCTCCATGAATTTGTCTAATCTTCTTTTAAAGCCATCCAAGCTGGTGGCCATTACTGCATCTTGTGGGAGCATATTCCATAGTTTAACTATGCGCTGAGTAAAGAAGTACTTCCTTTTGTCTGTCCTGAATCTTCCAACATTCAGCTTCTTTGAATGTCCACGAGTTCTAGTATTATGAGAGAAGGAGAAGAACTTTTCTCTATCCACTTTCTCAATGCCATGCATAATTTTATACACTTCTATCATGTCTCCTCTGACCCGCCTTTTCTCTAAACTAAAAAGCCCCAAATGCTGCAACCTTTCCTCATAAGGGAGTCGCTCCATCCCCTTGATCATTCTGGTTGCCCTCTTCTGAACCTTTTCCAACTCTATAATATCCTTTTTGAGATGAGGCGACCAGAACTGTATACAGTATTCCAAATGCGGCCGCACCATAGATTTATACAACGGCATTATGATATCGGCTGTTTTATTTTCAATACCTTTCCTAATTATCGCTAGCATGGAATTTGCCTTTTTCACAACTGCCGCACACTGGGTCGACATTTTCATCCTGCTGTCCACTACAACCGCGAGGTCTCTCTCCTGGTCGGTCACCGCCAGGTCAGACCCCATGAGCGTATATGTGAAATTAAGATTTTTTGCTCCAATATGCATGATTTTACACTTGTTTATATTGAATTGCATTTGCCGTTTTTCTGCCCATTCACTCAGTTTGGAGAGGTCTTTTTGGGTCCTAGGTGCATCGGAAGCAGCCCTAGACATTGAATCAGACCCCTGGCCCATGAAGCGCAGGAGTGTCTACACTGACTGGCAGCAGAGTCTCTCCCAGCCCTGCCTGGAGAGGCTGGGGGCTGAACCTGGAACCTTCCACACTCAATTCAAGTGCTCTCCCACTGAGCTACCGCCTTAAGGAAAGGGGGGGCTGTGTAGGAATGTAGGCAATCTACGGCCAGTGGTTAGTTCGCAGTGGTATTTGGGGGGTCTGCACATCGTTCTTTTCATGCCATTGTCTAAACTGGAATAACTACTGGGTTACTGAATGCATTCAGCAAGGGGGTAGACTCGATGCCCTCTTAGGCCCCTTCCGACTATTGTTGTTATATGCCTTCCATTCAGTTTTGACTTATGGCGACCCTATGAATCAGCGACCTCCAATAGCATCTGTTATAAACCACCCTGTTCAGATCTTGTAGAGGGCCAGTGTGGTGTAGTGGTTAAGGTGTTGGACTACGACCTGGGAGACCAGGGTTCGAATGCCCACACAGCCATGAAGCTCACTGGGTGACTTTGGGCCAGTCACTGCCTCTCAGCCTCAGAAGAAGGCAATGGTAAGCCACCTCTGAATACCGCTTACCATGAAAACCCTATTCATAAGTCGGAATCGTCTTGAAGGCAGTCCATTTTCAGATCTTGTAAGCTCAGGTCTGTGGCTTCCTTTAAGGAATCAATCCATCTCTTGTTTGGCCTTCCTCTTTTTCTGCTCCCTTCTGTTTTCCCCAGCATTATTGCCTTTTCTAGTGAATCATGCCTTCTATGATTGGAGCTCCCCTTGGTTTTCTGAAGCCATCTCGCAAAGCAAGCGCATGGAAAGCGCTGCTGGGCGCACAGAATCCAGAGCGCTGCCTTCCATCCAGGCAGGCCGCTGGTCCAACTCTCCCTGGACTGAGGCTTGGGGGGGGGTCTCAGACAGAGGTCTCTGCCAGGCTCAGCCCGACCCGGAGATGCCACGGGGGACCGTCACCTCCCCCGGGGCTGCTTTGGCCCTTCCCCGGCCAGAGGTCGGCATCCCCAAATCGCGCGGTTGAGGCTGCCGCCCTACAGGCACCCTCACACGGGAGTCTTATGACGTTCTGCCTCTGCTCGGGGCTGCGCACCCGGCAGGCTTACTTGCGAGTCAAAGGCCTCCGTAGCCTCGTCCCTGGAATCTCTCAACTCACATCCGTGGGACGTCCAAGAGCCTGACTTCCGCCGGATCGCGCCCATGGCTCAGAAGAGCGATTATCAACGGTACCGAAAGTACCGAAATCCTGGTGGTGAGCTGGGGCGCAGCCCTCCCTGCGTACCCGGCCCCCTATCGATCCTCTCCATCGATCCTTGCTTTGCTCCATCAATGGGAAGCTGGCCTGGGGGCGAGCAGGGGCGTCCGGATAAATCTTGAAGGAAATGAAACGCCATCGCCCTTGCACGAGTGCCCCGCTTCCCTCAGGAAGTTCTGGCTGACAGTGGCTCCGATCCGAGCCGGCGCGATCCGTAGGCACGTTTACTCGGAAGTAAGTTCCGCTCAGCTGAGTCATTGGTCTTACTCTCGAGGAGGTGTGCAGCCTGAGGATGTGGATGTGAGTGCGATCACTAGTCTGGAGTAAACAGGCAGATGATGCGGGCAGCAAGTGGAAACTAAGGCTGCAATCCAATACGTCTACTCAGAAGTAAGCTCCATTGGGTTCAATGGGACTTACTCCTAAAGTGTTTATTGGGTTGCAGCCTTACGGTTGTATTTATTATTGTTGTTGTTGTTATTATTATTTATTACATTTGTATAATAATAGCCGAAGCTCTCTGGGAGGTTTACAACAATTAAAAACATAAAAAACAAATATACAAATTTAAAAACACATGCTAAAATGCCTGGGAGAAGAGGAAAGTCCTACTCAGAGTAGACCCAATGAAATTAATGAACAGGTTCATTGGTTTCAATGGGTCTACCACCCTTAAAATTCCATTTGAAGGCGAGCCCCTCTTCCTTCCCCCCTAGAAACAGGCATACATGGCTGGCACCTGGGGTCATACATATGGGATTTTAGTAATAATACTATTAATGTCCCCCTCTAGGATTGATTGATTGATTGATTGACTGATTGATTGATTGATTTATATCCCGCCCTTCCTCCCAGCAGGAGCCCAGGGCTGCAGAGCTTAACATGGTGAGGGGGTTTGAGAGTGTCGAAGAAGCTGAGAGCAATGCCATCAGGAGTCTAGACCAAGAGGCTAGACTCCTAGCAGGGGCACCCAAGGCGGAATGGTCAAAGCTGAGACACCAGACTAAGATGCATCCAAACTCAGAGGAAGGCAATGGTAAACCACCTCTGAATACCTCTTACCACGAAAACCCTATGAACAGAGGATCCAAAATGCAACACGAGATAGTGCTGGAAGATGAGACCACCAGGTCAGAAGGCACTCACTGAGCTACTGGGGAAGAACAAAGGACAAGTACGAGTAGCGCTGTGACTAATGACGCAGCTGGGTCAAAGCCGAAAGGAAGCCCAGAGGCTGATGCGCACAGATGCGAAAGGAGAGTCCAGAGTTGTACGACACACACAATAGGAACATGGAATGTGAGAAGCACAAACCAGGGAAAGTTAGAAATTGTCAAGCAAGAAATGGAACTTATCAACATTACAATACCTGGAGTGAGCGAATTAAATGGGAATGGGACATTTCCACTCAGGCAACTACAAAATATTTTATGCAGGAAATGAGAAATCAAGAAGAAACAGGGTGGCTTTAATAGTGAGAAGTGATGTAGCAAAAGCAATTAGGAGCTATAACCCAAGGTCTGAGCGAGTGATATCAGATTAAATGGGAAACTTAGTAACATAACCATCATCCAAGTCTACGCTCTAACAGCAAACACAGAAGAAGAGGAATTGGAGAGACTTTACACAGAAGTACAGGAAGAAATTGATCATACACCAAAACAAGATATGATGATAATCATGGGGGACTAGAATGCAAAAGTAGGGAACAGAGAAGAACTAGGAATTTGGGGGAAATGGGGCTTAGGAGATAAAAATGAAGCAGGAGAAAGAGTTATTGAATTCTGTGAAGCCAATAATTTGTTTCTCGCAAACACATTTTTGAGCAACCGAAAAGACACCTGTACATGTGGACATCACCAAATGGTCAATATAGGAATCAAACTGATTATATAATTAGTAGCAGAAGATGGAGAAGTTCCTTACTTTCTGCAAAAACAAGATCAGGAGCAGACTGCGGTACAGATAGTATAGAAATAGAAGAGGACAACAAAAAAGGTAGAACAAGAGCCCTATTCCAAAATATTAGAGAAATGAAAGGAAAATTTAAACCAAGAGTAGGGATGTTGAATAATCAACAGAGGAACACACTGACTGGCTGAGATGAAATAAAAGAAGGATGAAAGCAATACCCTGAAGAACTCTATAAAAGAGATGCCAGGATGACAGATTCATTCTCGGAGGAACCGTATGATGAAGAACCAGAAATTTTATAATGTGAGGTCAAAGCCGCTCTTAAAATACTTGGAAGAAACAAAGCACCAGGAATAGATGGCATACCAATAGAGTTGCTACAAGCTACTGAGACTGAATCTGTCCAAAGTTTGTCAAACATTTGTCAACAAATATGGAAAACTAAACAATGGCCCACAGACTGGAAGAGTTCAACATACATCCCAATTCCAAAGAAAGGGGATCCCAGGGAATGCAATAATTATCGAACTATTGCCTTAATATCTCATGCAAGTAAAGTAATGCTCAAGATTCTACAACAAAGTCTTTTACCATATATGGAGTGAGAAATGCCAGATGTCCAAGCTGGATTTAGAAAGGGAAGAGGTACCAGAGATCATATTGCAAACATACGTTGGATAATGAAATGGACCAAGGAATTTCAGAAGGAAACCACCCTGTGCTTTATCGATTACTGCAAAGCCTTTGATTGTGTAGATCATGAAAAACTATGGAATGCTTTAAAAGAAATGGGGGTGCCACAGCATCTGATTGTCCTGATGCACAACCTATACTCTGGACAAGAGGCTACTGTATGGACAGAATATGGAGAAACAGATTGGTTCCCCATCGGAAAAGGTGTGAGACAGGGGTGTATTTTATCACCCTGTTTGTTTAATCTATATGCAGAACATATCATATGGAAAGCAGGATTGGACCAAGATGAAGGAGGTGTGGAAACTGGAGGGAGAAATATCAATAATTTAAGATATGTGGATTATACCATACTAGTAGCAGAAACCAGTAATAATTTGAAACCAATGCTGTTGAAAGTTAAAGAGGAAAGCACAAAAGCAGGACTACATCTGAATGTCATCATCATCATCATCATTTATTACTGTCTGGCCATAGGCCTTAGACCAAAAATACACTTTAAGTACAGACAGACGAATCTATTAAAAACAGGTAAAATCATTAATATTATTACATTCAAAATAACGTCATAGAAAGTCTATCAGACGAGCCCTGATTCAACTAGACACTTCCTTCGCAACTTCTGTGCTGCTAAGGCAAATAGGGCCACCCTGTAAGTTATACCTGGGTCCCTGTCTGAAAGAAGGAAAAAGATGTGTGAAGGTAAGTCTTCGGGCACGTGGATCAGTACCTCGTCTAGAAATTTGGCCCGGGGGTGCTTATAAAGGGGACATTTTAATAGATAGTGTGGAAGGTCTTCCACCTCAGGGGCTTCACAAATACACAGTCTTTGAGCCCGCGGGATTCTGTTGTAATGTCCTGTCAAGTAAGCCGTAAGCATTGACTGGAATCTCAAGGCTGTGAAAGCGTGACGCAGATTTACTGAAGTAAGGAAATCTATATAATTTGCTTTCGTTTGATCAATTTTAAAAAGATTATACCATCTTGTGAAATTGGAGTTTACTAAAGCTAGCCTGTCTGTCCAAGCAGTGTGCTGGAGGATAACCTCCTTAAAGCTGGCTTTGCTGGATGTCAAGAAAACTAATGCAATGACAGCAGAAGATTTATGTCACTTTAAAGCTGACAATGAGGACATTGAACTTGTCAAGGGTTATGAATACCTTGGCACAGTCATTAACCAAAATGGAGACAATAGTCAAGAAATCTGAAGGTGGCGATGATTGGGGAGGGCAGCTATGAGAGAACTAGAAAAGGTCTTCAAATGCAAAGATGTATCACTGAACACTAAAGTCAGGATCATTCAGACCATGGTATTCCCAATCTCTATGTATGGATGTGAACAATCAACTTATTTGAACTGTGGTGTGGGAGGACAGCTTTGCGGATACCATGGACCGCAAAAACAACAAATAATTGGGTGTAGAAATGTTGGAAGTGGGGCAAGAGCAACTTCTGTTTGGGTTCTTATGCTTGTATTCCAGAAGGAAGGTAGAGTGAGGGTCCTCCAGCTGGCTAGGCTTGCCTCCCTTCGCCTGTGCTCTTCTGTACCTAACTTCCTTCCATTGTAAACTGATATGCTCAGGGAAGCTGGCCTGCCCCTCCTTCTTTTGTCTTCTTCTTTGTCTGTCCGAGGAGAGAGGAGACATCTTTGTCTTTGCTTTCTCTCTTGAGCCATGAGGGCAATACCAAAGTCTGGGCATTGCACCTCCAACTTAGTTACTTAGAACTAGGTATGCCTTTTAGGGCCGGCTCCAGACATACAGGGGCCCTTGGGCTTGCCCTGGCCCCCCGGTGGGTGAGTGGGTGTGCACGTGTGTGCGTATGCGCATGTGTGCACCCCCACACACCCCATGGCCCCCCTACCTGTCTAGTCTTTACCATTGCCGTTAATGAAGAAGGCGGCTGCAGTTTCCCTAAGGGGAATGAAGCCTCCGCCACCATCTTTGTTGATGGCACACGTGCGTGCTATGCGCGCACATCTCTGCCATCAACTAAGATGGCGGCAGCGGCTTCAGTACCTTAGGGAACCTGCGGTCGCCATCTTCATTAAGGGCAATGCTAGAAAGCCAGCTGACAGGTAAGTGGGAGGTGTGGGGGCGGATCACGGAAGGGGAGCGGAGTGCCCCTCAGGGGCCTCTCAGGGGCTCCTGTAGCTCCGGGGCCCTCGGGCCAGTGCCCAACCTGGCCGCCCTTCAGAACCAGCCCTGATGCCTTTCCTACCTACTATGCATTTCTATAAATAAACTAGCTTTTCTTATCTTACTAAGACTTAAGTCTCATTGATCTAAATGCAGGGTAAAAGCCTGCTACTTAGGTAAATACACACCCTGGCACACCCGCAGCTCAGACCACTGAATCACTCTGCATATACATATTTCCATAACATGAAAAAATGTGGTGCTGGAGGAGAGCATTGCGCATACCATGGACTGCGAAAAAGATAAATAATTGGCTGTTAGAACAAATTAAACCAGAACTATCACTAGAATCTAACATGATGAAACTGAGGTTATCATACTTTGGACACATCATGAGAAGACCTGAACGGGCAGGAACAGGTTGAAGTTGAACCCGGATAAGACTGAGGTACTACTTGTGGGAGACAAGGGAGGGTTAGGAGATGTTGACCTGGTGTTTGATGGGGTGAAATTGCCCCTACAGGACCAGGTCCGCAGCCTCGGAGTTGTTCTTGATTCCAGGCTGTCCATGGAGGCTCAGATTTCGGCTGTGAGCCGGGCAGCTTGGTATCAATTACATCTTATACGTAAGCTGCAACCCTACCTCCCTGTTCAACAGCTCTCGCTCGTGGTACACGCCCTGGTCACCTCTCGATTAGACTACTGTAATGCGCTTTACGTGGGGTTACCCTTGAAAGCGACCCGGAAATTACAACTTATACAGAATGCAGCGGCGCGCTTACTTACCAACAGCCGCCGCCGGGACCACATCACGCCAGTATTTATTTATTTATTTATTTTTATTACTTTTATTTTTTATTTTATTTATTTTATTTATTTTATTTTTATTTATTTATTTTTATTACTTGATCTACACTGGCTGCCGGTTGTCTTCCGGGCCCGATTCAAGGTGTTGGTATTAACCTTTAAAACCCTAAACGGTTTCGGCCCTGCTTACCTGAAAGAGCGCCTCCACCGCCACCAACTATGCCGCCCTACTAGATCAACCACACAAGGCCTTCTCTCAATCCCGCCAACCAAAACAGTTAGGTTGGTGGGTACTAGGGAGAGAGCCTTTTCTGTGGTGGCCCCCACTCTCTGGAACTCCCTCCCATGTGATCTTCGGCATGCCCCTTCCCTAGACGTATTCCGCAAGGCCCTGAAGACGTGGCTATTCCAACAGGCCTATGAGGTCCTTGGGATGGGTAAATCTCCATGATTTTGTCATCTGTCGTATGCTGCTATTATAACTGTTTTTATATGTACCGATGACTGTCCAATATTTTATTTATTGTTATTATGTGTTTGCATTTGAATTTTTGTATTTTATCTCATTTTAATGTACGTCGCCTAGAGTGGCTAATTGCCAGATAGGCGACAAACAAATTAAAGATGATGATGATGATGATGATGATTCACTAGAAAAGACAATAATGCTGGGAAAAACAGAAGGGAGTAGAAAAAGAGGAAGGCCAAACAAGAGATGGATTGATTCCATAAAGGAAGCCACAGACCTGAACTTACAAGATATGGTGGTTTACAACAGATGCTAGTGGAGGTTGCTGATGCATAGGGTTGCCATAAGTCGAAATCAACTTGCACATAACAACAACACTATTAATGTGAATACTCCTGCTTCTCACATATTTACCTATCACCTTTGTCTGTCTAGCCGCTGGGTAATACTTGATAATTAAATAGATGAGGTACTAGTGCCAAACTCCAGGCTCCCTTTTTTCTGTTTCTGACAAAGTACTTGCACTGTTTCTTTTTCTTTCTTTTCTTCTTGTGTTGCCTATCATCAATTTTTTTTAAAGGAAACCCTCTCGAAATGTGCATAGTCTCTACCTCCCTGAATAGGAGCATCACAGACTCAAGGGATGTGAAAAGAGATCCAGTTGCAAACGGATTTAAATATATTGTGTGAGATTAAAATTATCCCGGGGGGGGGAGATACACATACACATGCATATCCACACAATAATATTGCTCCGGAGTCTAAGGGATAAGCGTGTCAGGCTCTGCATTTTTACGTACTCTGCATAAGGGGAAAATGGAGGGATATTTATAATCTTTTATGAAAAGTGTGGCTTATAAAAATTTTAATGAATAATTATATGACCACACTGGTTTAGATGAAGGGTGTGGAAGGAACCTCTGTCTGCATCTGTGTTGGAATTCCTTTTTAAGATGTTTTAAATATGTTTTGTTTTAATATGTTTTTAGGGATGTTTGGTTGTAATAGATGCTGAAGTCTGTTTTTGTCTATCACTAAAAGCTAAAATGATGCAACTGAGATTATCATACTTTGGACACATAATAAGAAGACATTATTCACTAGAACATACAATAATTATGGGAAAAGGGAGTAGAAAAAGAGGAAGGCCAAATAAGAGATGGATTGATTCCATAACGGAAGCCACAGACCTGAACTTACAAGATCTGAACAGGGTGGTTCACGACAGATGCTCTTGGAGGTCGCTGATTCATAGGGTCGCCATAAGTCGTAGTCGACTTGGAGGCACATAACAACAAAACGAGTGTTTTTAGTGCTTTTGTTTGCCACCCTGGGCTCCTACTGGGACGAAGGGCCGGATATAAATCTAATAAATAAAATAAATAATCATTCTTTTCCTCCCTTTGAAGTGGCTGCATCCTGGACTTCTCCAGACTGGGGCGTTTTGTCTTTTGCTATATTCTGCAACATGTCATTGACACAATCATGTTTATTTATTTATTTTAGTTACATTTATATCCCATTCCTCCTCCAAGAACATCAAGGTAGTGCCCATGATTCTTCCCTCCCCATTTGATCCTCACAACAACCCTGTGAGGTAGGTTGGGCTAACTGGCCCAAAGTCACCCAATGAGCTTCATGGCTGAGTGGGGATTCGACCCGTCTCCCAGGCCATAGTCCAGCACCTTAACTATTACACGAAACTGGCTCTCCAGTGCATTTGTGGTGGATTTATACTGGACCATCCACACATCATTCTGCCTTATTGGTTGTTCTGCAATGCTTCCACAATGTTCATTTATTTCTTATTTGAGCTATATCCCACCCTTCCTCCCAGCAGGAGACCAGGGAGGCAAACAAAAGCACTAAAAACACTTTAAAACATCATAAAAACAGACATTAAAATACATTAAAGAAAAACAACTTTAAAAACATTTTTTAAAAAGCTTTGAAAACATTTTTTTAAGGTTAAAAAATACATTGATTTTTTAAAAAAGGTTTAAAAGTATATTAAAAAGCAATTCCAACACAGAAGCAGATTAAGATAAGGCATCAATGTAAAAGGCTTGTTGAAAGAGGAAGGTCTTCAACAGGTGCCAGAAAGATAACAGAGATGGCGCCTGTCTGATATTTAAGGGAAGGGAGTTCCACAGGGTAGGTGCCACCACACAAAAGGTCACTAATAATGCACTAAATGTTACTGCATTATTACCAGTGGCGGTTGGTGGATCCATGTTAGTGGGACACTGGTATGCACAGTGGGACAGTATGCTGAAGCACCTTGAAAGTTCAGACTAAACCCAGGACAGATTCCACTGCCCACTGACATGGAGCCAAGAGCCGCCACTGACTATTGCCATCTGGAGGGGCCCTCTGGTACAATGAAAGCAGGACAAAAAAATAAACTGGTATAATAAACTGGATTTGAGCAGGACACCAAGAGGCATGCACTAATTTGAAGTGAAACAGAATGTCCACCTGAAACTTTTGCAGGCACTAACAGTATTGAAAACGGAATCACGCATAACTGTCTCAATGCCATCATGAGCCTAAATCATCCTGAATGCACCATGTGTCGGAGAGTGGAAAAATTGGGAATGGAGAGACAGTGAGCCTTTATGTGTGTTTGAATCTTTGCTAAAGATTACACCTTCCCTGCAAATTAGTCAGACAGAGACTTTAAGGTTTAAAATAAGAAATAACTACTTTATTCTGGAAGTACATACTTGATAGGAAAGAGTTCTACATCTAGCTAACTAGCTAAGTTGGAGATGCAAACACTAAGCCTAGTGTTGGCCCTCATGCTTGGAGGAGAGGGAGAGACAAAGAGAAGATGTCTGCTCTCCCTCTCAAGAGAAAGAAGGAGGAGGAAGGAGATGTGGTCAACATCCTATGTATATCAGTCTAGCAGGAAGGGAGAGTCAGCAGGAGATCAAAGGATAGGTATAGCCTAGCAACCAGGAGGTCTCCTCTCTAGCTCTAGCTACCCTTTTTAACCCCATGCAGCCTCAGCCCACAAGTTGGAGTTGAACCACATATTCCAACACAATGAATAGGACATGGGGGCACACAAGCAACACAATCCCACACATGCTTGCACAGAAGTAAATCCTACTCAGTTCAGTGAGACGTACTCCCAATCCCAAACATGCGGTCTCAGATTGCGGCCTTAAGCCACAATCATTTTTATTTTTTTTTCAATTAATTTTTATTCCAATTTTCAAAACCAAAACAATACAAAAAGAAAACAACATAAATCAATAACTAGTACAGTACAAAAAGAAAAATATATATATATAAAAAAGAAAGAATATTGACTTCCGATTTGTCATAGTTCAGCTATAAATCTATAATATATAACAAACCTATCTCTTAATAGATTATAAAATCACCTTCCTCCAACAGTTATCTTAGTTGGTTTCAAATCTCATTAACATCATATCATTTTAATCTTCCACAAAAAGTCAAAGAGAAGTTTCCAATCCTTGAGATATATGTCAATCAATTTTTTTTTCTAAATAAACATGCCAATTAATCCAACTCATCAAATCTACTAAGTCCAGTAATTTTAAATTGCTCTTCTGTCATTATCCATATTGGGTCCATCTTCCATCTTCCATCTTTACGCACCCAAAAATCTTGCTGTCATAGTCATATAATAAAAGTCTGATAGGAATTTCCTCCATCACATATATTTTCTTGCCATCAAATCCAAACGTATCACTGAAGTATTGTTGCAAAGCCGCATCTCTGTTCCTCTTTTCCATATGATACACTAGTACATCTCTTGAAGGTTTTTCCATTGACACAAAACAGGGATTAATTCTGTTAACTTTCTCCATTTCAAGTTCCATCAGATCCTTCCAGTCCAAGAATTTTTTTGAACCGATAATATCTTTATCTCCAATCTCTTCAATTCCTTCAGGGACAGCGCTGAATTCCAAACTGTAATATTAAGCCACAATCATTTTTAAAGCATCCTGCCTTAAATAAGGCTTATTTAATGATACCATTTGTGAATAAACCTGTTTGGGACAGGAGATCAACAGAATCAAAATTAGGACAAAAGGTATTTTGCAGCAACTGTTCCCATTGGTCTCTTAGCCACACCTTTGCCTTAACCACGCCCACCTAGTACCACACCCTGCCTCTTCCATCTTTGGCAGATGCTTTTCTTCAAAACAACAGTAGTGATCCTAGCGCCAAGCTACGTCTTACATCTTATCCTCAGTAAGGATCTTGTAGAGCTTGAAAAGGTTCAGACAAGGGCAAACCACAAGATGAAGAGGGGTGGGGCAACTCATATTTGAGGGAATCTCTGCCAGTGGGGAGTGTGCTGTTGCACTGAGATCCTGCTTGTGGGCTTCCCAAACAGGGCATCTGGCTGGCCACTGTGAGAACAGGGTGCTGGACTAGATGGACCCCCCTTTGGCCTGACCCAGCTACAGCACTCTCCTTATGTTCTTATCTAATGAAAAGTATATTCTCTAAAAGTTTCTGTTGAACTCATTCAATAACCTGGTATCAGCCAAAGTCTTCCAATTAGTTCATGACATTTTCCCTTCCTTCTCGTCTGGTTTCTTCTCTTCCCTCCAAATAGCTGTCTCTTATTAATGGTTTTAACCCAGCACACTTACTGGAGTGCACTGATTCCAGGCCTTTTTGACTGTGTTCTGGACAGCAGGCTAAAATGGCAATCTGTTCAGGGCAGCCCTACCACTTGGCAGGGTAAGTTGGTCCACTTTATGTGGCAGATTGCGGGAGACAAGGGCCATAATCTCTAAAAGGTAGCAAACTGTAAATTGCTATGCTTATTATTACATTTTTGCCAAGGAGTGAGGAGGGGCCTTCAGGACGTCAACCTCAAGCAGCAAAATTTCTTGAGTTCTTCTCCTGGGATTATCAACCTGTGTCCAGATTGTACCACTTCAGACTGCAGATGTAGGCATATTTAACTAAATGCTCCTTCGGGGTGGGGGACTATCCTGCACATACAAAACTTAACATGTTGGAGAGACTGCAGTGCTAGACCCCTCCTTCTTGATATACTAGTTTTCTATATGCAGGGAATTTTTTATGTGTCATTTGAGCCCACACCTGCAGTCAGGAATGATACAGCTCAGATACAAGTTTACTGCCTACATGAGGACTAGGCTTCAGTCCACTAAAGCCATTTTAATGATTTCATTTATTTTATTTTATTACAACATGTATATCCTGCACTCCTGGTGCAAAAGCACCACTCAGGGCAGCTTACAACACTGAAAATTGCAAAATTCTTTAAAACAGCAATATACAACAACCAAAGGAAACAACAGTTTTAGCCAAGCATAGAAACATTATCTGTCACATATAGCAGGAGCTTGTCAGAATAAAACAATTATGCAATTATTATTCTGTCAGATTGATTGATTGATTGGTTAATTGATTGATTGATTTCTATCCCACCTTTCCTCTAAGGCGCTCAAGTTGGCACACATGTTTCTCCTCTCCCCCATTTTAAATGGCTGGGTTACACTTCAGGGGAAAGCCTTCTTAAGGACATAAGAACATAAGAAGAGCCTGCTGGATCAGACCAGTGGCCCATCTAGTCCAGCATCCTGTTCTCACAGTGTCCAACCAGGTGCCTGGGGGAAGCCCGCAAGCAGGACCCGAGTGCAAGAACACTCTCCCCTCCTGAGGCTTCCGGCAACTGGTTTTCAGAAGCATGCTGCCTCTTAAACAAAATAGTCTTCAATAGCTGCCTATAGATCCAAATGCTAGGTATTCATCTGATGCTAATCGGTAGCTGATTCTAGAGGGCTGCAGCTGCAACACTAAAAGCCTGGTTTCTAATGCACACTAAGAGCTCCTCTGGGACATGTGATACCTTTGGCAATGCACCATCTGAGAAGAGCAGTCGCTGAGCATGAATATATGGAACGAGGTAGCTGCATAGGTGCAGTATGTCGTGTCTGATGGAAGTCATTGCTTGATGTGACAGTCAACCAATAATTATGTGCACAAATATAAGGCCAGCTGCGCTTCAGCATCGTGTTTCCTGTCGGAAGTGGGGCAAGAGCAACTCCTGTGTGGGTTCTTTTGTGTGTATCCCAGAAGGAAGGTAGAGTGAGGGTCCTCCAGCTGGCTAGGCTTGCCTACCTTTACCTGTGCTCTTCTCTACCTAACCTCCTTCCGTTGTAAACTGATATGCTCAGGGAAGCTGACCTGCCCCTCCTCCCTTTGTCTTCTTCTTCAACTGTCCAAGGAGAAAGGAGACGTCTCTGTCTTTGCTCTCTCTCCTGAGCCATGAGGGCAATTCCAAAGTCTGGGCACTGCACTTCCAACTTAGTTAGTTAGAACTAGGTTTGCCTTTCTATCTGCTATGTATTTCTATAAATAAAGTAGCCTTTTCTTATTTTACTAAGTCTTAAGTCTCAGTGATCCTAATGCAGGGTAAAAGCCTGCTTCTTGGGTAAATGCACACACTGGCACACACCAGCTCAGACTGTTGACAATCTCTGCTAACATTTATAAAAATTTGCATAATTCACTACCTAACTTCCTTCCATAGTAAACTGATATGCTCAGGGAAGCCGACCTGCCTCTCCTTCGTCTTCTTCTATGACTGTCCAAGGAGAGAGGAGATGTCTCTGTCTTTGCTGTCTCTCCTGAGCCATGAGGGCAAGACCCACATCTGGGCATTGCGCCTCCAACTTAGTTAGTTAGAACTAGGTATGCCTTTCCTATCTACTATGTATTTCTATAAATAAAGTAGCTTTTCTTATTTTACTAAGTGTTACATCTCAGTGATCTAAATGCAGGGTAAAAGCCTGCTTTCTTAGGTAAATACACACACTGGCACACACAAAGCTCAGACGCTGAGGATCTCTGCATATCTCCATAACATTTCCTACACTGAACATAGGAAAGTGGGACACTGCCTTCCACTGAGTCAGGCCAACGGTCTATGTAGCTTGGTATCATCTACACTGACAGGCAGCGGCTCTCCAGGGTTTCAGGCAGGCAGTCTCTCCCAGCCGTACCTGGAGATGCTGGGGACTGAGCTGGGACCTTCTGCATGCTGCCTTCATGATCAGTAGCCACTGAAAGACCAGATTTAAGGGGCATGCTATCCTAAATTCATCCACTTGGAAGAAAGCCCTATTGATCCACTCATTCTATTTGTTCAGCTGATTTAAACCTAAATAGGCTGGTTTAACTGTATTCTGGATCAAGCTACATATCACATTTCTTATAGCCATCACTCTTGGACACATACACCGTTGGAATTGTTTTGGGGGGTTTCTCAAGCCAGTTTGCTTTCTCTTTAGCTATCTGCTGGTGTATTATACATTATTATTCATTGATCCAAGAGTCCTTTACCGGAATTTCAATAATTGTCCACTAATACCATATGCCTGTACGCTAATATTTGCCTAAAGATCTATTGTGATTTGTATCTTTAATTAAGCATTTGGAAGCTGGCCAGTCTTATTATCAGCCAAATTATACATGAAATCAGCTCAGGGCATATTGCTCTAAAACAACAGATCTTTATTACGCAGGACTATTTTGCCTTGCACAAGCCAAGCAACACACTCATAAATGCCTGGCAGAATAATGAATGGAGAATACAGGAAATGAAATAGACATAGCTGGATCAATACCATATCCATCCTGATCCATAAACCAGTTATCTTGAACCAAAGCATTCTGGGACTAAAGGACACTCAATACAGTGCTGAGAGAGAGAAGTCAGCCAGGGCTGAAACCACGGTGCATGCTACAACTGGAGATTGTCAATAAAGTATGTCAGACTTTTTAAAGCCCTTTTTATTATACAAACTTACAGAATACAGTTAAACATTCCGTAGATACAAACATATGGTAAAAAAAAGAGAAAGAAGTCAGACATGGACATATTTTAAGGCCTTTTAAATGCACACACATATCACGCTTTGCCCCATTTTAATGGATGCCAACTCCTTCCAAATGGATCAGTCCGAACTATGGGAAACAGGTGTAAAGTACACCACATCCAAACCCTGTTCAGGAGGGAGGCTACTGCCGGCTGAGCTGGCCCAAGCCTGGCAAGGGGAAAAGAAGTCTTTAAAACAGAGTTTAACTTACACCATGCTTGCTGCTGGTGTAAGTTCCACTGGGTTACCAGCCCGCATGACTGAGCTAAATGGAGTTAGAATCTAGTGCAAATTCCCCCTCCCTGTCCCACCCCCACCAAGCACCCTGTTATGCCGGCCTCAGCTAAGGCGACTTCAGCTGAGCTGGCTGAGCAGTGATGATGGACTTATGCCAGCGTATTTGGCTGAGCCAGGGTTGGGGACTTAAGCCACTGTTAGGGACTTAAGCCCTGCCTGATGCCAGCTGAGCCAGAGATCAGTCAGATCCCAGCTGGCTCATCTCGGTAGATCTTGGGCTTGGATTGTTCCCTTCATCACATCTCTGTTATCTCTTCCTCCCCTCTTACGGAAATCATACAGTTAGGGCTATACCACTTTGTACTGGAAGTAGGGGCTCCCATGATTACACCTGGAATACTAGCATGTCATGAAGAAATGTTCTAGTCTAGCCATGAACCTGACATGCTACTGAAGGGGTGGGGGGGGCAGGCATGGAGTATGCAGTCATGTGGCTCTCTCTGTCCATAAGTCTGAATTGGGATAGCCTAGATGCAGGCTAACAACTTCAGGGAGAACAAAGCAATATTATATGGATGCTTGTTGGCTGCTGTTAGCATCAATAGTATAGTGTCAAATTCAGAAGTGCAGGGTCTCTTCAAGATAGTCACGACCATGTCCACTCACAGCCACACCCTTTTCTAAGATTATAGAATAACCTGGCCAGGCTTGAACATTGCTTTCTGCTTTTCTGTCACTGTCACCATTTGACTGTTCTTTCTTGCTGATATTGCTTGACTTACTGGATTTAGTGTCTAAACGTTTATCTACTGCAGCTACCAAACTGCTTAATTATGTAGATGGGATGCTGTCCTCAGGATTCGCTCTCTCTTCTGCTGCTGTTACAGAATTCTCACTCTCCACAACTTGGCTTTTTGAAGTAGAAACTTATAGGAACTCCTTTCACTCTGATTAGTTCCAATCAGCAGGAAACAACAAGGAAGCAATTTAGAAGACTCTACTCAGAGGCTAACACACTCCCCTTTCATGTTGATTGATTACAGCAACATGCTTTATGTGCGGCTGCCTCTGTTTCTAGTCTGGAAGTTGCAACTACTACAGAGAGCAGTGGCCAGACTGCTCACTGGAGCAGGTTACTGGCAAAATGTTACTCCTTTGCTGAGAGAGCTGCACTTGTTGCCAGTTTGCTACCGGGCCAGGTTCAAGATTCATGTGTTAATCCACAAAGCCTTAAACAATTTAGGCTTGCACCGTCAGGACCGTGTGATCCCTTATGCTCCGTATCAGTCACTGAGATTGTCTGATGGGGCACCTTTGATTGTCCCCCATGCCCCTGAGGTTTGGTTGGCCTTCACCAGGAATTAAGCCTTTAGTGCAGCTTGCTAAAGACTAGAATATTTCATCTTCAGCATCAGCCTTTGACATCTAAAAATCATAGGGTAGCAGTTGATACTAACAAAACAGACTTTAGCAGATTAATGTAATTCTCTTCATGTGTTATAAACCAACCAAAACAGTCAAATATTATTTCCAAGAGTCGAATGTCAAGATTGTAGCCAAATGTTGACATTAAAATACAAATTGTGGCATTTGAAAATATTTCCTATGCAGTCTAAAATCCTGTACATATATATGAAGCTTTGTAGTACCTTGGTGGCATGCTATGTTTTATTTGTTTGTTTATTTACAACATTTATACCACGGACTGCGAAAAAGACAAATAATTGGGTGTTAGAACAAATTAAACCAGAACTGTCACTAGAAGCTAAAATGATGAAACTAAGATTATCATACTTTGGACACATAACGAGAAGACATGATTCACTAGAAAAGACAATAATGCTGGGAAAAACAGAAGGGAGTAGAAAAAGAGGAAGGCCAAACAAGAGATGGATTGATTCCATCAAGGAAGCCACAGACCTGAACTTACAAGATCTGAACAGGGTGATTAATGACAGATGCTCTTGGAGGTTGCTGATTCATAGGGTCGCCATAAGTCGTAATCGACTTGAAGGCACATAACAACAACAACAAACAACATTTATACACTGCCTTGTAGACAAAAAGCCTCTGAGAGTATCTTACAAAAATAGGTTCCAAGATGGCAGTGGCAGTTGGTGGCTCTGTTTCAGTGGGGCAGTGGGATCTGCTCCAGGTTCCAGTATGAACTTTCAAGGAGCTCTCCAAGGTGCTGTAATGTGGTCACTGTCCTCAGGCCCACAAGCTACAAAGACATGTCACAAAAAAGGAAACAGGAATGGAAGCCAAGAGGGGGAAAGCAAGCTCAGTGGCAAGCTCTTCAAGTTACCGCCGATGGCACTGGCAGCTCTGCTTGTTTTGCCCTGGCTGAGCAGCAGTCCTGCCCCTGAAGCCTCCTCCTCCTCCCCCACCCCCAGATCACATCTAGAAGCAGAATTGGTGGCACCATCCAAGCCAAGAAGAGAGGGTAGCTGTTGCCAAACAGCTCTTTCATCAGACAGCGGAGCTGGTGGCAGTTCGAATCCTTGCAGGAGGCGGCTTGACGAAGTTACCCTCCTCCCTCACCAACGCCAGTGGCACTTTTGGCTGTTTCTCCCCACCCCACCCCCACCCCAAAGCAGGGTGGTTAAAAACCAGTGCTTTAAAAAAAAAAGATTTTAAAAATTTGAATCAGATTTTTTATCTAAATGGGATTTTTAATTTTAAAAAACAAATCATTAATAAAACAGTAAATTTATCTCTCATTCAATTCAATCTTCCTACAAGCGTGCTAAACCTACACTTGCAGTCTCATAAAAACGAATTAGTGGCTCTATCTCACTCACGCACTTTGAGTTACCGACCAATCAAACATGGGCATTCATTTCAGCTTTTCAGCTCATGAAAACGGCTCTGCCCAGCCTAACTACAAGCTCTTGACTCTTGGAAGCTCTGGACCTTCCGTTTCTGTTTCTCCAACTAATGTTACATGTGCAAAGAGTAAGACATGGACTGGATGGGAATGGGATTGCTGTTCTGAGCATATGTGGTGGTGGTGGTGGACCACACAAGGCAAAGGAATTAGGACAGAGGCAATATACAAAAGGACAGTTGGAGGCAGAGAGTAGAAAGGAACCATGGAGAGGGCTGGAAAGAAAAAAGGGAAGACATTATAGGACAGACACAGTTTCCAGTTCCTATGTTCCCCCAGCACCACATTTTTGCCACAGAAGAACTATCATGGCTTTGGGATATAAGAGAGACCTTATCTGGGAATATTTTGAAGAAATTCCTTCCCTGGGCAAAAAAGCAGGAGTTTAAAAAGCAGGAAAATTCACATCTCTGTTTCATCCTGTGAATAAAAATAATAGTGGGAACGAGGAAGAAGAAATCTAGTTGTAGACATTTTAAGGGCAATGTATGCTTACTGTTGTGATGACTTGCCTGTTAAAAGTTAATAAAATTTAAACAAGAGTTTAAGGTCAGCCACCAGCCGGCAACCCAGAAGACTGCTGCAATTGCAATGTTAAATATTTATGTAACTTTTCAGATTTATTTTAATAAAATATAAGCGCTGTTGTGTTTGTGATTTGGTTCTTGACATGCCTAATGTACAGCTGCTGTACCTGTAGCTTGACACAGGCAATATTATGTGCTATTTCCTAAATTAGGAAATTAATTAAAATAAATTAATTTTATTTAAATAAAAATCAGGTTATCTAAACAATTGCACAAAGGGTACCCTCCTTGTAAAATACTGTATTGAGTTGTAAATTAACATGTATTAGTAATCAGATCTGCACAATTGTTTAAGAAATATGTGAAGAACTATAAGTGACAAACTTGATTTAAATCAAGGGCTTCTCTGGGTGATTTAAATCAGCCCACCATGCCCAGAAGCACTCATCTCCCCCAGGTCAGATCTAGGAGCAGACAATGCCCAGGCAAGGAGGACACGCAGATAATACTAATACTAATACTAATAATACTGATACTGATACTAATAACAATAACAACAACAACAATAAAAGAAGCAAAGGTAATTCACATCCAACAACTCAGCTAACTAAGGTGACTGTGAGAGGACCTGCCTAATGAGCAATTGTCCTGATTTGTTTCTGGGAAGACTAGACAACCTTGCATTAAAACAAACTTTACCCCACACTTTCCAGTGCATATTTCCATTACTTTCCTTATCACAAAAAGTCCAGACTTTGGGAGGAAGCATTTGATGTTCAAGAGTTCCAAATCAGCTTTAATTGTGCAGCTAGAGTTTGCTGGGAAGTGACTGAATCCCAAGCGCAAATAGCAACAGTCTGGAAGCACATTAAGCACTCTCCCAAAGGAAATGTGGTGGTGGAGAAGAGCTTTGCGCATACCATGGACTGTGAAAAAGACAAATAATTGGGTGTTAGAACAAATTAAACCAGAGCTGTCACTAGAAGCTAAAATGATGAAACAGAGGTTATCATACTTTGGACACATCATGAGAAGACACGATTCACTAGAAAATACAATAATGCTGGGGAAAACAGAAGGGAGCAGAAGAGAAGAAGGCCAAACAAGAGATGGATTGACTCCATAAAGGCAGCCACAGACCTGAACTTACAAGATCTGAGCAGGGTGGTTCACGACAGATGCTCTTGAAGGTCGCTGATTCATAGGGTCGCCATAAGTCGAAATCGACTGGAAGGCACATAACAACAACAACAACAAAGGAGAGTGAGGCACCCAGGAGATGCCTGTGATCCAATGAAGGTCAACCAGACTTTTTGGCAGGTTTTTGGTGATGCAATTTTTTTGCTGTTGTTAGTATAGTTCATCACCAGCTTGCCAACTATCGCCAAATCAGCAGACATGCTGATGACCAGCTACAGCAGCGAGACTTTTGCTGAGTGAGAGAAGCACAGAAACTAAGGATGGGGTTTAGTAGCTGCTTCCTGAATTCTGACAGTCTAGCTTTCAGTACTGATCCACCATTTTTTTGTTCCCAATTGTTTTTGCAATTCCCAATTCGCAGGTTTATTTCAAGTAAGAAAAAAGACGTAATTGCTAACGAAAATGTTAATGAAAATGCTTATGCTGTAGGCACTTGTTCCACCAATTGGCATCAGCTTAGAGGGAAGCTGTTTACGCAGACAATAACGTAAAATTCTGAGTGGATTTAAAAAAAAAAAAAAACCAACAAGGTGCCGATGACAGCTGGGACCCATCGCAAGAAATCAGTGATGGTCTGAAAATAATGCGGATTGTCGGATTATGTCAAAATCCAGTAATAAATCCACTTTAGCCAATATTCTCACCCCTCCCAAACTGAAACCCTAACAAAAGAACGGCTGGCGGTCCTTGCTTAATCGGCATGCAGATATTTCATGCTTCCCTCCCACTCATCTTCTGAATCTGTGCCCTGTTCTACCAGTGACTGGGTTCTCAAATGAGATGCATAAATCAGTCCCGTCATCCAAAAAATTTAATAATCCAGAACCCTCCCAGGCAGGAGTGATTTGATGATGGTCACTCAGTGAGGATTATGTTTATGCTCAGAGACACTGGGCTGGATTGGACAATGCCCCTCCCCCAACCATGCTCATTGCCTGGAGAGGAGGGCAAGGACAGGCCATTCATCAACACCCAACACACAGTTCCCGCCTCTACTGTCTTCATTCACATGTCCATGCAGACACAGAATGCACAAGGGATGTATCTCTCTCTCTCTCTCTCTCTCTCTCTCCTGTCTGTGTGTGTGTCTGTGTGTGTGTGTGTGTGTGTGTGTGTTGGTCCCCAACTCCCAGCAGCCCCAGCAGTCAGCCTGGGGGATGCTAGGAGTTGCAGTCCGATATCTGGAGTGCACCACATTAACTGCCCTGGGTGTATAGACAGAAAGTATGCTGTTCATTTCCTTAATACAATCTGTGAATCAATTGCAAGGTACAAGTTGGCTTCTATGCAAACACATGCATGTTCCGCCTCTGCATGGAAGTCCAGAGACAGTGGAAGTGGGGGTGGTGCGCTAAGTGAGCAGGGAAGAGCAGCATGCAATTGATCTTTTCCATTAGCAATGAGGGAGAAATTTGACTGAGTTTGCATTTAAAGGTGAACATACCCAGTTTGCACTTCCCAAAACAATGTGAGAACCACAGCACAGCTGTCCTTCAAGGTTCGGACTTCTGAATTTTGCAAAGCAGTTCTCCAGCCATGTAATGTGTACAACAATGAATACACTGGGACAGAGTGTGCATAAAGATGTGGGGGTTTGTAAGCCACCTTGAGGGCCTTTGGCTGAAAGGTGGAGTATAAATAAATAAATAAATAAATAAATAAATAAATAAAGATGCATATGCACTAGTGAAAACAGGATAGAAAAATGCATTCTATTATGGAAAATTATAGAAGATGTGTATATAGGAGATGGATTGGATTTTGCTTTTTATGCATTTTGTGAGTATTTTCAGTTGTTGTTACATCTGTTTTTAATGTTTGTAAGTCACTCTGAGTTCGTTTTTGGAAAAAAGCAACTTATTGAAATAATAATGCAAACAACTGGAGAGGTTCACACTGAAATCCTGCTGAATTTTCATGAGGACTTGTTTTTTAAGAATTTGCAATGTGATATAGAAATGTGGGTGAGAGCCAGTGTGGTGTAGTGGTTAAGGTGCTGGACTACGACCTGGGAGACCAGGGTTCAAATCCCCACACAGCCATGAAGCGCACTGGGTGACCTTGGGCCAGTCACTGCCTCTCAACCTCACAGGGAGGCAATGGTAAAACCACCCCTGAATACCGTTTACCATGAAAACCCTATTCGTAGGGTCGCCAGAAGGCAGTCCATTTTCCATTTTCCATTTTCCATAGAAATGTGGAGACCTGAATATAACAAGTGGGAAAATTAGAAGGCGAGAAAAACTGAAGCGGGCAGATCCACCCATCCCTGTCTCCATGGGATGGGACTGAATGGGGGGAAAGGCACCCTCTGATCCACTCTGTGATTTTCTTTTCACTTCACATATTCCCTGGCTGATGGATGGCTTTGAATATGAGCTCGCAAGGAATTCAGCCCCTTGGGGAATGATTTAAATACTGTAGCCTGCCTACACATATGATAATTCTGGGAAAGAATTACCATAAAACCCACCTGCACTTTGTTAAACCTGACAATCTTACATTGGGCCTTTTCGCACGCGTGTGTGTTCACACTGAGGAAATGCAACAAACTGTGGCACCCAGTAAACTACTTTACTCATTGGGTGCTTTTGACCGGGTATTTATGGAGCTCTCCTGGAGTTTTGTGTTAGAAAACCTGATCTGTAGCAATGCAGGTGCTCATTTGTACGTGTTGGTCATCCTAGCAAATGGACCGTGGGGTGCCCTAGTGGTACAGAATGCAATTGGCTATTTCCCCACTCCCCTCCCCTCCCCCATCCTATTTTGAACCTGTCTCCAGATGTGGACTCTGGGGTTCAAAGAAAACAAAGGAACAGTCCTCTATTTTGAAGGGCTGGTAGAGAACGGTCCTTTGTTTGAAGTCCTCTGTGCTCCACCCAGGATCAGAGGCTTCTGAACGCCACTTGCTGGGAAAGCCACTGCAGTAGAAGGCTATTGCCCTCGTGTCTTGCTTGTGAGCTTCCCGTGGGCATCTGGTTGGGTGCTGTGTGGAAACAGGATGCTGGATTAGATACAGCATCCGTGTGACCCAGCAGGGCTCTTCTTTGATTCTATCATGCATCTCAGCTGCATAATCTTACAAATGCCTTATACTGGTTTCAAACCCATTTGACTACAGTTCACATTGTTTTGTAGCCCTCACAACAACCTCATAAGGTAGGTCAGCATTATCATTCCCAGATGGAGAGAGGGAGGGTGAGAGCTTTGTCTAAGGCCGCCTCTACATGGCTGAGGCAAGAAACCAACAGGGAAACGCCCTGGGCTCCTGCTGAGAGGAAGGGTGGGATATAAATAAATAAATAAATAAATAAATAAAACTCCTAATCTGTAGTCCAGTCTATTATAGCACAGTTCTAAACGTGTTGCCTCGGGGGGGGGGAATGCCCTACTGAGTTCAGTGAGACCTACTTCCTCATAGGGATCCTTAGAGTTCCTAGCTGCCTTGTCCACTAGACCACACCACACTTGTGGGTGTAATGGTACCCCAAAGACTCTGAACAATCCACTTATACATGCACACTCATTGCCCTCTGTGTCATGATGTCACCTTCCCCCCTGCCCATGAAAAGTACATGGAGCTGAAGGAGGAAGTTGGAAGAAGGACACTATTTCCCATGGTCTCTTTCATCTCTATGTGCTTTTCAAGGCCGCTGAATAGAAAGTGGAGTGGCCAAGAGGGTAGGAGGGGAAAGGGCAAGATCTGGGAGACTGGGGGGAGAAAAGCAAAGTGGGTGGGGTGTGGGGGTGCCACAGTAGTCAGGAGAGAGAGAGAGAGAGAGAGAGAGTGAAGTGCAAGGGAGAGAAGACTTGTGCACATACAGTTTGGATCCAGCCAAACAAATCAGAGGAGGGCCGGGATCTCTTCTCGATTGTCCCAGAGTGCAAGACACAGAATAATAGGCTCAAGTTGCAGGAAGCCAGATTTTGACTGGACATCAGGAAAAACTTCCTAACTGTTAGAGCCATATGACAATGGAACCAATTACCTAGAGAGGTAGTGGGCTCTCCGACTCTGGAGGCATTCAAGAGGCAGCTGGACAGCCATCTGTCAGGAATGCTTTGATTTGGATTCCTGCATTGAGCAGGGGGCTGGACTTGATGGCCTTGTAGGCCCCTTCCAACTCTACTATTCTATGATTCTATGAATGCTTTGATTTGTATTCCTGCATTGAGCAGGGGGTTGGACTTGATGGCCTTATAGGCCCCTTCCAACTCTGCTATTCTATGATTATCTTGAAATTGAGTAATTTTTTCATGGGCTCCCACCCCACCCACTCAGCCACCATCGTATCACAGAGCAATTCTGTCTGCGTTGACAGAACTATGCATGCAGCTGAGACTTTCCAGCGCTGCCCTGGCACACAAAACGTGGCTGTGATCAAAACGTGGCTGTGACCATTGTATGAGAACTTTCCAGCCACTAACAAAGTGCAGGAAAAATGCTCTCCAAAGAAGCCCTTAGAAAGCACTAAAAATGGCATTGAGGAGTAAAACAGCCAGCCAGGCCCATGCTAAAACAAGTCATTGCTTGGACCAAGAGAGAAATGTTCAGCAGAGAGACTTTCTTAGCCTTTGGAACTGCAGATCGGCTGAGGAAATCCCTTCCCTTTGTGTCTTTGATGAACGTAGACTCTCCGGGAGCATGCACACCAGAAATGCATTTCATTACTTCAAAAAGGGAAAAACAGCTTGGAACCAGAGCCAGCTCCAATGCCTACGGCACCCTCAGGCATGAGAGTTTTCTCCTGGAACTTCTTTGAACATGTAAACGTGAGACTGGTGGTGTTCTTGGAGTGGAGAAGCAAGCACTGTAGCAATCTTCTTGGGGCCCTTGAGATACCTCTGTCCACACCTGGAAGCCAGCGACTCTAGGAGTTGCGTGTTCGCCCAAGGCAGTCATTGGATTATCACCACCAGCTCTGCACACAACACATAGCCAATATATTCCAGACAATCAACTCTGCACGCAAGGAACCTCAGCGGAGCCTTTTCCTTTGCAAAGCAAGAGACAGATTCAAAATGAAATCTCCCCGTTCTTTCATTTCTGAGTAATCTCTCCTTGTGCTTTCCCTCAGTTTCCGATGTGACACACACATGCACACCGGTTGCCCTTTGTGGGGTTTATGAAGAGAGACAGGAGAGAGCAATAATTCACAGAGGTAGTTAGAGCGGATGGCAAACTGGATGAGAGCTAACAATGAAATACTGTGGCAAAAAAGGCCAGTGTCATTTTTATGATTCGCCAGAGTATGGATTCTACTACAAAATGGAGATCACTGAACATGGACTAGCTACCATGAATGCCCTCATTCCCAGCCTCTCACAGACACAGACACAAAGTATTTTTTTAAGGCTATGATTTTCCCTCATCTTTTCCATTCATGTTTATGAAGATCCAGATCCTTGTTAATGATCAGGACATCAGCAAAAGCATGAACAGAGTCGATGGAAGCAGGCTTGAAGGCGGGCAGACTTGAAGGTGGCCAGACTGCAGGTGGCGTTAACCACATGGTTTCCCCATGAGTGCAAGCTTTTGCTTTCACAAATTGCCAGCTGGATTGGGACCCTGGCATGGAGGGTAGCAAGGGGATGTAACCCTTTGTGCTCTGCTACAGTCCCAGTCAAGATCACCCCACACACACCCTGTACCTGCATTGGAATGAATGGGAGCCTTCTTTTTTCTATGCAGATTGCAGACATATTAGGGGTGGCAATCTGAATTAGAACCATTGAGGGGCAAAGGTTTAAAGTCAAGATCCCCCCCCAACTCTTATCCCAGCATTGCAATCTGGATCAGGGTCTTGCACTACAATTTATGAAAGAACAAGCTTGCACACAAGAGGAAACCCTGTGATTAATGTCCCGCGTAGTTTGCGCCAAATCCCCTGGCTGTCTTCTTGACATTTTTCACTCCCTTGTTTCTGTGTAACCAGATCCTTCCAACAATGTGAATTGCTTTCTGAAAATCCTACTAGTTTGGAGCATTGAGACTGAAGCTATGACCTTCTTAGGAGCACAGGAAACTGCCTTATATTGAGCCAAACCCTTTGTCCCTCTACCACAGTATTGTCTACACAAGCTCCAGGATTTCAGGCAAGGAGTCGCCTACCTGGAGATGGCAGAGATTGAACCTGGGCCCCCCGCATGCAAAACAGATGGTCTACCACTGAGTACAGTGGTAGCTGATAGCTCCATGTCAGTGGGACAGTGGAATTCACTCCAGGTTTTAGTTTGAACTTTCAATCAGCCGTCCAAGGTGCTTCAGCACCAGCAGCCACTGCCTGAGCTGCGTTCCTTCCTCATGGCCCATAACTCCTTCCAAGTAAAATATTGCATTGTGTAGTGTTTGCGATGGATGGTCCCAATCCTGAAAGCAGGGGGAGCTGAGGCTGGAGAGTAGCAACATCTGGCTACCCCTGGGAAAGGCACATCTCTGCATCCAGCCTCTCTCTGGGACCTTAGCATATTGATGAAATGGAAACACTTCCATCTGGTGGGCTGAGGAAGCCACTGCAAGTCCCATCCAGTGCAACAAAACCAACAGCAGATCCAGGGATTCCTAAAACCAAGTTGGCCTGAAACACATTTGTTATCTCTTCCTAACAATTCCTCTGCAACTTTTTCTGGTGATTTCTGGATCTGCAAATACTTCCTATTCATTGCTGTCTGCTGTGAAAGATTTTGCAATAGCAGCTGACATGCCTTTATATCTTTTTATGTATTTACACATATTGGCCGTTATTCTGCCACATGGCCCTATAAGCAGTTCATAAGAAACATATTTCAAATGCCATAAAAATGATTTACTTTACACCCAGCAAATATTTATGACAATTGCAGCTGAAGGCAGCAGCCGCCAAAAGAAAAAAAAAAGATACTGCTGTTCAAATTCACAAACATTTCATTTGTGGAGTTCAGAAGCCAGGCTGAACACATCTCTGTTTACCCATCTCTTGAAAACGTTGAAGATGTACTGTAATGGTTAGTGTATCAGACTAGGACCTGGGAGACCAGGGTTCAAATCTCCACTCAGCTCTGAAGCTCACTGGGTAACCTTGGGCCAGTCACAGTCTCCCAACCTAACCTACCTCACAAGATTGTTGTGAGAATTAATTAAGGCATGGGAGTGGACAATGTATGCTACCTTGAACTCCTTGGAGGAAAAGTGGGATATAAATGTAAACATGAATAATTAATTAATTAATTAATTAATTAATTAAATAGATTGTTTCTTAGGACGGGGGTCGCTGGGGAAGGCATATGGGGCCCCACCTAGAATTGTCCTTTGTCTCCCCCTAGGACTTTTTCAGACAACTTTCTTTTTAATTTGTGACATGACAGACAATGACAACCTCCATTTTAAGAATGACTGCTTGTTTTAAGAACAGGAGCAATTTAAGAATAGGATCCTCGGAAAAATTGAGTGAATAAGGTAGGGCGAGTGCACAACAAAAGACTCATCTGGAAGAGGCCCCTAAATTCTGCTCACTCAAGACTTTCCCTGTCTGAGGGTGGATTTTTCATGATCACAATCACCCTATAATTGCTTAAGTGAGCCTGAAAGAAAACCAGCCACTTAATACTAACATGACCCTTGAAAGTTAAATATTAGAACTTTGTATTATGGGCTAGAGTTAGACTCCACCCCTTGAACTTTCCTTTGCTCTGCATTTCATTTTTATTTTCAGTTTTGCTGTCTACCCAGCCAGCAATAAAGAAGCATGTTTGTTTGCCTGCAATTAGAAGTAAGAGTTTGTCTAGTCTGCAGTTGTTTGTTTATTAGATTTATTAGATTTATATTCTGCCCTTCCTCCAAGGAGGAGCCCAGGATGGAATTATGATGATAAATAGAGCAGGACTGGGCTTGCTAAAGGGTGAAATAAAGAGATACAGTGAACTGAAATAATATCTACCCTAAATTACCCTTTACCCTTTTAAAGCGCTCACTATCCTCACAATCATAGTGGCTATTTTTTCTTCTTTTTCTTGAGTACTTGGCAAAAGATGAAAACAGCCTTAGCGGCATAGAAACACTGCTGTGCACACTATAGGTAGCTGGCTGGCTGGCCACCTAGGCTGTAATTCAGGCCTAATTTCTGATTTTCCCAATGTGTGCAGCTCAATAGGAGGCCTTTTCAGGGTTCAGTGACTCACAAGCATTTAGCAAATTTGGTTCTTCTTGCATTTGAAAAAGAAAGGACAGCTAAATTAATTTTGATTCTAAACATTACATTACATTAATTCTAGGAAAAATCGAAAGCTGCAACTGTTCTAAAGTATGGTTTTTAGGTGCTATGCATTTTTTCCCTCTGAAAAGGTGGATTGTGAATCTACAATTCAGAGAGCTTTCTTGCATATTTATCAAGCATTTTTAAGTTGTCAAAGTTGTAAATATTTTAACAAAGTTAAGGACTCAGTGTCATAGACTTTAACAAGAAAGTTATGCATATTGTTCTCAGCACCACTCTCCCTAAATGCTTGACTATATTTGCAGTGTAAGGTGCAGAGAAAAGTGTTTTCAAATATGTGTGTGGGGGGTTGTACTGGTGTTATCATGATACAAGATTAAAGCTGAATTTTTAGGAAAAGTTCCACACTAGTTTTTAACTTCTTAGTTACAGCATAAAGTATTTTGTTTGTTTTACACCTTTGGGTATCCCTTTCTTCACTGTATCCTTAACATCCTTTTCCCTATGTAACAAAAAATATACCAGTAACTTAATTCTTGCTGTTCATACTAAATTTTCTGTTAACTTGATCTTTGTTGTTGTTGTTATGTGCCTTCAAGTCGATTACGACTTATGGCGACCCTATGAATCAGCGACCTCCAAGAGCATCTGTCGTGAACCACCCTGTTCAGATCTCATGAGTTCAGGTCTGTGGCTTCCTTTATGGAATCAATCCATCTCTTGTTTGGCCTTCCTCTTTTTCTACTCCCTTCTGTTTTTCCCAGCATTATTGTCTTTTCAAGTGAATCATGTCTTCCCATTATGTGGACACATATGATAACCTCAGTTTCATCATTTTAGCTTCTAGTGACAGTTCTGGTTTAACTTGTTCTATTGAAGGAGTGAGGGGGAAAGTCACTGCCACTCCCTTCCCCTTCCCCTGGCCCAACCCTCACATCCTCTCCACCAGTGGGGGTGGGAATTGGCTATGCACCTCCCCCCCCAAAAAATGCCCCACCTTGAAATGTGGCTGCCCCACCTAACAAGGAAGAGTGGCAACAGGGCTGCAAGCGTCCTGCAATGCAAGTGACTTCGAGGGGAGGACATTTGGGGTAGAAGGCAATGACAAGTCTCAGACGGCAGTTGGCACCCAAAGCTATAGTCCTGCAGAGAAGACGGCTGACTAGGTTGTCCTGTATTCAAGTGTTTCAGGCAGTGGTTCTCAAACATTTTTGGTTCACAGCGCACTGTAAAACATATAAAAAATTTCTGGTGCACTTTGTGTACAATATATATATATTGATCATGGATGTAATAAATCTCTATACAAATGGGTTTCTTCTCATTTTAAAAATATAGTTTCATAATATTCACGGCACACCTAGTCACCTCTTGCGGCACACCAATGTGCCGTGGTGCACCATTTGAGAATCAGTGGCTTAAGGCTTTAAAACTCAAGGGGGAAGGGGCTCTTGGATGTTTTTTAGGCACCTTGAGCACCATCTGGTGGACAGGCAGTGTATAAATGAAAAAAGCAGGTTCTATGCTAGGGGTCATTAAGAAAGGATTTGAAAATAAAACTGCCAATCTCATAATGCTGTGGTATAAATCTATGGTGTGGCCCCATTTGGAATCTTGTGTACAGTTCTGGTCGGTTCACCGCAAAAAAGATATTGTAGAGCTGGAAAAAGTTCAGAAAAGAGCAACCAGAATGCTCGGGGGGATGAAGCGACTCCATCCATTATATTTTTTTATTATATATTGTTATTGTACTACTGTATTTAGATTGGTTTTTATGTGAACTGCTTTGAGCACAGATATATTTGTGGAAAATTCAATATATAAATAAATTAACTCTAATATTTGGGGGGCGGGATTTCCTGATTTTCCTACAGGGCAGGGACAGGAAAGCAGGGTGCTAAGTGTGTGTGTATTTGACGTTAAGTGTCTCTCTGTCTATGTAATTGTGTGCATCTGCCTGAGATCTAAATGGTTGTGTTAAGCGTGTGGCTGTGATTGTGTGCAGGTTCAGGCGTGGCCTCACCCATCACTCAGACGTGGGTCACAGAGATTTCCACTGTGATATTCCACCAAAAATAAATTCCTTGACCCAGACCAGACCCAGAGGGACACAGCAAGAAAGAAATGATTTCATCCCCAAAAGCCCCAGCAAAACTAAACCTTTTGAGACTCCAGTAGGAAGATTAAACAGCATCCAACAGGCAGCCATGAATATTCAACCAGATTTGCAACTTGCATGCAAAAGCATGCAAACGTTTTTTTAAATTGTGTTTTTTTTAAAAAAAAAAAACAATTTTAAGTGTTTTTAAATTTGTATATTTGTATATTTGTTTTTAATGTTTTTAATTGTTGTAAACCTCCCGGAGAGCTTCGGCTATGGGGCGGTATACAAATGTAAATAACAATAACACAACAATAAAAGTGTCACACAACTGATTTACAGCAGAACTCAGTACATTTTAGACAGGCTTCATTCATCAGCACAGGTGAGTTTCAAATCCCTTTCAGTCCTGCATGGTGGAGATAACTGTAACCGCTTGAAGGCACAGGAAATGCTCTCGTCACCTGCTCAAAGACATCTTCATCTATTCCTTCTTCATATATTCCAAGGCGGAGCTGTAACTTCTCTCCTGTAGGCAGCTGCCTTATATTGAGTCAGACTTTTGGTCCATCTGCTAGAGGCTCTCAAGAGTTTTGGGCAGGTGACGTTCCCAGCCCTATCTGGAAATGCTGGGGATTGGACCTGGGATCTACTGCATGCAAAGCAGGTGCTAATCGACCAGAGATGCTGGTGTGGAATTCTGGTGAGCCTGGGCACCAACTCAGCTGGAGGAGGGAGGGGGTAAGATAACAGCCTGGTGGAACACAGGAAGAGGGGAGGCTGTCTTATACTGAATCACAGAATCATAGTAGAGTTGGAAGGGGCCTGTAAGGCCATCAAGTCCAACCCCCTGCTCAATGCAGGAATCCAAATCAAAGCATTCCCCACATATGGCTGTCCAGCTGCCTCTTGAAGGCCTCCAGTGTCGGAGAGCCCACTACCTCTCTAGGTAAATGGTTCCATTGTCGTATGGCTCTTAGTTAGGAAGTTTTTCCTGATGTCCAGTCAAAATCTGGCTTCCTGCAACTTGAGCCCATTATTCCATGTCCTGCACTCTGGGATGATCGGGAAGAGATCCCGGCCCTCCTCTGTGTGGCAACCTTTCGTGTACTTGAAGAATGAGTGCTATCATACCTCCCCTCAGTCTTCTCTTCTCCAGGCTAAGCATGCCCAGTTCTTTCAGTCTCTCATAGGGCTTTGTTTTCAGTCCCCTGATCATCCTTGTTGCCCTCCTCTGAACCTGTTCCAGTTTGTCTGCATCCTTCTTGAAGTGCGGAGACCAGAACTGGACGCAGTACTCAAGATGAGGCCTAACCAGTGCTGAATAGAGGGGAACTAATACTTCACGCATTTTGGAAACTATACTTCTGTTAATGAAGCCTAACCTAGCATTTGCCTTTTTTGCAGCCACATCGCACTGTTGGCTCATATTCAGCTTGTAATCAATGACAATTCCAAGATCCTTCTCACATGTCGTACTGCTGAGCCAAGTATCCCCCATCTTATAACTGTGCATTGGAGTCAGACCATTGGTCCATCTGTTGTCTACACTGACTAGCAGTGGCTCTCCAGGGTTTCAGGCAAGGGGACATCCCCAGCCCTACCTGGAGGTGCCAACAAGGACTAAATGTGAAGGTCCCAAAGCAGATGCTCTACTACTGAATTATGGCCCTTCCCTGGGGGAGGGTGTTGGCATGGGACACTCCTATGCTGTGCCAGTTCTTGCCAGCCAGGCATTCAGCATCTCATGTCCTTTCCCTTTTCTCTTGGATCTGGTCGGAATAAACCTGCAGCAATATGAAGTACGTGATAGATTCAGAGAAGACATATTTTGTGTGGAACAATAAATAAATACGCCCTGCCTATCTCCTCTTGGCCTGAAGGGGGCACCCTTGTCCAACAAAAAACAGAGAAGCAAAGGGTGAAGGAATCTGTTCCCTGGAGTCAAACCATTTTTAAAACAAATATCTATTTATTTGTTTATTTTTGCCACAGGTAGTGTTTATATTCAAATAATATGGCTGTCACTGGCGGATGGAAATCTTAGTTGATGAACTGATTGACCGAATTTGCATCTAAGATAAAGCAATGCTTCCAAAGCAAAAGGAAACATTCTGTGTGTTGAGGTCTTGGGCTGTGGGCGCATCAGTCGCTTCAAAACCAGCCAGACTAGATTTTCTGGCTGCTTTTCGAAGCAACTCTTCCCTCTGCTGGCCACACCTCCCTTCCCCACTGCTGACTTCAGATCTTTCAGGACCACCCACAGCAAAGCATTGGGCCAATCACTGCCTGAGCCTACAAGCAAAGGGTTGCCATTGGCCACACCTGGAAGACAAGGGGGTCTGTCTACCAATTGGATGGGAAATCTGCCTGAAGCCAAATTTTAAAAATGCACTCAAGATGGTCCAACCAGAGTTTTAGAGTAAAAATGGGTGGAGTTTGACTCGGGTCTTGTGCCCCCATTTTGAGAAATGAGAGGTGGAGACGCGCTGGGAGTGGCACAACTGTAACTCTGTCTGTACTCTCTGCCCTGGGTCTCTCCACTGGAAAGGATCTCAGGTGGCAGCTCAAGGCTAGATCAGAGTAGACTAGACTTGCACAACATAGGGCCTGCTGGAGGCTTTTGACTCCCATCAGCCCCAGCCAGCATGGCCTTCAGCATCATTTCAAAAGCCCCACATAAGCAATCTGTTCAGACCACTGGCAAGAAAGATGTGTCAGTCCCCCAGCAGACCACTAGACAGGGGGGGAGAGAAAAAGGGGTGGTAGAATTTTAGAAAGAGAATGCACGTTGGGGTCCTCTTGCACAGAAGGTGGTCCTCTTTTTTTCAGGGGGCTGCTGGTCTAAGTCTGCTTGAACGTTAAAGAACTGTAAGAAAGGGAAGCAGCAGAGGCCTTGCCGTTGCCCACTGATAGTTAGCAAAACGTGGACAGCAGTCAAGTCAGGCACAGATAGTTCATGTGCTCACGGCCTTCTCCAAGTTAGGAGGTGCACTGCATTTCAGTTTAATGTATACAACCAACGTCGCTGCCCCTGTCATCAAGTCTGGTTTTTGGCACAGGTGTTACCTTTCTAACTCCCGCCTCCTTTCTCCTTCCCTCCAATCTCTAGTCTGTTAGGGTGCTGCCAGACCTGTTTATTGAGCATTCACTCTGATTTGTTTGCAGGGAGATTAGACAAAGTTGACCGTTTATTGAGCATTCGTTCTGAGTTGTTTGTGAGGATGTTGCATGAAAGCAAGTCTTGTCCCACACTTTCCAGCACATTTTCCCATCACTCTCCTTGTCGCAAAAAGTCCGATCTTTGGGGGAAACGACCTCCCAATCAATGATGGTTCCGCAACCTGAATTTGCCAGTATGAGACTGAATCCGACCCCAAAACAGCAACAGTCAAAATAGCACGTTAAGTTGGAGCTCTGTGTTCCGATCTTCCAACTTTTCTTTTTGTAAAAGCAGCTGCCGGGGAGGGGGGGCTGATTTGGAAGGGGGTTGGAAGGGCGAGGCTAACCACTGTGCCATGGCCCTCATCCAGACACACCCCTCAAACTGCTATGAGTCACAGAAAGGAAACTTTATTTTCCAGTATGCAGACCTGATAGCAGCTCCATGGACCGAGATCCACTGTAACATGCAATTTAACTTTTAGATTGCAAGTCTCACAGGAAGGACTCTTTCATGTTGCTTCAGTAACAGCTTAATGTTGTTGCTGCAGTCACCCTAGTAATAAGAATAATTATTCGTCTGTAATAAATAGTAATTAAGGAATATATTAGTGATGCCAATGTATTCCAAATTACATGTGGCCCTCCTATCTCACTATGGGCAGACACCAAGATGAATCCTGGTGATATTTCCTATGCTGGCCTTCACAGTGGGGAACTGTACCCAAATTTAGATTCCGGGGGTACATTCCCTTCCAACGCAAACCCCCGCAGATCAATAGCTTGAGCTAAGAATACAGAACTAAGCCCTACTGACCGCCTCCAGACTGTCGCTATTTGGCAAGTGGGATTCAGTTGCATATCATTAAATGCAGGTTGCAGAATTAAAATATTTTTGCCTGGCGCTGTTGTACCATAAACTGACTTCTAAAAAAAATCTCAGAGTTTTCTCAGTAAGGAAAGTTATGCGGGGAAATGAACAGGAAAGTGCATAGCAAGGGATAACAATTGCTTGAAGTGAGATCATTAACCTCCCTGCAAACAAATCAGAATTAATGCTCAACGAACAGTGGACACCCTAGAACTTTCCTGCAAACTTTGTTCAAACAAGTCAGGATGAATGCTCAATAAACAAGTCATCTGAAGCAACCAAAATCAAAAGACTATTCTCCTAATGTTTGTATCGGGCCTGGCCAATCGAGAGCCCTCATCCTGCTTGCCATTCACAGAGTTTGATGTTGTTTGCAGTCGAGTCTGGCACATTAGGACAAAGGGAGCACTGCCTCTCCAGCTCCAGTCTGCCCTCAGCCAATGCCCATCTGCCTGCCTTCTTACTGACAACTAGTCCAAGGGGTAGCCCTTCCTATCCGCTTCTTAATCCTCAGTCACAGAGTTGCCCCTTGTGGAACTCAGCAGGGAGGAAGATGGAGGCAGAGCTAGAATAAGTTGGCCCTGCCTCTCATTGGCTCTCTGGCTCCACCTGCTGTTGGCCTCCTTGCCTTCTACTCTACCAGTCCCAATGGGCACCATTGGTTCTTGGCACGTTTTCTTCTTCAAAAGGCCAAGCGTGCACACTATTTATTATTTATTTATTTCTTAAATTTATATCCCACCCTTCCTCCCAGAAGGATCCCAGAAGGAGCACATTGCTGATAGATCTCACTGGAATGGGGGTCTATTTGAGCATGACTCACTTTGTCAGTTTCGTGAGGCTTCCCCACTTAGTCCCTAACAACAGCTCCTGCCTGCTAGGGAGAACGTACAGTAGTTCTGCAGTCATCATCAGTACACACTTGACAGGATTGCGCTGCAAGAGCATCGGGTGTTAAAGTTCACAATAAATTATTTTGGTAGGGGGGAACCACAGCAGGGAAATCACAGGAATGCTATAATTTAGGGACACACATTTTCTGGTGTTCTAGAGATAAATGAGAGAATGAATGGAGCAAATGAATATGCTTATTCTTTCTTTCTTTCTTTCTTTCTTTCTTTCTTTCTTTCTTTCTTTCTTTCTTTCTATGCCACCCTTCCTCCCAAATGGAGCCCTTTCTGCAAACCCAGCTACTAAATGGATGCTTATGGCATTGTCTTTGAAGGAATGGCCAGATAAATGATGGAATATAGCCAAATTCCTGAGGCTTACACAATCCCTATCCCTGAGACAAAATATTTTGCTGTGTCGCATTCCCCACTTTTCAGTGCGGTTAGAAATCTCAGGGGCAGCCTGACCCAGATCTGGTTTTCTTTGGATGAGACAGAACACTAGCCAGTCTTAGGGCATTTATATAAGAACATAAGCAGAGCCTGCTGGATCAGGCCAGTGGCCCAGCTAGACCAGCATCACGTTCTCACAGTGGCCAACCAGGTGCCCCTGGGAAGCCCACAGGCAGAACCTGAATGCAGCAGCTTTCTCCGCTCCTGTGATTCCCAGCAACTGGTGTTCAAGGGCATGCCCATTCCGACAGTGGAGGTAGAACATTGTTCTTTTGAAAACAAACCTGAAGCATTTCACAGATTCTAAGGGTTTCATTTCAGCTTGAGAATGGCCCTTAACTAGGTGCTTTCCCTTTCACACTGAAGCTAATCCATACCACAAGATATCCGGTGTCCAAGGGAAGCACAGCAAACATGTTGTTTGGCAGGAGCTGTGCCAAACATGCACACATATCCCCCGCTGCCTGCCTTTCTTCCAGACTGGCTCAGGACAATGCCGAGCGCATAAACAGCTATTACATTTTTTTACTTCTAAAGAATGGCTTTGCCGTGGGATAAGCCACCCAGAACTTACTTTGATCGCCTCCTTCTCTGCAGCTTATGAAGATTGCATTCCTCTACTCCTTTATATTTTATTTTAGTTCTGTTTATTGCCAGCCGCATCCTGGCGGAGGGCAGGGCAGACAAGTAAAAATGACTCTCAGAGCAAGACAGATCTATTGATTTATTGATTTATTTCCATTTATTAATTGTTTCCCCAAAAATATCTCAAAGTGATTTCACAATAAAGACATTAGGATATAAAAACAATTACACAATTTCATATATAAAACCAATTATAACAACATAAAAAATAATTCAAAACACTTTCATATGTATACAATTTCGATCCCTGCGCTTTGCAGGTGAGGGCCTCCTGGGGATACCATCTTATGAGGAGATCCATTCCACACAACATAGGAAGTGGACCTTTAGTGTGGCGGCACCAACACTTTGGAATTCCCTCCCCTTAAATATTAGACAGGTGCCATCTCTGTTATCTTTTCAACGCCTACTGAAGACCTTTCTCTTTCAACAAGCCTTTTAAGTAGAGACCTTATCCCAGTCTGCGTCTTTGCTGGAATTGCTTTTTAATACATTTTTAAAGCTTTTCTTAAAAAAGATGTTTTTAAAGCTTTTTTTAAAAAATGTTTTTAAAGATATTTTGTTTTTAATATGTTTTTAAGGATGTTTTGTTGTAATGTATTTTAAAGTCCGTTTTCATGTTTTAGAGTGTTTTTTGTGCTTTTGTTTACCGCTCTGGGCTCCCACTGGAAAAGACAGGATATAAATCAAATCAATCAATCAATGAATCAATAATCCAATACAGATACAGACTGAGATAAAGCTCTCCCTTTAAAAGGTTTGTTGAAAAAGGAAGGACCTCCATAGGAGCCAAAAAGACAGTTGGGACGGCCCCTGTCTGATATATAGTGGGAGGGAGCTCCAAAGGATAGGAGCCCCCACTCTGGGCTTCCTGATGAGATGATATCTGCAGAAAGCCCTTTCCTCTTCCAGATGGAAAATCTTTCATTTCAAAGTGAGGTGTATCAACAAACAAAAATGCTGTCAGTACTAACTCCAACCTTCTATCACTGCCTTTGCCAACTGGGTGCCCTCCAGCTATTTTGGACTACAACTCCCATCAGCCCCAGCCAGCACTCCCCAATTCCCACTCCAAACCCTGGGTTCCATAATGGTTCTAGTAAGGAAACTGCTCCATGAGCACCTTGGTTCAATACGGGGTACTGGGGTCTATCAGGGGTCAGTGTCACTAGAGACTAGCTACAAAAGCTGTTCCACAAGAGCAGCAGATGTCAGACATATCGGATTAAAAGGGCATGGGCTCCATCACAGAACATTTGCGTGCAGGTAGGGAACTTCCAGATGAGGGCTCTGTCACTAGGGGGAGGGCTGCAGCTCAGCGGTAGAGCATCTGCCTTGCATGCAGAAGGTCCCGGGTTCAATTCCCAATGGCATCTCCCAGTAGGGCTGGGAGAGCCTGCCTGTCCTGAAACACGGAAAAGCTGCTGCCAGTCAGTGCTGACAATACTAAGCTAGATGGTCTGACTCAGTATAAGGAAGTTTCCTAATATTCCAAACAGGCCACTGAGATATTGCACATGGGTGCTGGCAACGGGTGTTTTCTGACCACAGATTAAAGGGGGCTGGTATTTTGATGCTAACAGCACTGTGCAGATACTGCAAATAATGCCCACTGATGCCCCATCTGGAAGCCCCCATAACGTGGTCTCCAGTTTGACTTTTACCTCTTTCCCCCTCTGTTCAGCAGCCTGAAGGTGGCATCATCATGCAAAAGCTTCCAAAAGGCTGCATAGATTCCTTCTGATACTCTGCACAGTGGTGCAGCTTACAGACTTCAGCAAACCTTTTAATTATGAAAATGGAAATGGACCTGCCTTCAAGTCAGTCCCAACTTATGGCGACCCTACAAATAGGGTTTTCATGGTAAACGGTATTCAGAGGGGGTTTACCATTGCCTCCCTCTGAGGCTAGTCCTCCCCAGCTGGCTCAGCTTGCCATAGCTGCACAAGCCAGCCCCTTCCTTGTCCGCAACTGCCAGCTGGGGGCAACTGGGCTCCTGGGGACTATGCAGCTTGCCCACGGCTGCACAGGTGGCAGGGCACGTCACCCTTGAGCCACTCCCTGTGGGGGGATCTTTAGCTGGCCTTGACACCCAGGAGACACGAGCGGGATTTGAACTCACAGACTCTGGACTCCTAGCCAGGCTGTCCTCCCCACTGGGCTATACCAGCTGTATTTGTTTTAATTATGCTTTGATTAAAATTTCATGGGGCTTTTAGGGGTTGCACACAACTGCCTCAGGGGGCAGATCTGACCCACAGACTGCTAGTTTGTCATCCTTAGAATATTCTTCAGCTGAACATGCTGAAGACTGGAGGTGGGGCAGAAATTCAATTCAGTTCACATTTAAAGGCAAACTGACCAAATTCTCACTTTCTGAAAGAGTATGTGAACCAAAACACAGCCGTCCATCGAAATTTGCACCTGTCCGAATTTTGCAGCGCGCTTCCCCAGCCAAGTAATGTGTGCAAAAATGCATCTGCGAGAGTAACATGCGTGTACAAATGCATAAAGTAGTGAATACAACATACAAACATGCAGTATATCTGGGGAAATTGCTTTGCAAAAATGTGTACATTAGGGAAAACTCCACACAAAAACATGTCTGTTATGTGAATTTTGCACTAAAATGCTGATGAATTTCCACGAGGACTTTTTCCCCCAAAGAAAGAAAGAAAGAAAGAAAGAAAGAAAGAAAGAAAGAAAGAAAGAAAGAAAGAAAGAAAGAAAGAAAGATGGGGAAATGTGGAGAACTAAACCTAAGACTGGAAAAGTGAAAAATGGAGAGAGCCAAAAGTAGCAGATTCACCCAGCCCCACTGAATCGACATAAGGAGCTTCGACGGCACGAAGGGAATGAAATCACTGACACCTACAGACTTCTGGGGAGGGATTGGGGGAAGGGTTAGGATATGTATTAGACACATATCTGACTGCCTTCCAAACTGATGCCGATACACGTTTTTCTGAGGCTTCTATCCATCCTTACAATGTTTATGTGTGCGTGGGGGGGGGATGTTGCTTTAAAAAAAAGAAAGAAAGGTTTCTGCTGAACTCTTTCCTCATGCGAGAGCTTCTTGTGCCCTGTTGAGAAGCAACTGTGATATTATTTTTTCAGCCATCTGGAAAAACAGCAGTAGGGAAGAGATTTTTGACAAGGCACAACTGTGCTGCTTTCGGAAGACGGATTCCTAACTTGCGCTTCTTTGTGGCATATGATTGAGCCATCCTGATTAGAAGCTGTGGGACTGCTGGAACCAGGAAGACAGATTTGGCCGTGGCAGGTTTTTTGGGGGGGGGCAGAGAGAGAGTATTGCACAGAGGGGAAGGCGTGACCAGCATGGAGAATGCCAAAGAACCCAGACACACACACATTCTCTCTCTCTCCTCTCTCCCATACACACACAAATCTCTGAACAAAGATAAGCCGGACAGCTGAACATTTGGGGCCACACAAACCATTGTCAACAAACCACCCTCTCTCAAAAGGATCGAAAGACACCAAGACCAGTGGAGCTCACAGGGTGAAGAAATGAGGTGAGTTGTGGTCAGGGAGGGGAGAGGGTGTCATGAAAGGTTGTCAAGGGTCTTCCCTCCCCACAACAGCCTCTTCACCTTATATGACATGTTTGCAAGGGTGTAAAAAGGAGATTCCTGTTTCGGGGGGGGGGGAGGTTCCATTCTGACACTTGTTGGCTCCTGTGATTTCTTGACGTGCTTTCAAACATGCCCATGTGCCATGCCTTGTCTCCTGAAACGTGCCACTTGTGCATGTTATTTATGTGGGGCGGCTGCAAGAGGGGAGGGGAGCCAGCACTGGCTTTGTTTTTTGCTTTTAGCTGAAATTTGTATTCTGATTCAGACCAATGTGGGGCTTATCATGAAAACTGGCAGTCATTCCCAGATGTAGAAAGTGGACAAGATAATCCCTCACTTGCAAAAACAGCCTCCTGCTTGGAAGGCCACCATCGTAAACAGAGGTTTGGATCCGTCGTCATGCCAGAGAAGCTTGGGAGAAACAAAACTAGAAAAAGGTTGATACCTCCCCTGGTTTGATTTTAGGTTCCCCTGATTCCCACGGCACTCAAATGCACCCGCTTTGCCTAAAAGTGCAACAGAATTTAAACTGGAGTGAAAGTTTTAAAACAGACAAAGCTATTCTTGGCAAGCAACCACCTTATTCCCCTAAAATAAAAAAGATGCCCCATTTCCATCCTCCTGTTTAAGGTGTATTCAAGCTGTACCTCACATTTGTAAATTGATGCCTCTACTTTTTGGGGGGTTAGCTAAACAGAGGGAGCACCTTCAAATTTTAGGGCTATGTTAAGAGGGTAGCAAGACCTTGAGTTAAACAGAACTCTTCTTCAGTGGAGGGCTGCAAGCTTTAGGGTTTCACAGAATTCTTCTTTAGGAAAGATTCTTTTTGCTACTGGAACTGTTGGACCAGAAAATGACCTGATCTGCTTCTGATTCCCATACCAGGAAAAAGGGCAGTGCTGTGAAAAAACTGAAAAGCAAATAAACAACAAATAAATAATAAATTTGAACTGTTTTCTCTGGTTGAGACACTCTTAAAAACTGCTGATTGGCCTATTCACATAATATTTATTTCACTTTAGAACTGGGGCTGCCAGCTTTTCCAGGCCTGTTGAAATCCAGCCTGTTATACAATTGTTTAAAGGTATAAAGCATCTGTCTCTAAAAAAAGTCTGGCATTTTGAATTGCACCCTATCTGATCCCAAAAGCAAATGTCACAGTTTGCTAAAACCCAATTATAAAAATGACAATCTACTAGCAACACATTTACCTGGAATGAGTACATAGAACACATCAATAGTTTCCAGATAAGCTGTTCTGTTGTTGCTGTTGCTGTTTGGTTGGCTTGGTTTGTTATTGGGGTTCCACAACTCTTGGCTGGGCATAGTAGCCTTCTGCTGTTTCTAGTAGCCAAGCAGACTTGGTTTTCTTGCTTTGTGCTCCACAATATCTGCTCTGTGAAGCAGGTTTTCAGGGAAAGGATGTGTTAGCACTGAAGCTGAATGCTGGCAAAGGCTGAATTGGAACAGGATCCCTGTTGAAGGAGTACACTTTACCCTGGTTATAATCACACTGAGACTTACATTCATTGCACAAAATACATACTTAATAGGAAAGACCCTGGTTCTGGCTAACTCAAGTTGGAGATGCAAGGACCTATGCTTGCTCTTTGATCTCTACAGGCGAGAGACAAAGGAAAAGTGTCTCCTCTCCCAAGGTTGGATGAAAAAAAAGCAGAGCTTGGGAAAGTTACTTTTTTGAACTACAACTCCCATCAGCCAAAGCCAGCATGGCCACTGGATTGGGCTGATGGGAGTTGTAGTTCAAAAAAGTAACTTTTCCAAGCTCTGAAAAAGGATAGGGAGGAGCATGAAATAAGGTCAGTCTAGGATCTGAAGGAAGGCCAGCACAGGTTAGGTCAGAAGAACTGTCTAGGAAGCATGGAGGTTCCCCTCTCTATCTACCCTTCCCCAAGCAAACCCCCAACAAACTGACTATCCCAACAATTCCAACAGGATGGTGGATGGTGAGGGATGTTTGTAGCAAACCTTCTCCTCTCAACACAAGGCACACCCTGGCTCCATTTTGAAAGAGGCACTCTGTGGTCCCCTCCAGATGGACGTCTCAGTGCAGGTGTATTCTGCAACATGTTCTTGACACAATAATAGTGCGTTATTCTGCTTTCATTTGTGCTGCTGTGATGCATCCCCAATGCTGCCACATCATTCCTCTCTGGAGATAGCGGAACAAAAAGAGACCAGAACATTTTTGATATAAAACGTTATGGGATTTCAGCAGGAAGTTGGAAATGGACAGCCTTCAAGTCAATCCCTACTTATGGACGACCTTGTGAATAGGGTTTTTATGGTAAATGGTATTCAGAGGTGGTTTTACCATTGCCTTCCTCTGAGGCTGAGAGGCAGTGACTGGCCCAAGGTCACCCGCTGAGCTTCATGGCTGTGTGGGGATTCGAACCCTGGTCTCCCAAGTCATAGTCCAACACCTTAACCACTATACCACACTGGCTCTCCAGCAGGAAGTTACAGAACGGGAAATGAAGCAGGCAACCGCCCCAAAACATTTGCAGGCACAGACAGTCTTGAAAGCGGGATTGTGTGTGACTGCTCCATTAGCATCATGAGCACAATTCATCCTGAATGCACAATCAAAAGGATGTCTAGAGGAGCCTTATGTTTCCATGTGCTGCTGGTGACATTTTAAAATGTGTTACTGGAATGTGACGGATGCTTTTCCCTTCTGTTTGCCAAATGTATGGTCTTCACTGGCAAATCTAGCAACTGTATTTGTAGAGTCCCTGCATTTAATAATGGGAAAAAATAATACAAGATATTGGGCAAGGATAGTTTTTTTATTTTAGGAACATAGAAAGCTACCTTATACCACATCAGGCCACCGGTCCATCTAACTCAATATTTATTTATTAAAATATTTAAATACTGCCTTTCATACATAATTACAAGGCATGTGCAAAAACAAAAATGCACTACAGTTACAAAATTCAGTGCTGTCTACACTGACTGGCAGCAGCTCTTCAAGGTTTCAGGCAGGAATCTTTCCCAGCCCTACATGGAGATGCTGGAGACTGAACCTGGAATCATCTGCATGTCCTCTGCCTCTGAGCATTCTCTACTTTGTAAATAGGATTAAACTGATTTGCTGTATTTGTTCGCATAATAAACACATACAACATTTTTTTAAAAGACCAGTTAAAATAAAATGGTGACAGCTGAGTGAATCGTGAAACTCCTTCACCAAATCGGGTGGTTAACAATAGTTATCCAAAGTCGAAAGTTCTTAACAATGGTTTTGCAAATTCCCAGATCTGAGCTTCTATAAGTATTCATTAGATACTGTCACAGGTCTACTAGAATCCCCAAATTCATCAGAACCCCAAAGGATAGTATAATAGTAGATTGTCATGTTTTACTATGAGAACTTCATAGCCCACTTTTCATACCCAGGACTCTGAGAGCAGCCTAACAACAATTTTAAAATAAAAATAAAACAGCAATCAATCAACAGTACAATACAACAACATACCATCCAATAATGATAACATTAAGCCAGGTCAAAACAATCTGAAAAGCTTAAAAATAAAAATCAAGCTCTGTGCTAAGGAAGCCTCCATTTAAGAGACCATGCTAGGGAGTGGGGGACACAACTGAAAAGGCCCTGTCTTAAGTTACCACCTTCCTTACCTCTGAAGAAGGGCCTTAGTGCCCCTATATGTTAATTGTAAAATGGTTCATGATGCCTTGTGGGAAGCAATATAATAATAATAATAATAATAATAATAATAATAATAATAATAATAATAATAATAATAATAATAATAATAATAATAATAATAATAATAATAATAATAATGGTCCTTTAGGCACCCAGTTTTAAAGGTTAAAAACAGTATATTTATTATTAGTATTAGCATAGAATTAGTATGCCTTTTTAGTGCCCAGGTCATCATTTTAATTTGAATCTAGATTATATCAATATAGGGTAGTTCAATCAAGTCCTACTCAGAGCAGACCCACCAAAATTAATAAATCTATGCTAGTCATGTCTATTAACTTCAATAGATCTAACTCCAAATAGAACTAACATGGGATCCGACGCGTGCATAACAGATTTGGATATACTTGGAACACCCGTTTATTCCAAGGGCAGGGGTAAGACTGCAACTAAGGGGAGGATTGGTTATATATTTCCTCTTAATGATTTTATTTGGTCAGATGGTTCTGACCTACTCATCAGAACCCAGTACAGAGAAAAGTCCCACCTCTAGCTATGTGTGACACTAAAAACAGAGACTCAGATGCATCCTACAATAAGTTTAACTCAGGCCCTATCTGCACTAGACATTTAAAGCAGTATCACACCACTTTAAACAGCCACAGCTTCCCCTAAAGCATTCTTGGAACTGTAGTTTGTGAAGCGCATTGAGAGTTGTTAGGAGAACCCTCTTCCCCTCACAGAGTTACCAGAGAAGAGGAATTGACTGTTAAACCACTGGGAATTATAGCTTTGGACGGGGATAGAAGTCTTTTAACAACTGTCAGCACCCTTAACAAACTACAGTTCCCAGGATTCTTGGGGGGAAGCCATGACTGTTAAAAGTGATATAACACTGCTTTCAGTGTCTAGTACAGATGAGGCATTAAGTGCACCAAATGAAAGTTCCGACCCACTCATCCCCCTTCAGCCACTCTGGAGGGTCAGGAGAGTTTTTCTATCAATGTGGGACAGGGACAGGAGGCTGCTGAGGGAATGGTCCCAAATCAGGCTTAGATCCTGAGACAAGTGGGTGAGTGAGTGAGTGAGATTTATATCCCACCCTTCCTCCCAGTAGGAGCCCAGGGTGGCCAACAAAAGCACCAAAAACACTCTAAAACATCATAGCAACAGACTTGAACAGGGTGGTTCATGACAGATGCTCTTGGAGGTCACTGATTCATAGGGTCACCATAAGTAGTAATCGACTTGAAGGCATATAACAACAACAACAAAATATATTTCAACAAAACATCCTTAAAATATACTAAAATAAAACATATTTTAAAACATATTAAAAATATATTAAAATGCAATTCCAGCAAAGACACAGCCTGGGATAAGGTCTCTACTTAAAAGGCTTGTTGAAAGAGGAAGGTCTTCAGTAGGCGCCAAAAAGGTAACAGAGATGGCGCCTGCCTAATATTTAAGGGGAGGGAATTCTACAGGGTAGGTGCCACAATGCTAAAGGTCCACTTCCTATGTTGTGCGGAACGGCCCTCTTGATAAGATGGCATCTGCAGGAGGCCCTCACATGCAGAGTGCAAGGATCGACTGAGTATATAAGGGATAAGACAGTCTTTCAGGTATCCTGGTCCCAAGCTGCATAGGGCTTTGTACACCAAAACTAGAACCATGAACTTAGTCCAGTAGCTAATGGGCAGCCAGTGCAATTCTTTCAGCAGTGGGGTGACATGTTGGCAGTACCCTGCCCCAGTGAGCAGTTGCACCACTGCATTTTGCACCAGCTGCAGCTTCTGGATCAACTTCAAGGACAGCCCCACATAAAGCACATAACAGTAATCCAACCTGGAGGTTACCAGTGCATGGACAACAGTGGTCAGGCTATCCTGGTCCAGAAACAGCCGCAGCTGTCTTACCAGCTGAAGCTGGTAAAAGGCACTCCTAGCCACTGGGGTCACCTGGGCCTCTGGTGACAAAGATGGCTCCAAAAAGACCAAACTGTGAATGGGTGGGAAAACGGCAAATGCAATTCAATATAAACAAGTGTAAAATTATGCATATTGGAGCAAAAAATCTTAATTTCACATATACGCTCATGGGGTCTGAACTGGCAGTGACCGACCAGGAGAGAGACCTCGGGGTTGTAGTAGACAGCACAATGAAAATGTCGACCCAGTGTGCGGCAGCTGTGAAAAAGGCAAATTCCATGCTAGCAATAATTAGGAAAGGTATTGAAAATAAAACAGCCAATATCATAATGCCGTTGTATAAATCTATGGTGCAGCTGCATTTTGAATACTGTGTACAGTTCTGGTTGCCTCATCTCAAAAAGGATATTACAGAGTTGGAAAAGTTTCAGAGGAGGGCAACCAGAATGATCAAGGGGATGGAGCGACTCCCTTACGAGGAAAGGTTGCAGCATTTGGGGCTTTTTAGTTGAGAGAAAAGGCGGGTCAGAGGAGACATGATAGAAGTGTATAAAATTATGCATGGCATTGAGAAAGTGGATAGAGAAAAGTTCTTCTCCCTCTCTCATAATACTAGAACTCGTGGACATTCAAAGAAGCTGAATGTTGGAAGATTCAGGACAGACAAAAGGAAGTACTTCTTTACTCAGCGCATAGTTAAACTATGGAATTTGCTCCCACAAGACGCAGTAATGGCCACCAGCTTGGATGGCTTTAAAAGAAGATTAGACAAATTCATGGAGGACAGGGTTATCAATGGCTACTAACCATGATGGCTGTGCTGTGCCACCCTAGTCAGAGGCAGCATGCTTCTGAAAACCAGTTGCCGGAAGCCTCAGGAGGGGAGAGTGTTCTTGCTCTCAGGTCCTGCTTGCGGACTTCCCCCAAGCACCTGGTTGGCCACTGTGGGAACAGGATGCTGGACTAGATGGGCCACTGGCCTGATCCAGCAGACTCTTCTTATGTTCTTATGTTCTTATGATCCAGGAGCACTCCTAGACTACAAACCTGCACTTTCAGAGGGAGTATGACCCCATACAAAGCAGGCAACTGACCAATTATCTGAACTTGGGAACCACCAACCCACAGCACCTCCATCTTGCTAGGATTCAGACTCCGTTTATTGGCCCTCATCCAGCCCACCACTGAGTCCAGGCAGCGGTCCAGGGATTGCACAGCCTCTCCCAATTCAGATGTTACAGAGAAATAGATCTGCGTATCATCAGCGTACTGCTGACCTCTCGCCCCAGATCTCCTAACGACACTTCCCAATGGCTTCATACAGATGTTAAACGGGGGGGAGCAAGATGGTACCCTGAGGCACCCCACAGGGCAACTGCTAGGGGGGTGAAAGACAATCACCCAATGCTGTTCTCTGAAAACAACACTGGAGACAGGATCAGAACTACTGTAAAACAGTGACTCCGATACCCATCTCACCAAGTTGGCCCCAAAGGATACCATGGTCAATGGTATCAAAAGCCACCGAAAATCAAGTAAGAATAGCAGGGTTGCATTCCCCATGTCCTTCTCCCGATAACAGTCATCCATCAGGGCGACCAAGGCCGATTCAGTCCCATAACCAGGCCTGAACCCAGATTGGAATGGATCAAGATAATCTGTTTCATCCAAGAGTACTTTCAATTGCTGCACCACAACCCTCTCAATCACCTTCCCTAAAAAGGGGACATTTGCGACTGGGCAGTAGTTGTCACAAGCCAGTGGGTCTCGTGAAACCATGGTATCTTCCTGGATTGGTTCTGTGGGATGGGCATTGGGAACACAAGGTTATGAATTTTCCAGTTCTACCTACACGGCTGTGGCCAGAGAGTAGCACTGGGAGACTGTTTCTTGGACCCCTGGCTGTGAGGTGCTGCTGTGAGGTGCTGCAGGGCACTGTTTTATCCCCAGTGCTGTTTAACATCTACAGGAAATCATTAGGGGTGGTTATTAGGGGATCTGGGGCAGGGTGCCACCAACATGTTGATGACACTGAGCTCCATTTCTCCATAACATCTAAATCAGGAGAGGCTGTGCAAGCCCTGGACCAGTGCCTGGATGCAGTGATTAGCTGGATTAAAGGGAAATAAGGTAAACCTGAATCCTGATAAGAGAAAGGCTCTGAGGGTGAGTGGTTCTCTTGTCCAAGACGTTGGTTGATTGCCTGCCTGCTCTGGATGGGGTTCCGTTTCCTCTGAAGGAGCAGGTATGCAGCTTCGGGTGCGCCTGGATCCTGCTTTGTTACTAGAGGCCCAAATGGCTTCAGTGACTAGGAGTGGGTTTCTCAGTCTTCAGCTATAAGGCAATCACAAGTATTCCTGGACCGGCACAGCTTGACCACAGTGGTTCAGGCACTGATAACTCAGGAGTGGATTACTTTTAAGTAGAGACTTTCTTAAGTAGAGATCTTATCCGAGTCTGCGTCTGTGTTGGAACTGCTTTTTAAGATGTTTTTAAAGCTTTTTTAAAAAGATGTTAAAAATGAAGAATTACTGCAATGCACCGTCTGTGGAGCTTCTCTTGGGCTTGCCCTGGAGACTGCGGTTAGCAAAAAATGCTGCTGTGCTCAAAGATCCATACTGGCTGCCAGTTCTCTACTGGGCTGCCATCTTCAAGATGCTACTATTGGTATATAAAGCCCTTGATAACTTTGGAACAGATTACTTAAGGGATCACCTGATCCTATGCATGCCTACTTGGTCACTTCAACCCGCAGAAAGTTACAGGTGCCACACAATGTCCATTCCGCTTGTCTGGCAACCCCTCTGCTCTGGAACTCCTGGCCCATTAACATTAGGCAGAAAACTTTATTGTTTCAGCAAGCCTTTCCAGAAACATGATTTAGTTACAACTGTTTTTAAATCTGTTTTTAAATTTGTTTAATAATTTACTGTGTTTATTGTTTGCAAATTTTTTTAGATGTTTTTCATTGTTTTAAGTATGTTTTTATTTTATTTCTTCTTGTATCACTCCTAATGTGTTTGCCACCCTGGACTTCCTTTGCTGCATTGGGTAGGGTATAAATTTAACAAATTAAAATAAATGTCAGAAATGAATTGCCCAAGCCCCCTTCAAAAGCTACTAAATGACATTCAGTATATGGATGTGCTATCTCTAGTATCAGAGGCACTATGACTTTGAATATCGGCTGAAAATCGTTCTGAATTTGTCTGATCTTCTTGGATCACTTTGAAAGGGGATTAGACAAATTCATGGAGGATAAGGCTAGCAGTGGCTACTAGACCTGAAGGCTATGCTCTGGCTTCATGGTCGGAGGCAGTTTGCTTCCAAATACCAGTTGCAGGAAAGTGCAGGAGGGGAGAGTATTTTTGTGTTCAGGCCCTGCTTGTGGGCTTCCCACTGGCATCTGGTTGGCCACTGTGAGACCAGGATGCTGGACTAAATGGGCCACTGGCCTGATCCAGAAGACAGGCTCTTCTTATGTTCTTATTCACTAGTGGGGAGAGTACTGTTGCACTCAGATCTTGCTTGTGGGCTTCCCAGAAGAGGCACCTGGTTGGCCACTTTTGAGAGAGAACGCTGAACTTGATGGGCCATTAGTCTAATCTAGAAAAGAGGCTCTTCTGGTGTTCTTACTCTCCCTGTCTTCCAAGTATTCTGGACCCACCCCCAGTGTCTCTGCCAGCTCCACCCCAGACCTTTGTGCGCCTGGCGAGAGGTCTGGAAGAGGAGCCTGCAAGGTGGTCAAGCCCTCATAGGTAACCCCTTCAGAACTTCCACCCAACACACAAAAGTCTGGAGATGGATGTTGCTGGTAGGGACAGGGGTATTGGGTAAAGAACAACCCTGTTCCCAAATCCACACGTTTGTGGATCATGTGGAGGGCACCTTCTGAAGAGGGTTCCAATGTGAAATCAGAATGAGAGAGATCTCTGTTGTATGACTCTCTAAATGTATGCAATAGTCTTCAGGCAACGTGTAATCAATCGTGTATGTTCTTTAGCACTGCTTGTAAATTATTAGTATGGAGTTTATATCAAGAGGTCTTGTTAGGGGGAAAGGCCATTGCTCAGTCAGAGAGCATCTGCTTTCCATGCAAAAGATCCCAGGCTCAAGTCCAGGCTGGGAAGAACCCCCATCTGAAACCATTTGGGTGTGGTTTATGGCATGAACTGCTGTCCATTTTGCACCCTGTTCAGGTTGTGCCTGGAGTAGGCACTGAAGCAACAAAACATGGAACTGAGGAGAGTTCAGAAACAAATTCCTCCAGCCCAGAATCAAACATGAGACCAAATTTCCTCTGAAGCTTGGGCCTGGCTTGGAACAGTCTTGCAGCCAGCTTACCCTCATTGCCAGTCCCCCTCCCTTTCCAAGCAAAACTTATTCTTGTGGAGCGGTGAGGGCTCAGGAAGTGCCATCCCTCACTAATAGAGCACGTGCCTGGCATGCAGAAGGTCCCGGGTTTAATGCCCGGCATCTCCAAGTAGGGCTAGGAAAAGAATCCCGTCGGTGAACCTGGAGAACCACAGCCAATCAGTGCAGACAACAGTGAGCTGGATGAACCAGTCATCCAATTCAATATACGGCACAGCTTCCTATGTTAATATTGAATCCTACTGCATTTAGGTGGTTAAGGATTTATCCACTCCCAGTCCATTTCTGAACCCAATTCAAAGTACTAGTGCTTAGTTTTAAAGCCCTACTTGGATTGGGACCTGGGTATGAAAGATTGCCTGCTTTCATATCAACCTGCCATCTAGTGCATAAGGCTGTCCTGACATGAGGCAGGTGGCATCCTATGTTGGGGGGTGCTCTACCTAGAGAGGCTTCTTGACAATATTGGCTTTTCAGTGACAAGCAAACCACCCTCACCACAGGCTCTTATAAGTATGCTAGAAATGATAGCCATGTGGTCAATAGAGTAGCATACTATAATGCATAGGAAAGCCACATCTTCTTGTTGTTATGTGCCTTCAAGTCAACTACAACGTATGGCAACCCTATGAATCAACAGACCTCCAGTAGCATCTGTTATGAACCACCCTCTTCAGATCTTGTAAGTTCAGGTCTGTGGCTTCCTTTATGGAATCAATCCATCCCTTGTTTGGCCTTCCTCTTTTTCTACTCCCTTCTGTTTTTCCCAGCATTATTGTCTTTTCTAGTGAATCATGTCTTCTCATGATGTGTCCAAAGTATGATAACCTCATTCATCAGTTTGACTTCTAGTGATAGTTCTGGTTTAATTTCTTCTAACACCCAATTATTTGTCTTTTTCGCAGTCCATGGTATTCACAAAGCTCTCCTCAGGCACCACATTTCAAATGAGTTGATTTTTCTCTTATCCACTTTTCTCACTGTCCAACTTTCACATCCATACATAGAGATCAGGAATACCATGGTCTGAATGATCCTGACTTTGGTGTTCAGTGATACATCTTTGCATTTGAGGACCTTTTCTAGTTCTCTCATAGCTGCCCTCCCCAGTCCTAGCCTTCTTCTGATTTCTTGACTGTTGTCTCCATTTTGGTTAATGACTGTGCCAAGGTATTCATAATCCTTGACAAGTTCAATGTCCTCGTCAACTTTAAAGTTACATAAATCTTCTGTTGTCATTACTTCAGTCTTTTTGACGTTCAGCTGTAGTCCTGCTTTTGTGCTTTCCTCTTTAACTTTCATCAGCATTCGCTTCAAATCATTACTGGTTTCTGCTTGTAGTATGGTATATCTTAAATATCTTAAATTATTGATATTTCTTCCTCCAATTTTCACACCTCCTTCATCTTGGTCCAATCCCGCTTTCTGTATGATATGTTCTGCATATAGATTAAACAAATAGGGTGATAAAATACACCCCTGTCTCACACCCTTTTCTATTGGGAACCAATCGGTTTCTCCATATTCTGTCCATACAGTAGCCTCTTGTCCAGAGTATAGGTTGCGCATCAGGACAATCAGATGCTGTGGCACCCCCATTTCTTTTAAAGCATTCCATAGTTTTTCATGATCTACACAATCAAAGGCTTTGTAATCTATAAAGCACAGAGTGATTTTCTTCTGAAATTCCTTGGTCCATTCCATTATCCAATTTGTTTTTGCGATATGATCTCTGGTGCCTCTTCCCTTTCTAAATCCAGTTTGGACATCTGGCATTTCTTGCTCCATATATGGTAAGAGCCTTTGTTGTAGAATATTGAGCATTAATTTACTTGCATGAGATATTAGGGCAATAGTTTGATAATTACTGCATTCCTTGGGATCCCCCTTCTGGAACTGGGATGTATATTGAATGCTTTCAGTCTGTGGGCCATTGTTTAGTTTTCCATATTTCTTGACAAATTTTTGTCAAAATTTGGACAGATTCAGTCTCAGTAGCTTGTAGCAACTCTATTGGTATGCCATCTCTTCCTGGTGATTTGTTTCTTCCAAGTATTCTAAGAGTAGCTTCCACCTCACATTCCTTCGTACGCTTCCTCCGTGAATGAATCTGTCATTGTAGCATCTCTTTTATAGAGTTCTTCAGTGTATTGCTTCCATCTTCTTTTTATTTTATCTTTTGTCAGTCAATGTGTTCCCATGTTGATTATTCAGCATCCCTGCTCTTGGTTTAATTGCTATAATGCATAGGAAAGACCAGAGCTTGGAAGATTACTTTTAAAAAGTAATAAATTACAGTTACAATTACTTGGCCCAAAAAAGTAGTAATTGCCGTTTCAATTACAATTGCTCTGAAAGTAACTGATTACTTTACTTTTCCTCCAAAGTAATTGCTACAATTACATTTCAGTTACTTTTTAAAAAAAGTCTACAAGGTGCTGGCCTTGACTGCTGCACATCTAAGTAGCCTAAAACAACATTAAAAATAAACAAACATACAGAGGTAGTAGAATAATTATTTTTATTCATAAGATAGCAATGGTGGTCTCTCCACTGGTAAGGGTGGTGGAGAGGGAGGCTGAGGCCACTACTCAGATTTTTGCACGTCAAACCAAGTGCAACCCCACCACTCAGCCAGCCAGCATAATCTTTCTCACTCAACCACCTCCCGGGCCCTGCTCTGCCACCAACTAAGGAACACTCACTCAAGCAAACATTTTCCCCTGAGATGCAAAAAAGTTAAAAACTGCAAATGCAGCACAGTAGCCAGAAAGGGTGGCGGAGGCCACTTTGTGTGCCAAGTGCATACATAGTATTTTCTCTCTCTCTCTCTCTCTCTCTCTCTCTCTCTCTCTCTCTCTCTCTCTCTCACACACACACACACACACACACACACACACACACACACACACACACACACACACACGTGTTATATTTCACCTCCACAGTTCTTTATCTCCATTCTGCCGCTGCCTCCTTCTCCTCCTTTATCCATGTTCTTGACCTCCGGATCCTTTTTCCTTCCACTCCATTCTTCACCACCACTATCTGTTTTTTTAAATAATTGTTTTCTCTACTCCACCCCGTCTCACTCTCCACCGACTCCCTCGTCACCTCCGACCCATCCACAGAGCATGAGGAAAGAGTGATGTTGCACAGAAGCCCAGTTTGAGGCACATGATTTTCATCCACAAATCAGAGGAGCAGAAGACTTCCCCTGCTCCCCCCCCAAGTAATGCCCAAAAGTAATTCTGGAAATATTACAATTACTCCACAAAAGTAGTAAAGTTACTCCTAGTTCTATTACAATCAAAATGTAAAGAAATTACTCACTCGTTACTCAAAAAAGTAATGAATTACAAGTAATTCGTTACTTGTAACTAGTTACTTCCAAGCTCTGGGAAAGACACATGTATAATTATTTTATTCATTTCATTTATAAATCGCATCCTATGGAACATCCAGAAGTGATTAACAATCAAAACATCATAAAAGCATCAACAAAAGCATCAGAAATAAAAAAAATGTACAAGCAATTTGAGATCCGATACAGATGCAGGTTGGAATAAGACTTAACAAACTTATATGCATTATGTGTGTATGTGTTCAATATAATGGGATTCACCGCTAATCCTACTCAGAGTAGACCTACTGAAATTATTGGGCCTAAATTAGTCATGTCCATTAACTTCAATGGAATTAATCTGAGTAGGTTTAGCACTGCATACCACCCTATGTGTATTTGAAAGATTATTCATTGGGAAAATAGGGCAATGGACTATTATACAGGGACAGGTTGCTATGAAGGTCCAATTTTGCCTTCAGAAGGCTTTTTTTAATGTTTTCTCCACCATCAGCAGAGCTGTCCTTCTATTCTGAGCAGATTTTTCCTTTGGCGTGCTGCTTCTGTGGTCGGAGGGGGACTCTTAGAAACCGGCTTGTTACAAACCTCAACTCATCTGGAGGAAGAGAGGCCAAGCCTTCCCACTCCTGCTCATTAACTGTCCCTGTTTTGAATAGGGAGCCAGATCAGCCAATTAAAATCCCATTCATACAGACCCTATCTTAGCCCATCACTTTAGAACATCAAACCCAGGAGTCCTGCAATAAACTAACAAGCATGTCACTGCCTTGCAGCTCCAGCTGATCTCCTGTATCGGTGATCCCAAGTCCCACAAATCCTCACAAGTGCCAAGTCTCTCCTGTTTATTTTATTGTCGATCGATTTCCATTTTGAGCCTAGACAAGCTACAAAACATGGGTGTCCACAAGGGTGGGGGACATGCGGCATCCTCCCCCCCCCCCCCATGAATCACAACCCGGATTCCCACCTTTCATTTTCTAGAAAGAGTATGTTTCTAGTATTTGTAGAACTTGAGACAGGAGGCAATGTATATAGGTCAGGCACTATTTTTCTGATTTTTTATTGAGAAACTAGCCTGCTCCTCACTTTAAATGCTTTATTCCCCTGCCCCCCAGCCTGGAAGAAAATTCTGCAAGCACCCATGCTGCAAAATATTCTTTGTAAATGCAGGTTCTTATGACATAAAGGATAACTATCAAAATATTACAACATAAATATATTGGTTATATCATCCAGGGATAGGGAAGAAACTCTGGTTTGCATTTAGGCCTACCTAATTCACACTTCTTAGTCTAAACAATATGCAAACATAAATGCGACTAGACTTCAAAACTCACACTTCTCTGATTTTTGCAATGTACTTCTCCAACCAAAACAAAATGTGTATATTAGGGGAAAGTGTTCGTTAAATTAAGTATTTATTATTTTTTTATTAAATGTATATCCCGCGCTTACTCCGAGAAGGAGGGAATAATATATTAATGAAAGTCATACAAAAATTCATTGCAGGGGAAATTGTTGCAAGAATGTGTATATTAGGAGGAAATGCACACTAAAAAGCTGATGAATTTTCATGAGGCCTTGTAAAAACTGATGTGAAATTGTAGGGTACTAAATTAAGGCTGGAAACAAAGAGAACCGAAACTAACGGATCTTTCCGTCCCTACCTGTACCTCAGTGGTAGAATGTCTGGTTTACAGCCAGAAGATCCCAGGTTCAGTCCCCACCTCTAGTTAAAGTCTAGTTTCATCAGGGCTCATCTACACGGTGGTTTAGTGTGTGTTTGGTGCTACTCACATCCCCTTGTAATTCGCATGGTTCACATGATGTTACTGGCAAACAGAAGCTATCACACCGTTTCCTCCAGTAAATCCATACTAACCCAATCCTCTGATAATCCGAAAAAGGAAGGGAAAAAAGTCTTCACTCCGTACCTCTAGAGCTTGCAGGCACTTTGCTCCTATGCTTTTAGGTGGGCATGTCAATCGTTCCCCTCTCCACGCCCACTCCCTCCTCCTCCCTTCTTTCATTTTGTTTCCTGTAGGGTGACAAACAACTTTTGGCCACTCTCCCCCATTCTGCAAGCCTTTTTTATGTTGCTGCAAAGGGTCCTTATTTTTCTTTTCCCCCTAACTTTGCTCCTATGCTTTTAGGTGGGTGTGTCAATCATTCCCCTCTCCATGCCCACTCCCTCCTCCTCCCTTCATTCATTTCATTTCCTGTGGGCTGACAAACAACTTTTGGCCGCTCTCCCCCATTCTGCAAGCCTTTTTTATGTTGCTGCAAAGGGTGCCTTATTTTTCTTTTCCCCCTAACTTGTGCACAAAAGCATAACACTGCTCGAACAAAGATTTGTATTTCAGCTGTATTGTACTAGTAAAAATACAAACAATCACACTTCCGGGTTGTTTTTTTTAAAAATGAAACTTACTGGTAGAACAAACTGAGCATGCTTGGTTGCCCGTAATCAGACGGAGTGGAAATGTTAAATTAGAGGGTGTGGTCATTAGGAAACTGCGTGATTGATCCTCCCCCTCAGTGTGAATAGAAAACATCATGTTTGCGGCTGGCACTGAGCCCTTACTGTGGACAGTGCAAACAGAAAATGGAGATAAAAACAGCATCTTTAGTACAAAGTAATGCCACAGTGAGTGGCTCAGGGGTTATGTGCCCTGCCACCTGTGCAGTCACAGGCAAGCTGCATAGTCCCGAGGAGCCCAGTTGCCCCCCAGCTGGCAGTTGCGGACAAGGAAGGGGCTGGCTTGTGCAGCTGTGGCAAGCTGAGCAGACCCTAGCCAGCTGGGGAGGACTAGCCTCAGAGGGAGGCAATGGGAAACCCCCTCTGAATACCCCTTACCATGAAATCCCTATTCAGAGGGTCGCCATAAGTTGGGATCGACTTGAAGGCAGTCCATTTCCATTTCATTTTCAGTGCTTCCATGTGGATAAGCCCTCACATGGCAAAGCAAAGAAATTCCTTTGGGAACTGAGCTAAGTGGACTGCTAGTCTGGCACAGGCCATGGGCGCACTGTTGCTTCAAAAACAGTGAGAATGGCATTTCTGGCTGCGTTTTGAAGCTGCTCTGCCCTCAGCTGGCCACACCTCCCTTCCCCACTGCTGACTTCAGGACTGCCCACAGCAAAGTGTTGGGCCAATAACTTTCTCTGCCTGAGCCTGCAGCAAAGTGCTTCCATTGGGCACACCTGGAGGGGCAATGGATTGATCTACCAATCAGTTGCAAATCTGTCTGAAGCTGAATTAAAAAAAAAACCTGCACTAGAACTGATCTGACCAGGTTTTAGAGTGTGCGCCTGTTTTCAGAAAACAGAGATGGAGACACACTGGAACCGGAACAACACTAAGTCTACCCTCAGTATCAGGCAGTGTCAAAAATTATGCTTTTTGGCCTATGAGACAACCTGAAACAGATCTGTTCATCCCCAATACCATTCTTCAACAACCTGTAGCCCTCCAGATGTTTTGGATTGCTGAGGTCGATGGGAGTTGCAGTCCCAGACATCTGGAGGGCCCGTGCTAACCGCAGCTGATGGAAACAGTAGTCCAAAACAGTATTTATTTATTATTGGATTTAGATCCCATCCTTCCTCCCAGTAGGAGCCCAGGGCAATATCTACAAGACACCAGCTTGGTGAGGACTGGGCTATACAATTCTATGTAGCTTGTTTCACATTTGAATGCCACCCTCCCTCCAACAAGCACAAGCTGGTGTTGAATAGGGGGTATCCCATTTTATCTTCACAGCAGCCCTGTGATGTAGGCTAGAATAAGGGCCAAACTAGATGGCAGGAGTGCATTATGCCTCATCTCCCAAACAGATGCAGTGTAAGGTCAGGGACTGTGGTTATATTCTAGGATGATGATGGTGAATGATGGTTTTCATCTATTTGTCATCTTCCACACACAAAAGCCTGAAAGCACTTGGAAACCCATAAAATACAAGATAACATAACCCATTTAAAACCAAATACCTCACGAAAATACAAATAAACAAGGGTGGGGGTTGCTAAAAGTGTTCATCCAAGCACAGTAATAAAAAGGGTGACTCCTATCTCACCCTACTAAAAATGAACTTACCTGGCTGTAAGCTCCATTGAACGCAATGGGATGTACTTCCAAGTTAATATACAGAAGATTGTAATTTAGGAGAGGGGGCAGGCTGCTGGCAACCACAATTTTTGACTTGGCGACTAAATTTCCATAAGAGACTTATGGACGAAAAGTAATAAGGTGTTGTTCACCAGAAGCATCCAAGTTTGGTTATCTTGGGATTTAAGGTCGAGCTCTGTCTCCGTGGGTCTAGGTATGGGTGTGCATGTGGGGGTTGGAAGGGTGTCAGGCATAGGGAGTCATCCTCATAGACTCTACATCTGTCTCTTGCAGATACTTACTGGTCTGGTCCCTTTGTGCCTTTCATCTCATCAAAGCGGACACCATTGAACTGACCGACATGTTTGGGGAGATTCAGTCCCCCAAGTATCCAGACTCCTACCCCAGTGATTCAGAAGTGACTTGGAATATATCAGTGCCAGATGGGTTTCGAGTCAAGCTCTACTTCATGCATTTCGATCTCGAATCGTCCTACCTTTGCGAATATGACTATGTGAAGGTGAGCATCACTGGGTCTTCCCTAGGGATCAGTGGGTTCCCCCTACCCCACATTCCTTTTTTGATTCAGAATTTTACTCTGTGCTGCATACTGCTCTCCTTAATTCTCATTTTCCTAGGATTTTGTTTTCCTCAAAATTTCTTCCAGCATTAAACATGTGCTGTTTGCCACACCTTTTATTTATTTTGCCTGCAGACAGACAGACAGCAGGAGTCTTTAACTAGGAACAGGGACGCTTTGCCCTGAACATCCACATTTCAAAGCCAACTCACTTGCTATTTATACTTTGTTTTAATTCTGTTTAAAACACATTTTGTCACCGTTCTGGCTCTCCCAGGATAACAGCCATCTCTGGAACATCATTTGCATACATTATATTCACATCAGTGCATGCTTAACATGAGAACATAAGAACAGCCTGCTGGATCCAGCCAACAGCACTCTCCTCTAGCAGCCACTGATGGCCTTGTTGTTGTTATATGCCTCCAAGTCGACTACAACTTATGGCGACCCTATAAATCGGCAACCTCCGATAGCATCTGTCATGATGCTGTTCAGATCTTGTAAGTTCAGGTCTGTGGCTTCCTTTATGGAATCGATCCATCTCTTGTTTGGCCTTCCTCTTTTTCTACTCCCTTCTGTTTCTCCGAGCATTATTATCTTTTCTAATGAATGATGTCTTCTCACTAATCTCTTGTAAAACCATCCAAGTTGGTGGCCATCACTGCCTCCGGTAGGAGCCAATTCCATCATTTAACTATGGACAACACTGTCAGGCATAATAATTGCTTACAGTAGTTTAGGATTTAAGCCCTTCATTTCATAACAACAATTAAGACCATAAGAGTTGTGCCCAACTGGATCAGACCAAGGATTCATCTAGTCCCAGCGTCCTTGAGTCTAGCAGTGGCAGCCAGCAGCAGCAAACGCACGCACACGCACGCACAAAGCACCACCCTCTGCTTCCTCTTCTGCGTTTCCAGAGTGGGAGAGATGCGGTTTGTCATGGGACACATGTGGGAAGAGAAGGAGCAACTCTCCACCCACCCACCTGTGACTCCCCTGCCAAAACTGCCCCTCCCCCACCACAACAAGGCTTGAAAGAGGCCGTCTTCTGCAGCCAATGCAAGCCTTTTTGCAAGCTGAGTTGCAGTGGGGGAAATGAATTGTTTTTGACAGGGGGCAGAGACGGAGCTTACACCTTCAAGCTGGGAAGGGGAGGGTTATTCCACATCTGCATATGTGCATGGCTGTATGTCTGGGTGTGGGTTGGTCATGTTTTCATTTTTGTCTTGCCATGACCACCCCAGCATGCAGCCCTCAGAGGGTGGGCCAAGAGTGACTATGGCCCTCAAGAGATGAAAGGCCCGCCCTTGTTTTAAACAATCCACCACCCCATCCCAGTAGCAAATTCTGGAAGTAAGTAAGGGCCATCAGTACAGCGGCTGTTACAATAATTCATACTGAGCATCCTCAGATCTTTGAGCATGCTCAGTAATGGCATATATCAATATCTTGCCGGGAGTCCATAGATGGGCTTCAAGGGGGGGGGATCCATGAACTGGGAGCAAAAAAAATCATTTTCCAATTCAGTAAAATTTGTTTGTTTATTTATTTACTTATGGGGCTCCATAGCTTCCGTCAGATTCTCAAAGGGGTCTGTGACCCAAATAAGGTTAAGAACCACTCCTCTAGGGTTACTTTGGGGCTCACACCTCCCTGGAAATCTGACTTAGAAGCCCTTACCTCTAAATCTCAAAACTAGGGGTGATAGGGAGAGCATAGCAGTCAGCACTTGCCCAGAGGGAACTCTCCAGAAGCGGACAAACTTCAGGTTTGTTAGGTCTATGTTTTTTTCTAGAACCCCAAATCTACCAGATCAGTTGTTTTAAACTGGTTTTAATATTGTGTTTGTAAATTGCTGTAACCCGCGCTGGGACCTGATGTAAGAAACAACAACAACAACAACAATAATTATAATAACACAATGACATCCAGCTACAAAAGAGAGAAATTTTTAAAACAGGGTGTTTGTCTGTGGGCTTGGGAATTTGTTTTCACTACCAGAATTGAGTCCTTACACGCAAAAGTCCATTCCAGGTCATCTCCCCCCTGCCCCAATTTCAACAGCCTTAATTAGGTTGGGAAACAAGTTTGTTGTTGCTAGCGTTAATCAGAAATCTTTGCCAATCTCATGCAAATCAGCCAGGAAGCTGTAGCAGAAAATGGCTGCAGGCGCTAGGTTGGGGAAGGCAGCTTTAGAAGAGAAGAGAAGAACCCTAATTGGGCATTTTCCTCCATCTGATTGTAATTGCATCCCTGCTGTTGCATCCATCACCAGCCACGCCCCTGAAAAGTCAGGTTGTGGGGAGGTAGGGCTCATGGGAAGGGGCTGAATAGTGGGCCCAGCAGCTCATTTTCCTTCTCCATGTGGGGCTGACGGGAGCCAATGGATCATAAGAGCCCTGCAGGTGTATCAGGCCAAAGGGAGCCCACCTAGTCAAGCGTTCCGTTCTCCCAGTGGCCATCCAGGTGCCTCAACGGGAAGCCCTCAAGCAGGACCTGAGCGCAAGAGCACTCTCCCTGCCATCTCACCCAAAGGGTGACTGAGGATGGCACTCTGGGAAGAGATCACATTCTTCAGGATTCCTTCCCTTACCCCTCACCCCGGGGTAAAGGGTTGTTTAATGGGTTTCAGTTTCTTGTCTTATAATGAGAGATATGAAGTGTTCCCCAGACACAGGCACTTGTAAGAGGAACATCGCTGCCAAGACCGTGCAGTGTGTCTGCCATGGACAGGGAAAAGCCCACAGAAGCACCCTTCTCTAGGGCTCACAGATTCCTTAAAACACTGGTTCCCAACCTTTTTCCCCCATTGACTACTTGAAAGCTGCTGATGGCAGGCAACTTAATCATTTTTCTGCTTGCTGCAGCAATTGTACTACACTGTGCCAGAGGCTGTATGATTTTTAATTGATTTTGATTGCTTCGTTTATTGCTTCTGTTGTGTTTGATTGCAGGGCTGGTCCCAAAGGGCAGCTAGGTCAGGCCCTGGCCAAGGGCCCCTGGAGCCACACAAGCCCCTGAGGGGCCTCTCAATAGGATGGGGGAGGACGAGTAGCGCTCCTTTTCCCCAATCCGTGGCGATCGCAGAGTGGGAGCTTCTTCAGCCTGCCCGTCTCTCCTATCTTTTGAGGCTGCGCGGGCTGCACTCGCAGGACCACCATTAATCAAGATGGTGGCAGAGGTTTCCCTAAGGGGCTGAAGCCTCCGGGGCCATCTTGATTGATGGCAGCGATGCGCGCACATAGCAGCCTACGCAGCCACAAAAGACAGGCAAGACAGAGCCAGCAAATCAGCGTGCAGAAGAAGCTCCCTCCCTGCGAGAGACAGGTAGGCGCATGTGTGCGCGCGTGTGTGAGAGCACATGCATGTGTGTGTGAGCATGCACGTGCGTGCCGTGACAAGCTGGTGCCCAAGGGCCCCGGCCTGTCTGGCACCGGCCCTGTTTAATTGAATTATAATTTGCATTCCGTGGAATCCAAATTGTAACGCAATAAAATAAAAAAAAGAAGCCATAAAAAACAATTAAAAATAAATATGAATACTTCATGCAGACAGGCCACAGGCCATGTGAATCAAGCTCGCAGGCCACTGGTGGTCCATGGACCACGGTTTGGGAACTCCTGGCTTAACGGGCCTCTCTAATGGAACGAAAGTGGGCATTACCTAGATTTGGTCAGAAAGATCAACAGCAAGACTGTAGGAAGAGCCTGACTAAAGGGGAGAAGGTGGAAGGAAGGAAGTGTTGGAACGTGCCCCAATTGGAAAGATGAAGGATCTCCATTCAAGCTGCCTCCATATCACTGTGTATGATTCAGACCTCACTGGTATAAAGAACTTTACTGGGTGGGAGATTTTCTTCTAAGAAATTCACACCCACAGATCCCACTTTGGTTACTGAATAATTGCTCTCAGGCTGACATAAAGGGTCTTGTTGCCAACATTCAGACGGGGAAGTGTTACAGCCTTCTTGCAAAGTGTTTGGTGGGTGAGGAGGGGAAATCCCTGTGGCTGTTTTTATGGTGACCCACAAATAACTTGGAATAACTGAAAAGTACATGCAGGGCTTTTCAGATCCTAAAATATTAGTACGTGGCTTGATCCATCCCTCACAAATATGGCACACTTTCACATACACAGAGAGAGAGAGAGAGGAGAGAGAGAGAGAGAAGCATGGATGATTGTCATGGTGATCCTCTTTTAAAGCCGCCCACTGTTATGTCTGGTGGGAGCAGATTCCACAGTTTAACTATTCGCTGCATGTCTTTTGTCTGCCCATGACAAGAAACTTAACCCTTTGCAACGTTCAGGAATAAACATGAAACAAAACTAGAGATACCTACTACATTGGTTCCACTTCAGAAGCAGCAAGATCTCTTGGATTTAGTAGGAAATTGAGGTGAGAATTTGGGAAGCGTCCCTCACCTTCTCCTCTGTCTGGAGGATGCCTGGATAGCAGAGCAGGATTAAAGCCAACTAGAAGCCAAGTGATGTGATGGTTCCCATTCCCAGCCCTACTTGGAGATGCTAAGGATTGGACCTTGGACCTTTGCATGCATTGTAGGAACGCTGACCCAAGAACGAATCTACCAGGTCTGCTCCTTTCTTTCTTTCTTTCTTTTTCTTTCTTTCTTTCTTTCTTTCTTTGTATTTATACCACACTTTTCCACCCAGGAGCTGGAGGTAGCTTACATGCTCCTCTCCCACACCTAAATCCATTCTCACAATAACCCAGTGAGGTAGATTAGGTTGGGTGACTGTGGCTGGCCCAAGGTCACCCAGCAGGGCCGGCTCCAAATGGCAGCTAGGTGGGGCCCTGGCCAAGGACCCCTGGGGCTACAGGGGCCCCTCTGCTCCCATTCCGCAATTCACGACAGGATTGCTGCCACAGATCACACAGCGAGAGCTCCAGAGCTCCTGCCATGAGCCAAGATGGGGGCAGAGGCTTCAGCCCCTTAGGGAAACCTCAGCTGCCATCTTGGTTAAGGGCAGCACTGTGCACGCAACTGCACAACAGCTGAGAAAGGTAGGTTGAAGCGAGGGAATGGCTGAGACTCTGAAGCTCTTGCCATGTGATCCGTGGCAGCGATTCTACCGCGAATCGTGGGAGTGCCGGGTTCTGGGGCAGCCTTGTTTCCACGTCTGGGGCACGTCTGCGGCCGGCCCTGTCACCCAGGGAGCTTCATGGCTGAGCTGTGGGGATTTGAACCCTAGTCTCCCAGGTCCTAGTCCGACATGCTAACCATTATGCCACGCCTTTGACATTTTCAGGCACTTAGTAAAAAGCCACGTGTATTCCACCTGGCTTCCAAATGTTTGTGAATTTGAATGGAAGGATCACACAGCTACAAGTCCCAGAGTGGCTTAACAATCAATCCCTCTTCCCAGTGAAGTCTGGGAACTGTGGCTCTGAAAGGGGATTAGGGGTCTCCTAACAACCCTGAGCACCCTTCACAAACTACAAACTACAGTTCCCCCAAGGATTATTTTTTTGGAGTGGGAGGAGGGAAGCCAGGGCTGTTTAAAGTGGTATGACTCTGCTTTAAATGTCTAGTGCAGATCTGGCCTTCGCTTATCTGGATTCAATGTTTCCCAGCGTCCAACTCCCTCCTCAGGATCCTTTCCAGTGCTGAAAAGGGGAACAATCACTTCCTAAATTGTCTCTAGACTGGGGGATAGACCTCAGGCCCGGAAGCCAAATTTGGCCCTCCACACCCCTCTCTCTCGCCCTTGGGAGCCTCCCCAAACCACACCTCCTCATCTCAGGCTACACCTTTCACTGCTGCCCTGAGTGTTTTTGCATGGCTGGGATGGGTCCTTGCATTGTGATAATGCCTCCTCTTTGTCCGGGTGGAGGATAGAGAGGGGTGTGTGACCGAGTGAAGAAACTAGCCTAGAAAGGTAAAATTTACATGTATATGACTCCACCCACTTTTTCCTCTGGCTCCACCCACCACAGGCATGTGGCCCTCAAAAGCTTGCTCAGAAGGGAATGTGGCCCTTCTCAGTCAGAGTGGCAGAGTGTGAATTTATCTCATCCATTTCCCACCTGCTCAGGCTCTCATCCTGACCATGATCAGTCAATTCAAAGAACATTCAAAGAAGCTGAATGTTGGAAGATTCAGGACAGACAAAAGGAAGTACTTCTTTACTCAGCGCATAGTTAAACTATGGAATTTGCTCCCACAAGATGCAGTAATGGCCACCAGCTTGGATGGCTTTAAAAGAAGATTAGACAAATTCATGGAGGACAGGGCTATCAATGGCTACTAGCCATGATGGCTGTGCTCTGCCACCCTAGTCAGAGGCAGCATGCTTCTGAAAACCAGTTGCCAGAAGCCTCAGGAGGGGAGAGTGTTCTTGCACTCGGGTCCTACTTGCGGGCTTCCCCCAGGCACCTGGTTGGCCACTGTGAGAACAGGATGCTGGACTAGATGGGCCACTGGCCTGATCCAGCAGACTCTTCTTATGTTCTTATGTTCTTAATTATGTCTTCAGCTTTTTTCTAAGGGATCTTTAACCAAAAGAACAAATACTGTCTTGGCTTTTAAATTAGTGAGGGGCAAGTATGCTTTAAGCTAGGGCTCATCTACACAGGGGTTTACTGTGTGTCTGGTGCTACTCACATCCCCTTTTAATTTGCATGGTTCACATGACGTTACTGGCAAACAGAAGCTATCACACACTTTCCTCCCTATAAATCCGTACTAATCCAATTCTCTGATAATCCAAAAAGAGAAGTAAAAAATGTCTTCACTCTGTATCTCTAGTGCTTGCAGATGCTTTGCTCCAATGCTTTTAGGTGGGTGTGTCAGTCGTTCCACTCTCTACACCCACTCCCTCCTCCCTTCATTCATTTCATTTCCTGTGGGTTGACAAACAACTTCCAGCTGCTCTCCCCCATTCTGCAAGCCTTTTTATGTTGCTGCAAATTGTACCTTATTTTTCTTTTCCCTCTAACTTGTGCACAAAAGCATAACACTGCTCAAATGAAGATTTGTATTTCAGCTGTATTGTACCAGTGAAAATACAAATAATCACATTTCCGGGTTGTTTTTTTAAAGTGAAACTTACTAGTAGAACAAACTGAGCATGCTCGGTTGCCAGGTAACCAGAGGGAGTAAAAATGTGGTCCACAAGCTTCAATCAGGTGGTCGATTGCATGGCGTGGATTTGTGGCTGAAGAACGGAGATGGCCCGTCCATTAAGTGTTCATATTGACATTTAATTGTATTTATATTGCTCCTTGTAATTCTTACGCTGTATTTTACTGTGTTACAGTTTGAATTCTATAGAATTCTAGCACAGATCATTGCAATTGCTACAACAGGCAGAAAAACAATGAAGTTAGTCCACCAAGAGCCTCATCAATTTTCAAGGGGCCCATGGCTATTATTGTATTTAATTGATTAATTATTAAAAATATATCCCGCCCTTCCTCCCAGAAGGAGCCCAGGGAAGGTAAAAAATGTTTGGGAACCCCTGGGGTAGACAGTGCAAGCAGCCTCCTCTGTGCCTAATATATTCACTTGTGCAAGGTTGGAAAGTGTTGCTGTTGTTATGATTGTCATGATCATTATGAATCTGAACAGGTTTGTTTTGTTGTTGCTGTTGTTTTGCTAGTCCCTGTACTTACTCAGGCAACAATCTGGTAGCTTTCATGCTTCTGGATGTAAAGAGAGTTGGTGGTTGTCTTAGGGTTTCCTGGTTATATTTGGAGTTAAGGCTGGAGAATAATAGTGTTTTTTGTAGTCATCATAGCAGCAAAAAGAAAGAAAGGCTCTGCCCCCAATGAATTTACAGTCTAATGATGACCAAACTGCACATGGTACCTGCAAGCTTGTTGTTGTTGTTGTTATGTGCCTTCTCATCGACTACGACTTATGGCGATCCTATGAATCGGTGGCCATGAATAGCATCTGTCATGAACCACCCTGTTCAGATCTTGTAAGTTCAGGTCTGTGGCTTCCTTGATGGAATCAATCCATCTCTTGTTTGGCCTTCCTCTTTTTCTACTCCCTTCTGTTTTTCCCAGCATTATGGTCTTTTCTAGTGAATCATGTCTTCTCGTTATGTGTCCAAAGTATGATAACCTCAGTTTCATCATTGTAGCTTCTAGTGATAGTTCTGGTATAATGTGTTCTAACACCGAATTATTTGTCTTTTTCATGGTCCATGGCATGAGCAAAGCTCTCCTCCAACACCACATTTCAAATGAGTTGACTTTTCTCTTATCCACTTCAAATGTTTAAATGTGTAAAAAGAGGGGAATGGATAAAACAGCAAAAAGCAAAGGAAGGCCCATAGCTCCGTGGCAGAGTATCTGCTTTGCATGCAGAAGGTCCCAGGTTCGGTTCCTGGCAGCATCTCTAGGTAGGACTGGGAGTGTCCCCTGCTTGAAACCCTGGAGAACTGCTGCGAGTGAGTGTGGACAATGCTGAGCTAGATGGACCAATGGTTTGACTCAGTATAAGGTAGCCAAATTGTTTGGGGAATGGACGTAGCTCAGTGGTGGAGCATTTGCCACCCTGGGCTCCTACTGGGAGGAAGGGTATGTATGGAAAAAATCTCCAGAAGCCATTTCGATGTAACGAGGAGGTTTAGGATGACATGCTCAATTCCCCTGTCCCATGCTCCTATCTCACGCTTTCTCGCCCTGCCTATGTAGAATACAATAGTCCATAAGTCTGGGACGCTCTGTTCGACTCCTTGGCCGTTGACATATGGGGTCCCTCAGGGCTCAGTTTTGTCCCCCATGTTATTTACCATCTACATGAAACCGCTGGGTGAGGTTGTCCGGGGATTTGGGGTTCGGTGTCATCAGTATGCGGATGACACCCAACTCTATTTCTCCTTTCCACCTAAAGCCAAGGAAGCTGTCCTGGTTCTGAACCGGTGCCTGGTATCAGTGATGGACTGGATGAGGGTGAACAAATTGAAATTAAATCCAGACAAGACAGAGGTGTTCCTGGTTAGTCGAAAGGCAAATCAGGGAATAGGGATTCAGCCTGTGCTAGATGGGGTTACACTCCCCCTGAAGACACAGGTTCGCAGTTTGGGTGTGCTCCTGGACTCAGCTTTGAACTTGGAGGCCCAGGTCTCTGCAGTGGCCAGGAGTGCTTTTGCCCAGCTAAGACTGGTGCGCCAGCTGCGCCCATTCCTGGAGACGCCTGATTTGACTACAGTGATGCATGCCTTAGTTACATCCCATTTAGATTACTGTAACACGCTCTACGTGGGGCTGCCTTTGAAGACTGTTCAGAAACTTAAGCTGGTACAAAGAGCTGCAGCCAGAGTGCTAACTGGGGCTGGTTACAGGGACCATACAACCCCCTTGTTACGACAGCTCCACTGGCTGCCAGTTTGTTTCTGGTCACAATTCAAAGTGCTGGTTTTGATCTATAAAGCTCTATACGGCCTAGGTCCAGGCTATTTGTCAGACCGTATCTCCCCATATGAGCCTGCCTGGGTGTTGAGATCCTCGGGAGAGGCCCTTCTCTCAGTCCCAACACCTTTGCAAGCGCAATTGGTGGGGACGCGAGATAGGGCCTTCTCGGTGGCTGCCCCCAGGTTCTGGAACTCTTTTCCTAGGGAAGCACGAATGGCCCCTTTCTTGCTATCCTTCCGTCGGCAGGCAAAGACTTTTTTATTCCGACAGGCTTTTGGACTAGAAGATGTTTAAGATAGGGTCTCATAAGGTCTGTTGTATTGTTTTATGGTCCTATTCTTAATGTTTTAAATTGTCTTAGTATCTTAAGTGTATGTTTCATGGTTTTAATGTCGCGAATAGTTTAATTCTATTTTAATTGTATATTTTTGTATGTTTTTTTACCTATGTGTAGTTTTTATTTGTAAGCCACCCTGAGTTCCAGTTTTGGAAAAAGGGCGGGGTAAAAATAAAGATTCATTCATTCATTCATTTATGTAACACAGATGAGGTGAGGAAAGGCCCTTAATTGGCCAACATAGACAATGGATGCCAATAGCTCATTGGTGAAGATGTTTTCACACACACTGCTAAGGGCTGGGAACTTGGCCTTCAAGGCAGGTGTAATGAACCATGCTGCTACAAAGCCCAAGGACACTGACCAACAGGATTGATAAACAAAGACAGAAGCATGAGACCCAGGTTAAAGAAACATCCCCATAGGTATAGCTAGTTAAAGTCACAGGTGAAAACCTGCACCCAGGTCCAGGGGCTCTTTTGATATAAATAAGGCTCCCTAACTTCTGTTCTGGGAACTTCAACACAGACCTAGACAGGAGGAGGTGCTGTGTACCTGTTGGCCATCAGCTGAGATCTCTCCGTTATTGCTACCCCGGGCTCCCAACAACAGAAGGGAGAACGTAAGATAAATGTGTGCTCATTAGTTGCTTTTATCTGTTTAATGCCTTGCCTGCTGTGAAGCACTAACTGCTATCTCAAGTAAAGCTATAAATCTTCTCCAGAGAGGTGTATTCATTGCCTTTGAAATCCCCAAACTTTCTTGCCTTTGGCAAAACAGGGTGGGATATAAATCGAACGAATGACTGAATGAATGAATGAATGAATGAGCTTTGCATGCAGAAGCTCCCAGGTTCAATCCCCAAAAGCGTCTCCAGGTAGAGCTGGGAAGGATCTTTGTCTGAAACCCTGGATAGCCATTGCCAGTCAGTGTAGACAATACAGAACTTGATGGACCAACGGTCTGACGTGATATAAGGCAGCTTCCTTTGTTCCTGTAGGTGTGCTGGTGAGGATTACAGAAAAAGAAACCACTTACACACACCTGTAGCTTACTTTCTCCACATTTCCCCCCAAACACATTTCTCCAGTGCCAAGCTACCAGTCGTGAATACAGGGAGCTGCCTTCTGTCAAGTCAAACCACTGGACCACGTGGATCTGCCTTGTCTACTCTGACTGGCAGCTGTTCTCCAAGGCTTCAAACAACAGTCTCTGCTAGCTCTACCTGGAGAAGCTGCGGACTGAACCTGAGACCTCCTGTGTGCAAGGCAGATGTTCTCACCGCTGAGCCATGCTCCTTCCCAAGTGACCCTTGCTGGGGGAAAAAACAAGGGAGGTGCCTAAAGGTAGGGATGAGTGTTGGGTGTGGATTCTTCCTGCTCCATGATCATTTTGGTGGGAAGGGAAACACTTTTGGTGTGAAAGCATCCCAGAGGTTAACTGGCTGGGGGCAGACTGTTTTTGGTGAGAAATGAGTCAGAGCTGCCCACTTAGCAGACATCTCCAGACCTCTGTAGAATGGTGAGGCTTCGGTTATGCAGTGAGAATTGCAGAGCTGTTTTGCATTTTTCAAGTCAGCAGGGCTGAAAAGCTACAGGGATCCCAGCTTGTTAGAAAGAGCGAGAGGAAGACGTGAAAAGAATTTGCACACCCTTCTGAATCTGAGCGAGGATCAAGGCACCAATGATAATTTTTAACACTTGCAGTTAAATCTTGGCCTGGCAGCTGCGTTTGCTGGGAAACCTCCAGCCCAACCAGGCTCTTTTGGGTGTGAAAACATCTGACAATCCATGTCAATGGTGTTGAGAGCTCTGGGATGTACTCAGGTTGGGTGGCTGCCAGCCAGCACCAGATGCTGTCTTCCAGTTTGGCATCCCTGGGACACTGGGGTGATCTCTCCGTTTCTGTCCCCCGCCACAGCTCAGCAGACACACCTCTGGTAGAAATGGAGGAGAAATTCACTCCCCCAAACCACATGAGAACGGAAACACACACCCATTCGTCAAAATTTGCACTTCACCGTATTTTGTGATGTAGTTCTCCAACCAAAACAATCTGTACAAAAAAGCATAGATTGGGGGAAAGTGTGCATAAAAATCCATATATTCGTGAAAATGGCGTACAAAAATGTATTACAATAGCGGGAATTGCTAGCAAAAATGTTCATATTAGGGAAAGTTGCATAAAATTGTGTTTATTAAGAGAGACGCACACTAAATACAAACACATTTTTGTGAGGACTTTAAAAAAAAAAGGCAAACCAATATGGAAATGTGGTAAACTGAACTTACGATTGGGAAAATGTAAAATGGAGAGGAACGAAAATTGTTGGATTCTCTACTTGCCATCTGTCCTCTATGACAGTTGAAAGAATTTCCACAGACAAGGACCCAGCCAGACAAGCTAAGGGCGGGCTCTTAGTTAAGGTGACAGTCTTGTGGAGACAATTTTGGGAACAAAAAGTGCCTAGAGAGGAAGCTTTGTGGTCCACAAATGCTATGATAAATGTGGTTGTTTCATAGTGCTGTAGGACTCTGTTATATTTATAAGGGGTGTCCATTGAACTCTGTGGGACTTACTGTGAGCACATTCACACCATACATTTATTCCACTATTATTCCACTTTATACTGACATGGCTTCCCCCTAAGCATCCTGGGAAGTGTTGTTTGTGAAGGGTATTAAGAGTTGTTAGAGGACCCCCTATGTTCCCCTCACAGGGCTACAATTCCCAAAGTTGTCTGGGAAGAGGGACTGACTGTTACACCACTCTGGAAATTGTAGCGCTGTGAGCAGGGGTGTAGTCGTGCAGGGGCATGGTAGGTCATAGATGCCTTACTTTTTCAGGAGCAGAGTTCCAGTCAGCTCCCTATGTACAAGCCAATCAGCATGAAAGGGGGCTGTGTTAGCCACTGAGAACAGTCCTTGTCCTTTTGTGCTGATTGGAGGCAATCAAAGTGAAAGGAGGTGAATCAGCCACTGAGAAGACTCTTGTCAGTAGTTAACACAGACCCCACTTTCATGTTGATTGGCTCCTAGGGATGTCTGTTGTAGTGGAGTGTGGACTTGTGAGATGACTTGAGAGCAAGGGAGATGAGAGAAAGTGGAAAAGGGGACATGGCTATGAGGGAGTATGATGTGACTATCATGAAGGAACCCTGCACTTCTAAATTTGCCACTACGCTACTGGCTGTGAGGAAAATAGGAGTCTCCTAACAACTCTCAGCACCCTTCACAAACTACAGTTCCCAAGATTCTATGGGGGAAGCCATGTCTATTTAAAGTGGAATAATGGTAGAACAAATATATGATATGGATATGGCCTACAAAACATAAATAAGGCCAGAAGAATATAATAATTATATATCTATTTTCTCCCTACGTTCATAGGTAAATACATCAATAAATACATTCATATGGTATTTGTGCATGGTGTTGTGGAACTAACTTTGATTTGATTGGCCCCAATGTTACTTATTTATTTATTTGTTTGTTTATTAAATTTCTCTCTTGCCCTTCCTCCCCCAAGAACCCATATAATTTAGATCGGTCCTATAATTATCTGGCGCAACTATATGATGCCTATATATGTATGTGTGAGTCCATGTGATTCTCACTCTGAATCAGAGTTTCTCAAGATAGGGCAGGGGACCCCAATCTTTTTTTTTTTTTGGCCCAGGGGCACATTTGGAAATCTAAGAAATTGTTGTGCGGGCACCTCAAAATACCCATTTCACAGAAGAAAAATTGACAATGCTCAGAGTCACCCCCACCCAAACAGTAGGCAAAACACCTACTCATTGGTGGAAAAGTTAAAAGTTTACATGTCTTGCTCCACCCACTTTTTTCTCTGGCCCCACCCATCACTGCCATGGGGCTCTTGGAATGTTGCCTAGAAGGTGCCAACACCGACTGCAACATTTGATTCATGAATCAGAAAAGCCATGTTCATTTTGGCACCAGAATGAAAGAACATTTTGCGCTGGCCCTGTGCATTCCATGGAAGCAGCTGAGGACAGACTTGACTCTGGAAGAGCTAAACAGTCCCATATTTCTGTGGCTTTAGCAACTTGTCTGATGACACAGGATGAACATGCCTTTGGCCAAGACTTCTTTACAACTGTCGCAGGCCACTCCCCAAGGGGACCTGAGCATTTGCCACTGGCCCCTTCCACACATTTTTTCGCAAATTGCATGGAATTTCGAAACTGCAATCATAGATCAGGGTTTTGTTTTTATTCATTTGCATTTTTTAAAAAATGACCATATTTAATCATTTGTGTGTTTCTGATTTTGCTGCTGTTCAGCCAGCCCAGCAGACTGTTATGTGGGGTGTGGCCCAGGCCTTGTGTAACCCTATGATTAAAAGATAGTAATAATCAATTGTGCCAGGGGAACTCAAACCCTGCTCAAAGAACAGCTTAATCTCATGTCTTGCAATTGTGCATATATCTGCATGCTCTGCAGATACATTTCATAGGAAGGGTCAAAAAGCTTGTACTGCATGGACCCTCTAGTCCTCCTCCATCACCACTGGAAATTTTACCTAAGCCTACCATTTCATTCATGACAGCTAGAACCTTATTTTTAAAATGAAGGCTGGTATTCTCTTGAGCAATTCTGTTTTCTGCTCTTGGGCAATGCATCGTGGCACAGCAGGAGATGTAAAGTACTGGAGCCTGTCTTTTCTCCCAACTCGTCACCAGATTACACCTCACCAGATGGTAAACTCATTTTATTAGCATTGTATGCCTCTAGCCATATAAGTATCCAGGGAGGGGGGCTGAAAACCATCATCTGAAATGCTTCCTTTCCATGTCCTCCAACTAGGGATGGGCGAGAAATTCGATTCAGTTTGCATTTCAAGCCAATTCTACCAAATCCGCATGTACCAAAACATTATGAAAATCAAAACACACCCATCCTTTGAAATTCACACATATTTGAATCTTGCAATGCAGTGAGCCAACCAAACCATGTCTACAAAAATGCATATGTTCGGTGTGCATAAAAATGAATACATGAGTGAAAATAACATACAAAAATACATTATATGATGAGAACTGGCTTGCAAAGATGTGTACCTTCATCAAAACTGGCTACAAAAATGTGTTTATTAGGAGAAATTCCCACTAAAATGCTGGAGAATTTTCATGAGGATTTAAAAAAAAAAAAATCCACAGATTGCTGCAGAAATGTGGAAAACTGAATTTAAGATTGCAAAAACGAGGAACTGAGAGATCCAAAATGGACAGATCTTTCCATCCCTACCTCCAACATTTCACAGCTGAAACTGGGAACATTCTTGGATGCTGGCAGCTCTCCTGTTTCACATCAGTGGCTCCTCTCATTGTGCATTGGTTCCAAAAAGAATGGCCCAACCCTTCTAGCCAGACTTCCCTTTTATTAGGGAGATTACTAACTATTGGTCAGGGAAATGCCTCTTTCGGGAAGGACTTTATCTCAGTGGCAGAGCATCTCCTTTGCATACCAAAAGTGCGAGGTTCAATTCCTGGCATTGGCAGGTAGGTCTGAAATCCTGCCTGAAACCCTGGAAAGTTGCTGCTAGCCCGTGTAGACAATGTTGAGCTAGATGGACCAATGGCTTGACTCAGTATACAGCAGCTTCCTATGTCCCTATTTCCTGGACAGGAAGCAAAATATCTGAGTGTTCTGAATGGAGGGGGGCAAATATTGAGAGCGAGGTTGTAGCTTTCCTTCTTGCCTCTAAGGACAATGTAGTCTAGGGGTGCTTCTAGACTGTGGCTTCGTGGGATTCAAGCACATGCCAGCAACATTGCACAATTGAAGCGTATCTGATGCTCTTGCACATCAAACCCGCTTTCCGAATCTGAGCAAGGATCAAGGCACTGCGCAAGGAAGGGTGGGGTGCCAATTGCTTGACACGCTGTCAGATAATCTCCTTGCAAACAAATCAGAATGAATGCTTAATGAACAGCCACGTTCATTATTCAGTCACATAACCCCTGTGCGTGCACAAGAGCAAAGAAGCTTCAGTTTGAATCACACACAAAAAGAGACAAAGAGAGAATACTAGGCTGGGGGTAAGGTGGCCATGTGTCCTTCTTTGCAGAGGACAGTCCTTTGTTCGAAGGAGTGTCCAGGTCCGGTTTCAGGATAAGGAACCGTACAAGGGAAGAGGAGCCTTGAAGTTTCTTTTCAGCATTTAGCGTCTCCTGAACAGCAGAATAAGAAGACTTGTTGCCCTCTACGGCAAGACCTATTTAACTTCTATTTGAGATATAATGGGAGATATCCAACGGACTGGCCACTGGAACGAAAGGATGCTGGATTAGATGGGCCATTTGCCTGGTCCAGCTGTTCTCCTTAGGCTCTTAATCAAGGTCCCCTGAGATGGGTGGTTTTTTGCAGGTGTATTCTGCAAGATATCATTGGTGCGATAACAGAGCATGAATGGTGGATTTATACTGGACTGTCCACACATCATTCTGCTTTATTAGCTGCTGTGCAATGCTCACCCAATGTTGCCACATTATTGTCATCTAGAGGGGCACTTGGGCATTCCAGTGTAACAGAAGCAAGACAAAAAATCCTGAGACATTTGTGGTATGAAAGCAAGATGTTATGGGACATGCACCTGTTGGAAACAGAGCAATATGACTGCCTCAAAACATTTGCAAGTGCAAACAGTTTTGAAAGCCGGATCGTGTACAACGGCTCTGAAAGCATCACGAGCACAAATCACCATGGATGCACTCTAAAAAGGATGTCTGGAGGTGCCCAAAGTCATTGCCGTTTGTAAATTGTTTTAAAGTGTTGATAAAGTTGCCTTTGTAAATTCCTCTAACCCAGCCTGGGATCTTATGGCGAAGGGTGGGTATGCAATCAAACCAACAACACAGCAACAACAACATGGATTTCAATGAGTTTATTCTGACTATGACAAACATTGAATATCACCCAGTAATTATTTCTACATGGCCTGGTGCCATCTTTGTGGTCTTTTCAGCACCAGGCGAAAGCCTTTCTGTTCACCCAGGCCTTTGGAATACCTTGAGTAGACTCATCCTCGTTTTAAAATCTGTTTTTAATTTTGGGGGTGTGGCAACTTCTGTGGGATTTTTAGGGGGGTAGGGTTATTGTTTGTCCTTTATGAATGGTTTTGTGTTTTACTCTGCATTTCAATTTTGTTTAAAGTATTTATTGTAAGCTGCCCAAAGAATGCTACATTATCGGATGGCATGCAAAAGCAGTACATAAATAAATTAATGCCAGAACATGAGTCACCCACTGAAATTGGCACTAGAACTCAGGATAGACAAGAGAAAGGATTTCTTCACACAGTGCTTCCTTGCTCTATGGAATTCAGTGGCGTAAGACTTAATCATAGAATTGTAGAGTTGGAAGGGGCCTATAAGGCTATCAAGTCCAACCCCCTGCTCAGTGCAGGAATCCAAATCAAAGCATTCCCGACAGATGGCTGTCCAGCTGCCTCCTGAATGCCTCCAGTGTCGGAGAGCCCACTGCCTCTCTAAGTAATTGGTTCCATTGTCGTATGGCTCTAACAGTTAGGAAGTTTTTCCTGATGTTCAGTCAAACTCTGGCTTCCTGCAACTTGAGCCCGTTATTCCGTGTCCTGCCCTCCGGGATGATCGAGAAGAGATCCCGGCCCTCCTCTGTGTGACAACCTTTCAGTCTTTCATGGCCTTTCAACCTTTCGTGATGATGGCCACTAGCTCAGATAAACAGAGCTTCCATGTTTAGAAGCCATATACCTCCAAATATCAGTTGCAGAAAGGCAAGCGATGCTCATCTTAACCCCGACAAGCAGTGCAGGCTGTCATAAGTCCCTGCCTGCCCCTCCACTCCAGAGAACTATTTGTGCTCCAAATAGCGTAACGCGCGCGCCCCCACCACCTCACCAATCATCCCTTTTCCCCAAAGAACCGAGCACAGGCCTCTGACAGTAAACTAAACAGAGAGGTCATCCAGCCTGGTTAATGTGTGCTGCCTCTGCTGAGGACTGTATACTTTTTCATAGATCATTTACATCCTGAGAGCTGGCTGGTAATTAAATCTTGGCTGTTTGTTTGGCGGGATTCCCCTCCAGGGTCATTATGTCGACATTTTCACTAGAGAAGATCCGTTCCAAGGAGGAGCATCAAGCCCTAGAAAGAGAGAGAAAAATGCATTGTAAAAACATGCAGCAGTCTCAAGCAATAGCTGTTTCTCTGGAACCCGGATTAAAAACAGTTATGTCGACTTATCTTTTTTTAGCTGAGATGCTGGGCTCACATGGGGCGGCCAAGCCAAGCCTTTTGGTCTGGAGATTCAGGGTTTCAGCCCCATCTCAAGTGCTCCTGGGGAAGGGACTGGAAACGGGGCAAAAGAATCAAGAGGGCTTGACCTGGGAGGCTTTTTTATTAGCTCTGCCCAATGTCCATCAAGCTGCCATCCAATGATGTCCACAGGGGTGGCCACATGTGCATCGTCAAAAAAGACACAGATCTGCATAACATTTACAAATGCTAATTGATATTAATTGATATGAAATGTGCACATTCAGAAATAATTACTATCATTTAAATAGAAATTCATGAATAGGCAAAAAACCTTGCGGTTTAAGAATGTACCTATAGCCAACAGATATTTCTATCAAACTTTACAAAACAGGGAAATTGGGCAGCTCTAGTGAATGCACCAGGGGAGCAGGAGACCTGACCTCCTCTCTGAGATATTGTACTGCCCTACAAATCTGTCAAAATGCAAACACCATTTGGGTTGGTCTTTCACAGTCCAATCCACTTCCTGTGTAGCTTGGAAGAATTTGGTAACATGTGCCTCTGTGTTGGCTGTGTTGGATTTTCTTGGCAATTGCCTGCCTGCATATATAAGAACATAAGAAGAGCCTGCTGGATCAGGCCAGTGGCCCATCTAGTCCAGCATCCTGTTCTCACAGTGGCCAACCAGGTGCCTGGGGGAAGCCCGCAAGCAGGACCCGAGTGCAAGAACACTCTCCCCTCCTGAGGCTTCTGGCAACTGGTTTTCAGAAGCATGCTGCCTCTGACTAGGGTGGCAGAGCACAGCCATCATGGCTAGTAGCCATGTCGAATTTGTTAGCAATATGGTCACTGTCTGTTCCCATTTGGTTCAACAGTACTTGCATCTTGCACCTGGCCTGGATTAAGTCCTGATTAAGTCAGTGGAGACAAAACTAGAATGAGTTGACTCTGCCTGTCACTGGGTCTGTCTCCACCTACTGTTTGAGCTCCCTGCCTTTCACCCTACCAGTCCTGATGGGCACCAGCCACCATGGCTACCTGCCATATGCCACTCGGCTCCATCATTATCCTGCCAGGAATCACCCACTGTTCCAAATCTCCTCCCCCAGTGTCTCCTAGGGTCTGAGGCTCAAAAAACCTGGGAACCCAAGTCTAACAACTTAACCCCACACTGCATAATCATTGGCATGAGTTGAAAATGTCACAGTTCATATTATACAGAGAGTGGCTGTATACTATAGCCAGTGTGGATTTTTCAAATTCCCAATGTTACATTGAAAATACCCCCATGCCATTCTGATCCTTCCCATAATGCTTATTTCAAAATAAAACCTTACAAAACTTATAGTCATGAACTCAGAAATGCTTGCTTAACAACCCTCTAAATTTTCATGGCAATGCACAAAACAGTCAGAGAGAATCGAGAGTTCAAAGCCTAAAAACAGAGGGGGGAAACCCCAGAGCCCTTTTGGACTTTTTTATCTGAGTTATAATAATCTGTTGAAATTCATTAAAAATCAGCCATGTTCACAGAGTTCCTGTAATCCTATTACTGACTTGCCCCATACTCTGACCTTCATTTTCTGCAGTTTAAAAGTTGAAAAAATGCCTGGATGATTTTTCATTAATTTAAGAAATTTTGCATTGAACTGAATGATAACGTTAGGCATACTCAGTAAGAACCAACTGTCAGTGTTCTAAAAACCACTCACATCTACTTGGCTTGGCTAATCGGGGCCACACCCACACCAGACACTGATTTCACTTGAGATAGTCATGGCTTCCCCCAAATAATCCTGGGAAGTGTAGTTTGTGATGGGTGAATCTGTTGATTTTAGTTTCTCATTTTTCTAATCTTAAATTAAATTCTCCACATCAGTTTCAGATTCTCTTTTTCTAAGTGCTCATGAAAATTCATCAGCAAATTTTTCCTAATATACACATTTGTATGCAAATTTTCCTAATATACACAATTTTGCAAAGCAATTTCCTCTAATATTTCAAATTCCTCCTCCCTCCCTAGCTGGGATAAAAAGGAAATTGTGCAAAGATCTATTCTAGAAACCAGTTTCTGCAATTTCATGGGAACCCTCTTGATGCCAGTATTATCTGCTGCAAGCCTGCAGCAGGCAATCGAGGGATGAGGCCGTCAACCTCTTCCTGGCCTGCCCTGGAATGCACTAATTGGGTTGACGAGGAGAGGATACAATCCATCCCTTGTAATGTATATATAAACTGCTCATTAAAGCGGTGGAATTCCATTTGCAGGAGTGAAAGCAATGTAGTGTCAAGAGGGGAGAGCAGGCACGCAGCCAGGAAATTTGTGGTGCTGCTGCTGTTGGGCTAAAGTGAAGGGCACAGTCATTGTGCATGTGGGTCTCTGAAGTCAATGTGAAACAACAAAAACCTAAATCCAAAGGCCCAAATATAGCGGACGTTAAGCTTGTTCATTCCCATTGGTTTTAATGGAAGAGTGAAGCACATGCTTTCGGTAAGGACATAAGAGCAGCCCTGTTGCATCAGACCAAAAGCCTGTCTAGGAGGGCAATAGCCTTCCAATAGCCATCGAGAGCTGTTACTCTCCATGAATTTGCCTGATCTGCTCTTAAAGCCATCCCAATTGGTGGTCATCGCTGCTACTTCTTCTGGCAGAGAATTCCACAGGTTAACTACAGTATGCGATGTGTGAAGAAATATTTGCTTTTGCTTGCCCTGGGTCTCCTACCGTTCAGGTTCATTGGATGGCCCTGAATTCCGGTATTCAGAAGGTCTCCCTGTCCTTTTATTCCACACCATGCATAATTCTATGCACCCCCATCATGTCTCCCCTTACTTAGAATCAGAACTTGGAAAAGTTACTTTTTTGAACTACAACTCCCATCAGCCCCAGCCAGTATGGCCACTGGATTGGGCTGATGGGAGTTGTAGTTCAAAAAAGTAACTTTTCCAAGCTCTGCTTAGAATCATAGAATCACTCTACTATTCTATGATTCTATGAATTGTTTGATTGCATTCTGTATCAGCAGGGGCTTCTTCCTGCCTACCCATCTACCTATTAGTGAAATCAAAGCAAGTTTTAGATACAATATTCAGGTTACTTATTAGGCCATGGAGAAATGAACATAAGAACAGCTCTGCTCAGTCAGACCAGTGGTCTATCTAGTCCAGCATCCAATGGCCAGCCATGAAATGAAAATGGTTTCAAATTAAACCTTAGGCCTCATCAATTTGCAGAAAAATTATGCTTTTGCCAATGCTTGCCCCTCATAACCAGATAGACATGAAAAAACCCTGATGTAAATGCATGCTATAGTCTTTGAAACCTTTGGCACTCTACTGGCTGTGGGAGCTCTGCTTGAGGTGACTGAAATAAACTCTGTCCAACCATCAACTGAGCTTCTGAGAGGTTATGGGATGTTTATGAAAATTCCAACTGATGTAAGTCCATGCTGCAGTCTTTGAAACACTTGTCACTCTGTTGGCTGTTAGAGCTCTGCTTGTGTTGACTGAAACTATGTCTAACCATCAGCTGAGCTGCTGCAAGGTTATAGTATAGTATCTGTGAGTCCCCTCCCGGCCTGTAATGTTGTGCCTGTAAAAGATTCAGTTGTAACAAAGAAACTTGCTCTACTGGTCAGACTAGTTCCATTTGTAAGAAAACCATGCTGGCCAGTCTCTGTTTGCTGGATGGAGCAATCTGCATATGTAAGGATGTGACTCAGAGAGATCCTGTTGCTATTGGAACTTGTAGGACAGTGACTCACATCCCACCCCAATAAAAGTAGTTTTTCTCTCTGTGTTACGGTTAGTCTGGAGTATGAAGTGGTGCAGCTGTAAAAGACAGGCAGAGAGGCTTTGCTCTGTGATTGCATCTCTAGCCATGGCTTTTGGGTACCCCCCTGGAAGCCTGATGGGGAATCAGGATCTGTTGGGTTGTTAATGCTGAGAACCCATCCATCTTACAAGGCCCTCCCCTTAGCATGTGCGGGGCCCGGGGCAAAAGCATAGTTGGGGGACCCCCATGAGCACCACTTGCGTATTTTCTGTTTTTATCTCAATCTCGACTTGCATTCATTATAAATATCTAAAATAATAATAATAAATTATAGATAGATCTATGAAATTAAAATGAAATTATCACAACGTAAACAAAAAATGAATTAAGAAAAAAGGAGATGCAGTGGTACTTATGTTTTAGTTGTCGACACTCAAATGAACTAGCGGCACAATTATTTATAATCAAATTCATGCCTCTGTTGTCTTGGCACTATTTTTTTTCTCAGCGCGAACAGTACTAGTCTAGTCGTCTAGATACACTATTTTCACGCTACACTACAATTTTAAAATTGACGTATGACTGAGCCAGCTACCACCACCCAAGTTCATCTGTATTAGGGCTCCATTTATTGATGTGAAGAAATCTTGCGTTTTCTAAAACGATAACATTGAATTTACTTTAAACACTGATACACTACTTACCAGATTACTGATAAACGCTGCTTACCAGATTCTCAAAATATCTAAGTATTTTGAAATGCTATGAGTATTTACATGAAACACTGAAGTCAGTGGGGAATGAGCAAGAAATTCTGAAAACCAAGATTATTAAAAGCTTGCTAAGTGCATAGGCTTCCAAAATAAAAGTGGCAATAAGCCAAAAATACTAAATTTGTATTGCATGTTGTGGATAATAACTACTTTCAACAACTCCCTGCATAACAGAATGGCAACTCTAGAGGCATGTGCATTCTGTGGCTGTTACCTCCTAGGGGGTATATCATATATGAACAAGAAAAATAAAATAGACTTCAGGCTTGTGAGTCGAGTTCTACTAGGTTTTTTATGAGAAGGAAGGGCTCATTTTAAAACACTAAATATAGGGGAGCAGTGTATAGTTTAGAGCTATACCAGAGCTTGGAAAATTACTTTTAAAAAGTAATAAATTACAGTTACAATTACTTGGCCCAAAAAAGTAGTAATTACCGTTACAATTACAGTTGCTCTGAAAGTAACTGATTACTTTTTCTCAAAAGTAATCACTACAATTACATTTCAGTTACTTTTTAAAAAAAACTCCTACAAGGTGCTGGCCTTGGCTGCTGCACATCTAAGCAGCCTAAAACAATATTAAAAATAAACACACACACACAGGGGGTAGTAGAATAAAAAAAATTATCCATAAGATTAACATAATGGCATAACAGAATCTCACATCCCCCCAAGCAATGAAGATACCCCAACTCTTGAAATCAAATTTTACACTTGAAATGCTTTTATAATATGTTTCTGTTATGTCTCAAAAGAACAAGATGCTCAAAGAGCATGTCAGACAAGGAATGTCTTTTTACAGTCATTACGTTGCCACCAGTACTGAACAGGCGTTCTACCGCGGTGCTTCAAGGCATGCCTGTGTTGTGCTGCAAAAAACACCACAGCACACGTGGAAAGCCATGGAGTGATGACACTTCCCTGCTGGGAGACCTCAGGTGCCTCACCAGTTCCTCCTCAGCAGTGTCCACTGCTGACTTCTTGCCCTGGGGCAGAAAGTTAAAGAAGTCATCTTCTAAGTCATCTCCTTCCTGGTCTTTATCTGAAGACTGATCACTGTCCTCATTAGGTACACCCATCTTTATTTCAGCTTTCAACAAGGCTTCCATTGTGTATCTAAGAAAGAGAGAGGATATGTTAACACATATATGTTAGGAAACCATCATCTGCTCTTCATTTCCTGATGCTTGTCATGTCCCCTGGTTCAGGGTCCAGCCTGAGCCTGTGGATGATGACATGGAAGGTAGGAAGGTGACCAAGTCACCACATTCATGGGGCAGCACAGCAGACCCTTAAGGATTACCTGCAGCAACCCAAGGTTGTGATGAGGAGCCCCAGGAAGAAAAGGCCCAGCCCCTGCCTACCACCTTAAGCCCTCTGATGCCTCCCTTGAGACAACATTTCCCTTGGAGTAATCCACCCAAAGGGCTTCCCTAATGTTCTTACTTGTTGGTATGGGTGGCGGCCTGACACGATTCCAGCCAATCTAGTTTGAAGCGAGGGTGTAGGCAGGCTGCCAGAAGAAGTCTCTTGTCCTCCCAGATAGCTGCAAACCGCTTTCTTAGGGCTTCGCGCACACCTCTCAGCAGCTGAAAACAGTATGTGTACCTCTCAGGTTTGTTTTCCAGTCCTTCTAACTTGCGGTCCAGATTGCAGAGCGTTGGTAGCAAATACCCCATGAACATGCCGTTCTCCCGTTGCAGGATATCTAGGGACTGGGCTAGTGGCTCCATAATCTCTGTGTATTCCTGTACCACTTCAATCTCAGCAGCTGTGATCCTGGACAAGGAGCAGCGGTCCATTATGGCATGCATTTTTAGTGGCACAGTTGACAGGAGCTCATGTAGTTGCTTCAACGCATCAAAGGTGGAATTCCACCTGGTCTTATTCGGTACCTTCAGATACACACCACATTGCGCATGGATATACTCAGCAATCTGGGCTGACTGGTTCTGCTTGGACCACAACTTGCTGCACTTTCCCATCAAGGAACGAAACTGTTTCTTGAAAGGACCAAGAAGACTACTTTTGGAGGAGTCAGAAAGCATGGCCTCTATGTCTTGTGTTGCCACAAGGTTGAGGGTGTGGCTAGCACATCTCTGGTGTGGTGGTAAAACAAAATCCTCTCCTGAGTCTGCAGCTTCTTCCTCTGCCTCAGGTCCAGGATCTCACAGATAGGCACAAACTCCAGCTCAGCCTCCTCCTCCTCCTGGTTATCACCATCATCGTCACTGGTGCCTGCAGCTTCCACTGGTTCTTTGGCCATGAAAACTCTGAACGCTTTCACAAAGTTGGAGCCATTGTCTGTAGTAGTGCACATAACTTTGTTGTGGATCCTGTACTGCACATGTACATCATGCAGTGCTTTTGAAAGGACATCGTATGTATGGCGCCCCTTCAGACGCTTACAAACCAAGGCCCCGACCTCACGTTTCAGGGTAGTTGGGTTGATCCAGTGGGCTGTTACCCCAAAGTAACTCTTCTTGCCATTGGTCCAACAATCGGCAGTGGTTGCTATATATGCCACAGCACCCATTTGGTTTGCAAGAGTTTCTCTCATGTGGCATGCTCTCTTCTCAATTCTGTCTCTCAGAGTCTTGGCACATATGATGGTGAGATCTTTGGGGAGTCCAATGCGAACCAGATTAATGAATGATGGTTTGTCCACAGTCTGAAGTGGTAATGTCTCCTCTACAATGAAATCAATGATTCTCCTGTCGAGATTGCTCTGGGTGACAGGCTCCCTGCCAGATCCCCACCTCTCAAGGGTTGTCTGCTGCTGCTTCAGCATTTTGGGAGGAGGGGTGTCATGCATTGGTTCAGGAAGGCCACGTCTCCTTGCCTTTATTGCTTCTTCAATTGCTCTCAGCTTCTCAGGGTGTGCCCTCTGAGGAAGAAGAACAAAGCATGAATCCAAGAAAAAATGGAAGAGGAACTTCACAATTTAAACATAAATAGACAATGGACACTCTTTGAGGACCAGCATGACAAAGGCTTACCTCAAAATGTTTCTTCACATAGGATGAGGAGGAAACAGCTGATCTCAGATTTTTGATCCTTGGAAGGCAGTAATTGCATCGTACAACAACATTTTTCCCACTCTGGCTCACAAATGTACAAGCTTTCTCAAAGCCAAACCATGGTACTTGCTGTTCTGCAGATGTGGCTGTGGGCAACTGGCACTGCTTCATGCCCTCCTCCTCCTCGTGCACAGGGCCTCCTTTCTGAACCTCACTTTCTAGTTTTGCCTCCTCAGGATCAACAAGCTGTGACTCAAGTGGCCGCACTAACTGACTGCTGCTCTCAGCAGCAAAACCTGCAACAGGCGTCTCTGTAATAAACAAGAGATAATGCTCCTATATGGGTGAACTTCAGCTGTGATGTGTCCCCATCTCTTCCCCATGCTGCAAGATCCCCCAGTCAGAGTGGAAGTAAGCAGGTCGATAGCACAATTAAAAGAGATCCTATTTGCATCATTTTTGCTCACTGAATAACCCTGCCTGGGCCAGTCTAACCTACTATCTCACAGGGTTGTTGTGAGAACAAAATGAGACTAGGGTTCAAATCCCCACATAGCCGTGAAGCTCACTGGGTGACCTTGGGCCAGTCACTGCCTCTCAGCCTCATGAAAACCCTATTCATAGGGTCACCATAAGTTGGAATCAACTTGAAGGCGGTACATATATTTTTTATTTTGAATATGATGATTATGATAATAAATATGCAGCATTTCAAATTAATTCTGTATGAGAAGCATTCCATGCCAAGCTTGGAAAACCAAGGATGAGGTATAAAATGTAGACAAAAATACTTTTGACAAAATGCCGTTTATCTTTTATATCTATATCTATAATTAGCAATACAGCTGAATGATGTATGTAAAGTATTTTTACTTTCCCTTTTCTTTTTTATTAATATTTTAGTACTACTGCTAAAGTTCTGATGAAAGAATAAAGCATTCATTAGCCAAATTCAAATGATTAGAACGCATCACATAAATTCCACTGAAGTTGGAGTTTTTGCCATAGAAAATGAAAAAAACATGTAACCTATAATAGCCCAATAGACAATCAGAACTAATATAAAACCCTATTGCTTCTCATTTGCAAATCTTGCAAGATCTAAGGTAACTCTAGATCATGTGAGTTCAGGTGATGCATGTTATGTACATTTGTATAGATATTAGCAGAGATTGTCAACAGTCTATGATGCTTGTGTGTGCCAATGTGTGTGTTTGTGGCAGGCTTTTACCCTGCACTGAGATCACTGAGACTTAAGACTTAGTAAAATAAGAAAAGCTATTTCATTTATAGAAATACATCGTAGATAGGAAAGGCATACCTAGTTCTAAGTAACTAACTTGGAGGCGCAACACCCAGGTTTGGGAGTTGCCCTCACTGCCCCTTCTTCATGTGTACTGGAGAGTGACAGAATAGGGCTAGAAGCAAATAGAAAGCAAAAATGGAAAGTAGGGTAACATCTAAAGAAATACTCCCCTTTACATCTCTCCTTTCTTTCTTTCTGTATATATATATATGTATTTATATTTATATATATCCCGCCCTTCCTCGCAGTAGGAGCCCAGGGCGGCACTGACAGTGGTTGACCTTCACTTCCTAAAAAGCAGTAATGATGAAACCCCTCAACATTGCCTATTGCAGCCTGTGCAGCTTTGGCACTGTTCATCTTATTGAAGCTTACTTGAGCTTCTGCTTTTTGCACCTGCACATTCTTTTCTAGGCAGCAATTGTGTTGCAGTGACTGCACCACACAGCCTGAGACTTCTCTCCTCCTTGCTTTGGTCACCACATGGCAATGTCATCAAGAAAGGGCTTGCACATAAATACACAAGCCTGGGCTGTGATGAGAACAGATTAATCTCAACTCTGAAATTCACTGTATGCGAACTGAACGGTACTTGTCTTCCTGGTCAAATGATTTAAAAAAAAAAAAACCAACTCTAGGGCTACAAGCTTTAATTTTCACCAGATTAATTAACTAAAAGGAGAGTTGATTAATCAGTGGGGCCTATTTTTATTGGTAAGAATGAGTTTTAATATGAGACACTTGTTTATTGTTTTTAGAGTAATTTTGTGTGTTACTGTACTGGGGAATGCATGAAACAATAACAAAGATCAGCCTTGATTTTTTTTAACTGTGTGCCCTAGAGCTTCTGTATTGAATTCTTCATTGTCTTGCACTCCTTTTAATTATTATATTCTGGAAATTCTCATAGATTTGAAGTCTTGGTGATAAGCAAATCAATTGAAATGTAATTGATCAGTTTATTGAAAGGGAGAGGATTAATCAGTTAAACATTTTAATTTTACATTGCCCAGATATTCAGCTGCAATAAATGGATTTTTTTCAACAAGAGGTGATCTTCACAGGTACCCCGCCTGGGGATGCTGTTGGAGAGAATGGGGTTTACAGGAGTTGTCTCTCTCTGGGACTGGGAATCTCTCTCTTTCTCACAGAACATGAGTTTGAGAGCTGGGGGACTGAGAGGAGGAGCTGCAAGGACCCTACTTCTCACCTCATCTCTGCCAAGAACAAAAAAATCACCCTTAAGCCATTTATTATACACCTAATGATTTTTTGTTATTATTATTATTATTATTACTGAGACAGTTTTTGTCCCACATACAGTTCAGTCTTGTGATTAAACAGGACAAAAATACAAATAAAAAGAAAGATGGAGTTCAAATAAATATACAATAAAAAGCTAGCTGGCATTTTAAAAGGCAGGAGTGCTCTGTCTGGATAAATACAGCACACAGGTATGCATGGGAACAAGGGGAAGAGTTCAAAAAGGGGGGTAAGGAAGAGAAGTAGGCCGAAGTTTCAGAAGTGCCTTGTGATTGATGGAGGGGGCGGCAGCGAGGCAAGGAGAGGCAGTGGGGGGGCAGACGGTACCACGGGGGGCAGGTGCCACGGGGGGGCGGGGGGGCAGATGGTGCCGTGGGGGGCACACACACACACACACACACACAAATCATCGTCACTCACCTCCACAGCTCTTCGCCATTCTGCTGCTGCCTTCTCCTCCGTTGTCCTTACCCTGGCTTTTTCCTCCGGCGTCCATTTTTTCCTCTCAGACGCTAGCAGGCCCTGCCTATTCACCTCTTCCCTCGTGCCTCCTAACACAGATCACGAGGGAAGAGAGAGTCTGTGCAGAGGTCCAATCAGTGTGAGGCACATGTCTTGTGTTAACCAATCACAGCCAGGAGCTGACTTCCCCTTGTTCCCGCCCCCAAGTAACGTCCAACCTAACGTGGAAATGTTAAAGTTGCAGCTGAAAAGTAGGGAAATTACTAGTCGTTCCGTTACTTGCCAAATGTAATGGAATTACCCACTCGTTATTTAAAATTGTAACGAATTACAAGTAACTCGTTAAAAATAATGAGTTACTTCCAAGCTCTGAGCTATACACACTCTTGATAGGCGAGGTTTCCCCGCTCCTTCATTTTCTAATGCAAAGCAGGCTTTCAGCATAGAGCTGAAAAAAGGCTAGAGCGGCAGATGTCAGTTTCAGCATCCACAGAGAACCACGGCCGAGAGCGACTTCCAATTGAATACAGGAAGTTCAGGCTGTGCGGCTCATAGAGACAAGGATCAGAAAGCGCCGCTCACGATTTGATGCCCAAGGACCGTGACGCCACCTCCCCAGCCGCCTCTTTCACACTACCTCACAGGATTTCACACTTGCCCGCCTGCTCACTCACACACCCGCATGCATGCACGCACGCTCACACATGTGGGGGCCCCCAAAGCGCAGGGCCCAGGGCAACTGCCCCGCTTCCCGGTGCATAGGGCCGGTACTGCATCTTACGTTCAGGTTGTATACATGTGTAAATAAACCATCTATCCTAAAGATACCATGGCCTCCGCTGACCTTCATTCCAAGGAAACCAAGCCCTGGATAAGCACTGGCATCCCTGGAAATCTCTCACCACTACCCCAAGAGTATGTTTATGAAAATTATAACTCAGACGCTTAAGAAAACTGTGTGCATGCAAGACTTTGCGTCTACACCCTCAGGGCAGGGAGAAGGGCAGAGAAGTGCAGAGTGGTCCACACTATCCAAGTGTCTGCCAATGTTTTTGTGAATATTGTGCATGTATAGTAAGAGTGGTATATGAATAGCATGCAAGGGTCATGTATGAATATGTGAGAGAGAAAGAGAAACAGAGAGGGAACCATCAATCAATGTGAGCATCCATGTAAATGAGATTGAGAGAATGAAGCAAAATTTGACAGAGAGAAAATATTACCCCACAAGACAAACCCACAAGCAAATTGGTGTGGGTTGCAACATCTACAGAATATTCCATTCCCCTTGGGAAAAAAGAGTGTTCTGAATTATTAGTGCTGAAAAGAAGCTTACATTGAACCCAACTGTTGCTCACCTGCAGTTGTTCTATATACTGAGGAAGGGTGGGATATACATTTATTTATTTATTTATTTATTTATTTATTTATTTATACCCCGCCCTTCCCTCCAGTAGGAGCCCAGGATGGCAAACAGAAACACTAAAAACACTTTAAAACATCATAAAAAGACCTTAAAATACATTAAAACAAAACAAAGTTAAAAACATTTTTAAAAAACCTTTAAAAACATCTTTTTAAAAAAGGGTTAAAGATATTAAAATACATATTAAAAGTAATTCTAACTCAGATGCAGACTGGGATAGGTCTCAAAAGGCTTGTTGGAAGAGGAAAGTCTTCAAAAGGTGCCGAAAAGATAGCAGAGATGGCGCCTGCCTAATATTCAAAGGGAGGGAATTCCACAGGGTAGGTGCCCCCATACTATTTATTTATTGATAAATAAATAAATAGAAATATTATTGCCCTATTTGTCCCACACCCAGAAGTCACATAGTTATATTGGAAACAGTGTGTTAAATTCATTATCTGACAAAGAGCCCCGGAGTGCTTCCAGACATAAGGATGGGCAGATCTGTCCAATTCTCTCAGTTTCTCATTTTTCCAATCTCAAATTGCATTTGTCACATTTCTATAGCAATTTGTGATTTTAAAAAATCCTCATGAAAATTCATCAGCGGAATTGCAATGCGACTTTCTTCTCATAAAAACATTTTTGTGGGCAGTGTTAGCTGATGCAGATGTCTTTGCTAGCAAATTCCCATATATAATGCATTTTTGTATTTATTGCACGAATATATTCCTTTTCATGCACACTGTTCTGTAAATTAGGCAGATTTGTGCACGTTACTTGGCTGCGGAGAACTGCATTGCAAAATTCAAAGAAGTGTGAATTTTTGAAGGAAGGCTGCTTTTCAGTTCTTGTATTGTCGAGGAAAGTTACGTAGGTTTACCATTATATGTGAACTGAATCAAATTTCTCCCCCACCCCTATTCTGATGGAAGCTGAATACTGCAAGCAGGTCTTTCTGATACATGAGCATTACCAATCCCACAATAAAAACCCTTCTGGAGCCCCCTCTACCCACTTCCCCTGCAATGTCTCCTACCCCTGCTGCCCCTGAGATCTGGTGTCCCCTTGAAATTACGCTATCCTAGGCATTATGGTGTTCTGAACCCTGTGATACAATTTAAAAGAAGAGGGGGAGCAACTGAAACTGTGTGGAAAAGCTCAGAACGGAACAACCTGGCAGAAAGGTTTAGAGGGACCGTATCCAAACGGGTACCCAGGGCCGGCACCAGAGGGTGGCCAGCTTGGGCCCTGGCCAAGGGGGCCCCTCCTCGGGGTGGGTGGGTAGTGCTCCCGTTCCATGATCCATGGCAGCATTGGCTCCTGATCATGCCATGGATCACAGAGAGGGAGCTCCTAGGCAACCCCCTATAACCTTGCAAGCCCACGACACCCGCCTGCATACCCCACCTACCTCTCCCATTGTGGTGAATACTGGCTGCACAGCACATGCATGCCTGCCATCAACCAAGATGCCGGCAAAGGCAGCAGCCCCTTAGGGAAGCCTCAGCTGCCATCTTGGTTCCCAGCATTTACTGCAGCGGGAGAGGTAGGTGCAGGCGGGTGCCCAAGGGCCCAGTCATGCCTTGCATTGGCCTTGCAGGAACCCACCAGCCAATTTGGACCACAGTGTCCATCAGTCCAAACCAGCATGTTGGCTGGCACTGATGGAAGTTCTCGTCCCAAACAGCTGGCAAGGCATCCTGTTGGAGAAGGCAGCTTTCAAGGCTTTCGGCTTTCAGCTTGCTGTCCCTTTTCTCTCAAGGACGACAGTTCTTAGGCCCACCCATCTAATCCCATTTGCTTGCCATGAGAGCAAGAGGTGATTGTGTCTCCAGAACACAAGCGGCCTCCCTTGCCTCCCTCATGACCCCTCCCCTCCCTAGGAGATATTCATATTCAAATTGTTTCATTAGGAATTCAGACAAGGTCCCTGTCTGGGAGATGTTACCCTGCATGTGGACCAGCCCTTAGAGGGGATGCGGTCTCTAAGCTCCAGCAAGGCATTTGATTAATATAAGGACAATGGCCGGGAGGAGAATGGGGGGGGGGGTAATGGCACCAGGCCAGAAAGAGAGAGAATTTGCCCCAAAGATGCCAGGAGAACAGAGGAGTGACTGGATTCTCTGTCTGTGTCCTGGGAAATCACCATGGCTTTCTTTTAACGTGCTCCAGATGGCACCGTGGGGAAAGTGGGAGAAAGGTATTGGGGGGCAGGAGGGTGCCAGCTAACAATGGTAGCTTTGTCCTAACTCTGATGTTGCTGTAGCTGGTAACTTCACTTTTTATATTATACACTTTGTCACTCTACAGAGAACAGGAGCAACAGACTCTTTGTCCAAAGGGGTGGCTATATCACTCTTGGGGATTTTGGTTTCTAACTTCATGTTTATGTTTTATATAAGGAGGAGAAATGCTATTTTGTTTGCATTTTAATGAGAAACTAGGTGATTCACACCAGTACACAAACAGCTATCCTTCAAAATCCACACTTCTCTAAATTTTGCAGTTCAGTTTCCCAAACCCGACCGAACAATATGTACACAGATGAACATCTTAAGGGGAACTGTGCATAGACACACATGTATTAGTGAAAGTAACGTACCAACATACACTATATTAGGTGACATTGCTTGCAAAAATATATTGATTAGGATAAATTTATACTAAAATCCTGATTGATTTTCATCAGGATATTTTTTTTAACAAAAATGCAATTAGCTGCAGAAATGCACAGAAGTGAATTTAAGAATGAGAAACTTAGAGAAAGCAAAACTGACATCCCTAATAGCTAACTATATTATTTTATTTTTCTAAACCGTCATGCCGTCACACAGCAACACATGGGGGTGAGCTGCACTGTGGTGGCAGGACAGCAAGCGAAGGGAGGGCCAGCTGGGGGTGGGTGACTGAGAAGTGGGGCAGCCAGGTGTAGGGCAAGCAAAGTGAGTGGGTGGCTGTGGGGGAGGGTGGACGGGTCCGCGACCAAGCGAGGTGAGTGGGTGGGTGCGGAACGAGCAGAAAAGCGGCGGGAGGGAGGGCGAGCAGCTGGGGGGCAAGTGGCGATGGCAGTGGCGGCAGCAGCCTCTGGCTGGGATGCAGGAAAACACCCTAGGGTGAGAGGTAGCGCCGTTTGTTGAGACAGAAGTGGTGCTGCAGGGCAGCCACGCAGCACAGCACGCATGCACCTCTGCGTGTGCATGTCTGTTTAGGGGTGCCTGATGTGTGTGTGTGAGTGTGTTTGGGGGTACCTGGGGTGTTGGGTATGGTGGTGTTTGGAGGTGGGGATTGGTGAGCAAAGTGAACTAGGGGGGCAGAGGCCCCCGTGTGTGTGTGTGTGTCTCTCTCTCTCTGTGTCTGTGTGTGTGTGTGTATTTGTATATTCACATTCCCAGCTTCAGTGCACTGATCTTGCATCATGTTCTAAAAATAGATTATACAAAGCCCTGGGGCTTTATTTGACAAAGGAAGGGAACTTGCTGATGGGAACTTGCCCCCTCCCTTTTGCCCTAGCTGTTAAAAAACACACCGAAAGTACAAACAATATTAATTGTACGAAATTCCAGAGGGGTAGCCTTGTGAGCAGGAAAAACAACCACAGCAACAACAAAGAGTCCTTTCAACTACTATAAAATCTCACACTTTGATTATGGCATCCGTCATACATATGGAAAAGATTCCCAATCAGGCAGACCCCAGTCAGAAACTAGGGATGGCTGAATCTGTCCATTTCAGGCTCTCTCAGTTTCTCATTTTTCAAATCTTCCAATCACCACATTTCCACATCAGAGTGCAACTTAAAAAAAAATAGGCAGGCCTCATCAAGAATTCATCAGCTTTTTAGTGCAAATTTCCCCTTATGTACACTTTTTTGCAAAATCATTTTCTTTGCAATGTGCACAATCCAACTCGTATTTACTCCAGGCTGAGGGGAGTTGGATATGGTGGACCCCTGGCTGAACAGCAAGATCCCGGCTCAGCTGAGATCCGCTGATAGAAGCCCTTTGCCCCGGCTCAGCCTGGGGTCTGTCAGGGAAGCCCAGCCCGGTGGAAGGCGTGCCAGCGGAAGCCAGCAGAAGGCTCCAAAAAGAGGCATTCTGGGGGCATGTAAGGGAGGGGTGGGGGAGACATCCAGCTCCAGGTCAGAGCGCTCCTGCAGGTCCTGATCTGAGCCAGAGTTACACCGGGGAAAAGGTCAGTCTAAGAAAATAATTGCAATGGAAGTGTATGGAGCTTTTATTTTCTGGTCCCTGCCTGCAGCTGCTGGCTGAGCGCACACTGAGGCACCCCAAAGGCTCCCAAACACCAAATGGCTGTCGCCTTCTCACCAACTTCCCTCCCACTTTCCATGAATACTCTGCAAAGCATTTTTGTTTTGTTATTTTCAGTCATGTGTGCACTTATTTATATTCACACACTTTCCCCTAGTATATGCATCTTGGTACACATTACGCAGCGGGAGAACCACACTCCAACATTCGGAGAAGTGCAATTTCAAAGGGGGATTGTGTTCCTGTTTGTGTACTATTTTGGAAAGTGCAAATGAGGTAGGTTCACCTTTAAATGTGAACAGAATTGAATATTCCCCCCCCCATCCCTATCAGAAACGAGAAAGTTTTAAATCCAAGAGTTGGCAAACTTTACAGGAGTTAATGTATACTGCTGTGGGCATCACATTTTTATTTGATCTTTCCAGCTCCTCATCCAGCTCCTTTCACTACCCTTTACTGCCTTAAAGAACGCATGTGCATTTTTCTCATGGCCCAAGAAAGCCAGTAATTGTCCATTTAGGTCAGGGCTAGCCTCATCCAGGAAATCAGTTTGTACGTTCTTACAATGACATTGCCAAACATGCTTGTAGAAGCAAATAAGAGACCGTTACACCATGCCTCTAACTGGATTAGCTAAAGGTTAAGCGCTATTGCAAAATTGGACTTTGGGTTTCTGCAAGACTTCAGTGTTTGCTGAGACAGCCCCATCCGGTCTGCCTGGGCTTCTGAACAAAGGCTTACCTGACCTGCTCTTTAGTTCTGCACATGGTAGCAATTCACAGAACTGGAGTGAGGATTTAAAGTGACATTGGTAGTAAGAACATAAGAAGAGCCTGTTGGATCAGGCCAAAGGCTCATCCTGCTCTCACCAGATGCTTTTGGGACACCTGAACCTGGGAGCAACAGCACCCTCCTCTCCTCTCCTGTGATTCGCAGCAGCTGGTATTCAGAGGAATACTGCCTCCAACAGCGTAGGCAGAATATAGCCATCGTGGCTAGTAGACACTGATATTCTTATCCTCCGTGAAGTTACCTAATCCTCCTTTAAAGCCATCCAGGTTGGTGGCCATCACTGCTTCTTGGGGGAGCCGAATTCCATAGTTCAACCAGAGCTTGGAAAAGTTGCTTTTTTGAACTACAACTCCCATCAGCCCAATCCAGTGGCCATGCTGGCTGGGGCTGATGGGAGTTGTAGCTCAAAAAAAGTAACTTTCCCGAGCTCTGAGTTCAACTTTGTGCCGCTGCATGAAGAAGTATTTTCTCAGATACCAGAAGGAGTACACAACTATCAAGGCTTGTGGTCAGTGGTAGCCTTACTTGTTTAAAGCCCTTTTAAAGCTCTCCAAGTTTAACAGGCCACCTAAACTTAACAGGTAATGATGGAAATGGGTTCTTGTTTCTTTGACAAAAATGTTGTGCAGGCTACTCAGCAAAGCAATTCCCAGTAGGCTCATAGTCCCAGGCTATGGTCTGAAGGCACAGGAGGTCACCACCTTGCTGAAGCTAAGCAGGACTGGGTCTGGTCAGTGCCTGGATGGGAGACCGCCTGGGAAGCACATGTATGCCGCCTTGGGTTCCAGGGTGAAAGAAAGGCGGGGTATCAATGTAACAAATAAATAAATAAAATAAGACAATCCTAGCTGCTGAATCAGGCCAATGGCCCATCTAGTCCAGCATCCTGTTCTCACAGTGGCCAAACAGACGCCTGTGGGAAGCCGGCAAGCAGGGCCTAAGCACAAGAGCAGTCTCCCCTCCTGTGGTTCCCAGGAGATGGTCTCCAGAGGCAGTCCTCCTCCAACAGTGGACAGAGTCCAGAGCCACCATAGCTAGTACCTCTAGCTATCCAAGTTGGAGGCCATCACTACATCCCATTGGAGTGAATTCTATTCCGTAATTTGCACCACACCCAGGGCCATCGTCATTTTCCCAGAGTGTCTCTGGGCCAGCATGGCAGCAGATAGGCCAGTAGCTGATTGGCCAGTACATTATTGAGTGGCATGCAAAGCACCACGCATCTAAATGGGAGGAAAGGGCCATGTTGGAGCATCAGCTCTGCCATGTCCATCCAAGGTGATGTCGCCAAGCCAGTTTCCTGCCATGATAGCACACTCTATGACTATTGCTTGGTCAACCTTGGGCCATGCAGGGCCCAGGTCTGGACCCTGAAATCCTGCATTAATGGCACCACTGAAATTTGTAGGTGATTTTCAGCTAGACAGGACGTGTCCTTTATCGGTACAGATGTGTATAGAGTTTTTCTTGGTTTGTTAGTTACTATTAATTAGTTATTATTATTATTATTATTATTATTATTATTATTATTATTATTATAATAAATGGGAAAGTGAAGGCTGGCATTCTGAGGTGGGGACCTTTTTTCAGCGTGATAATTGCATGAGCAGAACAATTTACGTTTGCATGAGAGAACTTTCCACCTTCTCCTCCCCCTCCCCCACATACCATGTGCCATCCCCAAATCTGCTCCGGAAGGTTGAGGGGAAACCCAGAACAGATATGGGGGGCATGGAAGGGGAGGAGAGGGTGAGAACATTCCATTGCACAAGGATAAATCTTTGCACTGACAAAACGTTTGCCTGTGTCTGGGCTGTACCACTTCAGACTACATATAGGGGACTCCCAACGCTAATGGCCTGTAGCTCAGGCAGAGCACCTGATTTATATGCAAAAGGTCCCAGGTAGAATCCTGGGTATCTCCAAGTAGAGTGGGGAGAGGCATGTGCCTGAAATCCTGGAAAACTTCTGCCAGTTAATGTAAACAATACTAAGTTGAATGGACCAATGGTTTGACTCCTTTGTTCCTATGAACGCCCCTTCATATAAAAGAATCCCCTTCACATAGAAAACTAGCATACTGAAGGGGAAAGTTCTAGCATAGCCTTTTCCTGGTGTGCTAGCTTTCTATGTGCAGGGATTTTTGTTTTATTTTACTGATATGGGGGATTATGCAGCCAAGCGATCCAGCCCAGACACAGTCTTTCCATCTTGGTCAGAACTAAGCCAGAGATGGAAGCAATTGGGAGCGTCCTGGAAAGGTTCTGGTCTTACGGGAGAAGAGAGAAGCCAGGGCTGGAAAAGTGAGCTGAGGTGTTTCATCTGATATCGCCCACTTGCTTTGTGTGAGGCAGAGGTGGGATTAGATCATGAGAGGTATCGCTGCTCAGAAAGTCATGTTGTCTTTTTGCAAAAGAGTGTGGGAATTGTCTGTGCATTATTTATTTGTTTATTTTTATGTGTTTTGCCATGACATTTGCCTGATGCTGGAATGGAACCGAGGCACTGCCAGAAGGGAATACTGCAAAAATGAAAGCATTTGTGGGTTTGTTTGTTTATTTATTATTTGATTTATATCCCTCCCTTCCTCCCAGCAGCAGCCCAGGGCAGCACACAAAAGCACTAAAAACACTTTAACACATCTTAACAACAGACTTTAAAATACAATAAAACAAAACAACTTTAAAAACATTTTTTTAAAAGCTTTGAAGACATTTTTAAAAAAGGTTAAAAAACATATTTATTTTTTTAAAAAAAGGTTTAAAAACATATTAAAAAGCAATTCCAACACAGAAGCAGACTGGATTGTCGATGTGAAAGTTTGGAGAGTGCAGAGAGGAACAGTGAATGAATTCCAGAGCCCTTCAAGTAAAAATAAAAACCATACTAGACAATGAGTTTGCCTTCTCACATATTTTTAAAATCATGGTGTCAGGTGGAGAAATACAGAAGGACATGTGTTATTGAGCATAAATGTGGGAAAGAAAACCGCCAAGCCTGGTTCACGTTTTCACATGGCTGGAATCGTACATTTGGGGAAGGGCCGTAGCTCCGTGACGGAGCATCTGCCTTCCAGGTTCAATCCCCAGTGGCATCTCCAGGGAGGGCTGGGAGAGACTCCTCCACTGCCGGTCCGTGTAGACAAGACTGAGCTAGAGGGACCAATGGTCGGATCCAGCATAAAGGAGCTTCTCAGCTCCTATGTACATTTGCCTTTGCTGTTGTGATCACATCAAGTGTGAAAGTCACATCCACAGCTGAGACCCGGCATGGTGTAGTGGTTAGAACAAGTGTGGGGAACTTCGGCCTAAGGGTCAAGTGCGGCCCTCCAGACGTCTCTATCTGGCTCCCAGTACTCTTCCCAGACTATATACCTCGGTGGCCCTCCTGCACACCCTGAATGTTTTTCCATGGCTGAAATGTGTCCTTGAATCCTGATGATGACTCTTGCTTGTGTGGATGAAGAGCAAAGAAGCCTGTGTGAATGAGTGTAGAAACTAGCTTATTGTACAAAGGCAAAATCTGCCCTCGGAAGGCTTCCTGGAAGAGAATGCAGCTCTTAGGCTAAAAAAAGTTTCCCGCCCCTGGATCAGAATGCCAGCCTTCACTATTATTATTGTCGTTGTTGTGGTTAATGTTGCTTGATACCTGAAGGTCCCCAAGCGACTTACACAATATTAACACAAAACAAAACAAATAACAGACTAAAAAAACATAACAATAAACAAGAACAAAACAATAGCAATACCACCCCCACACAGCCACAGGAAGGTCTGGCAGCATATTAAATCAAAACATCATCTCAATCCATCCAATACCTCAGTCTATCAAATGTAATTCCTATACAGCAATATAGATGACAGGATGATCTCAGACAGGCAACATTTCAGCCTAACCTACCTCACAGGATTGTTGTGAGGATAAGATGCGGGGTAGAGAAACGTGAATGATTCTATGATTCTATGAATGCCTCCCTCAGCTCCTTGGAGAAGGTGGGATATAAAGGTAATAATAATTAGAATCATAGAATAGTAGAGTTGGCCTATAAGGCCATCGAGTCCAACCCCCTGCTCAAGGCAGGAATCGAAATCAAAGCATTCCCGACAGATGGCTGTCCAGCTGCCTCTTGAATGCCTCCAGTGTCGGAGAGCCCACTACCTCTCTAGGTAACTGGTTCTATTGTCGTATGGCTCTAACAGTTAGGAAGTTTTTCCTGATGTCCAGTTGAAATCTGGCTTCCTGCAACTTGAGTCCATTATTCCGTGTCATGCACTCTGGGATGATCGAGAAGAGATCCCAGCCCTCCTCTATGTGGCAACCTTTCATGTACTTGAAGAGTGCTATCATATCTCCCCTCAGTCTTCTCTTCTCCAGGCTAAACATGCCCAGGTCTTTCAGTCTCTCCTCATAGGGCTTTGATAATAATCTTCAAACGCTCAGGGACATGAGGTTAACATGTCCTGGGAGGAGGGAGACTTCAGTTGGTTATATATCCACATGCATGACAACATGTATCACACCAAAGACAGTTGTGCACATGGCAAGTGGGCATTGGCCATTATTAGGCCACAAGAAGAGCGGGGCAGCTAGTGGGAGAGATGAAAGGCTGAAGAGGTACTGTAGTTTATTATTATGATTAATTTCATGTATAAATTGTATGGATCACCTTTTCTGCATAAAGTACCCAATGCAATTTGCTAGGATGCATGGAGTCTCCTTAAAAAAGCTGGGCTGGTCTTGAGTAGATTATGTTCACTCCAAAATTCCTTCTGGGACTTTGCCTAAGTTAAGACCCTCTAAATTTGCCTTGACAATTCACTTGTAGGCAAAATTTGGTGGCCACACCGGACACATCCGCTTACTCTCTGAGCATAGGCCTAGAAGCATAGGTTGGAAATCCAGGTTTTAGTTAAACTTTTAAGATCTTTGTACCACAAGAGCTGGTCAGCAGAGGACAAGGTTGCCTAGAAAGATGGAAGCAATTCAGTGATCATAGTTAAGATTATCGAAAAGGGGAGATGTTTATGTTACAGAGGCGGGAATCCATGAAAAAAGAAAGTGTATATATATTTCAAAAAGAGCGAATATCTGGTTGACTCCATGCTGTCACTATTTTGCAGGAAGGATTCAAGCACATACCAGAATTTCAGGTTTGTGCAATTATAGTGTTCTGTCACCAGAGTGCAATGTATCCACCTTTTTTTTTTTTTAAAAAAAGGACTGTTTGTGGTTAAGTATATGATGCAGAAATGCACTGAAAAGTGTGGGCTGGACACATGATTAATGGAAGATGTATGAACTCCGAGCAAGCAAATCAGGATGAATGCTCATGTGTCATATAACCTCTCCATAAACAAATCAGAATGAATGCTCCATCAAGACCGGGCATAGTCTCACCTCCCCACAAACTTTGTGCACGCAAGTCAGGATGAATGCTCAATAAACAGGTTGTCTCTGGAGCATCCCTCTGAAACCTTTCGTGCCTCACAGATTCAAACACTTAGGAGGCTCTCCCTGTTGATGGCAGGACAGCAGTGGCGGTCTTGCCGGCTTTCACTTTTTGCCACCACTGGCCAGCCCCCATTTTTCACCTTATTTCCTTCCACATCATAAGGTAGAATCATTCCAGGGTTATTCTTGGGGAGGGAAATGTTTTCACCATTGCCACCACAGGCAGCAGCAAACAGCAAAGTAAGAGAGAGATAAAAACTGCCACCATGTCCCAACAACAACAATAAGCACTCCACATTGAACATAAGAACTTAGGAAGATGCCTTACACCAAGTCAGATGGTGGGTCCATCTAACTCAATGTTGTCTACACTGACAGGCAGCCAGCAGTTCTCCAGGCTTTCAGGCAGGGAATCATCCCCAGCCCAGAGATGTTGCCAGGGATTGAACTTGGGACCTTCTGCATGCAAACTCGATGCTCTACCAGTGAGCTACGGCCCTTCCCATGACTCATGCCCTGAAACTTTTTTTAAAGGAAAAAAAAATCTCCCCACCTGCTTGAAATCTTTCTCCCAGATCAAGGTGTTCTTTTAATTTCCTCCAGCCAAAAGGGGGGGGGACAAGCAAAAATGTCAAAACCTTGCACATTTTTGGGGTACAAAATTATTGTACCTTAAAAAAATGCCCATGATTCAACCAAAATGAACCACCTTTAAGTCCCTCTGCTTTCAGGAGAAAAAAGAAATAAGCATGCTCTGTTATCTCTTCCATTGAAATCAGTGGGACTTAAAATCCCATTGTAACTTGCTCTGAGTCTAGTTACTAGTCTATAGGATGGGGTTATGAAAGTGAATAAGTGGAGGTGGAAGGCACACTGGGGTCTCTTCCATGCGCTGGTCGGGATGGGTGAGAATTTCGATTCAGTTCGCACTTCAAGCAGAATTTGTCAGATTTGCACTTTCCAAAACAATATGAGAACCAAAACTCAGCCATCCTTCAAAATTTGCATTTATTAGAATTTTGGGATGCAGTTCGCCTACTAAACAACATTTACAAAAATGCATATATTAGGGGAAAGCGTGCATAAAAATGAATATATGAGTGAAAATAACATGCAAAAAGGCATGAAATGATGAGAAATGGGTTGCAGAAATGTGTCCCTTTGTCAAAACTGCCCACAAAAATGTGCTTATTTGAAGAAAGTGCAGTAAAATGGTGGAGAATTTTCATGAGGATTTAAAAAAAAATCATAGATTGCTGTAGAAATGTAGAGAACTGAATTTAACATTGGAGGAATGAGAAACTGAGAGAACCGAAAGAGACAGCTCTTTCCATCCCTCTGTGCTGGTGCCTGATGCTTATTAAGACTGATAGGTCAAGAGACAGGAAAACCAACAGTAAGCAGAACCAGAGGCAATGGCAGGCAGGGCCAACTAATTCTAATTCCGTCCCTATCGCGCTTTCTGCTGAGTTCTACAAGGGCGACACCGAGGGCTCCTCCACACTTGTGGTTTTCTGCCGGTGCATTCTGCAACATGAATCTGATGAAACAATAGGGCATTTAGTGGTGGATTTCTACAGCAATGTTTCTCCAATGTTATTGTATGATTGCCATCTGGGGAACTCTGGAGCTATAGTGCAACAAAAGTGGGACAAAAAATAAATAAACTGGAACATTTGTGGCATGCAAAGTTACAGGAGTTCAGAAGGAAGCTGCAGGACACGCATGACTGCAAACAAAGCAGTATGCAAGTTGGAATCTCAGTTTCACATACACTCTCATGGGGGTCTGAACTAGTAGTGACTGACCAGGAATGAGACCTCAGGGTCGTAGTGGATAGCTCAATGGAGATGTGGACCCAGTGTGCAGCAGCTGTGAAAGAGGCAAGCTCCACGCGAGGGATCATTAGGAAAGGAATTGAAAATTCAACTGTTAATATCAATTCCTGTTACACAAATCTATGGTGCAACTGCATTTAGAATACTGTGTGCAGTTCTGGTCGCCTCACGTCAAAAAAGAGATGGTAGAGCTGAAAAAGATTCAAAAAAAGACAACCAGAGTGATCAAGGGGATGGAGCAACTCCCCTATGAGGAAAGGTTGCCGCATTTGGGGCTTTGTAGTTTAGGGGAAAAGGTGAGTTGGAGGTGACATGACAGAAGTGCAAAAAATTATGCATCGCGTGTAGAATGTGGACAGAGAATTTCTTGTTCTCCCTCTCTCATAACACTAGAACTTGTGGACATCCAATGAAATTGAATGTTGGAAGATTCAGGACAGACAAAATAAAATACTTCTTCACACAGCACGTAGTTAAACTATGGAATTTATTCTCTCACAAGAGGCGGTGATGGCCACCACCTTGGATGACTTTACAAGAGGATTAGACAAATTCATGGACGATAAGGCTATCAACGGTTACTAGCCAGGATGGTTATGCTCTACCTCCGCAGTCAGAGCCAGTATGCCTCTGAATACCAGATGCCGGAAGCCGCAGAAGGGGAGAGTGCTCTTGCACTCAGGTCCTGCTGGTGGGCTTCCATGGGCACCTGGTTGGCCACTGTGAGAACAGGATGCTGGACTAGATGAGCCCCCTTTGGCCTGATCCTGCCACAGAGCTCTTCTTATGTTCTTATGTTAGTATGACTACCCCAAACATTTGCAGGCACAAAGGATACTGAAAAGAGGGATTGCATACAGTATAATTTATTTATTTATTTAAAATATTTCTATCCTGCCCTTCTACCCTATAAATGGGCACTCAGGGCGGCTTACAAAAATAAAATCAAATATGTACATAATAAAATTGTAAACAGTAAAATCACAAAAACATTAAAATAAATTAAAATACATAAAATACAATTAAAATACATAAAATACAATTAAAATACATAAAATACAATATATATATATATATATATGTCTTGTAAGTACAGGTCTGTGGCTTCGTTATGGAATCAATCCATCTCTTGTTTGGCCGCCTTCTTTTTCTACTCCATTCTGTTTTTCCCGGCATTATTGTCTTTTCTAGCGAATCATGTCTTCTCATGATGTGTCCAAAGTATGATAACCTCAGTTTCATCATTTTAGCTTCTAGTGATAGTTCCAGTTTAATTTGTTCTAACACCCAATTATTTGTCTTTTTCGCAGTCCATGGTATGCGCAAAGCTCTCCTCAGGCACCACATTTCAAATGAGTTGATTTTTCTATTATCCGCCTTTTTCACCGTCCAACTTTCACATCCATATATATACATATATAACATATGGGATTGGTACTAAAGGGACTACAAAGGTAAAATGTAACGCAGAAGACATAAAGAACCCCGATGTTGTTATGACCACAAACCATCACGAATGCACAATAAAAAGGGCATCTGGAGGGGCACTGAGACCAAGGAGGAGGAACCTGATAGGCAGTGCCACCCCCTGGACTTGTTCTAAGTAAGGAGGCAGGTAGTTGGAGGCTGGCTAAGAGCCAAACTCCACAGCTTTCATCCTCACAATCCAATGATATACCTAGAAAGTCAAAAAGGAGTCAGAGGGCAGGTTCACGGTGACTTACTGTGAGATTGGTGCTACTTGCATCCCAGTTTAATTTGCTATCCCATAAGAACATAAGAACGTAAGAAGAGCCTGCTGGATCAGGCCAGTGGCCCATCTAGTCCAGCATCCTGTTCTCACAGTGGCCAACCAGGTGCCTGGGGGAAGCCCGCAAGCAGGACCCGAGTGCAAGAACACTCTCCCCTCCTGAGGCTTCCGGCAACTGGTTTTCAGAAGCATGCTGCCTCTGACTAGGGTGGCACAGCACAGCAATCATGGCTAGTAGCCATTGATAGCCCTGTTCTCCATGAATTTGTCTAATCGTCTTTTAAAGCCATCCAAGCTGGTGGCCATTACTGCATCTTGTGGGAGCAAATTCCATAGTTTAACTATGCGCTGAGTAAAGAAGTACTTCCTTTTGTCTGTCCTGAATCTTCCAACGTTCAGCTTCTTTGAATGTCCACGAGTTCTAGTATTATGAGAGAGGGAGAAGAACTTTTCTCTATCCACTTTCTCAATGCCATGCCTAATTTTATACACTTCTATCATGTCTCCTCTGACCCGCCTTTTCTCTAAACTGAAAAGCCCCAAATGCTGCAACCTTTCCTCGTAAGGGAGTCGCTCCATCCCCTTGATCCCAGTCCCACCTCATCGACTTCTGATCATTTTAAGTGGAGAGGCCAGGCAGGCACTGAGCTGGGAACCTTTTGTCTGCCCAACCTGTGCGTTACCACTAAGCAATGTCTCCTCCCCGATAATAAAGAGGCCTCCAACCCCTGGAATTGTCTTCCTTGCCCACTTCGCAAGCCTTCCGCTGCCTAAGGTATAGCTAAGCTATTTTTAAAGATAATATTCAAACTCGGTGGAAACTATTTTTCCTACATCCTGAGTGAGTTTGTCTTCAGCTGTTCCTAAGCTGTGATAATTAAGACAACCTGATGGAAAGTTTCAAGTGGCCACATGACTTCATGGGGTTTTGATGCCACAGCACACTTGGGTTTCTCTTTCCCAGTCTTGCGGCAAAAGGTTTACATAGTTTACAGAGGGGCAGGGCGTGGTGGGCGCCTTGGAAGACTGCAGACTTGGCGCAGCTCAGAATGGGTCTGTTCTTTTGAAAAGCTACGCTCCAGATCAACCACATGTTATTGGCCTTGGTGCTGTTTAAGTTACCAAGGAAGGATCATTTCCTTCCAGAAAACTGCAGGGCCCAACTGTGATTTATTAGTTGGGCTTTGGGGCCGCTTCACTTTGAGGATTCGGGGTGGCTGGCAATACTTTAAGAATGAAAGCGGTGTATGAAAGAGGAATTGTAGCCAGGCTGCTGAAATGTAAAATATATTTCTTCTCTCTTCTGCCGTCATTTGCAAATTGGCCTGGTTTCCAAATGATGTTCAGATTCCAGGGAATATGTTGGGTTGGAGATCAGAGGAGATAATTGCAACAGCAGTCCTATATTGACTTGATAATAGATATAGTCTATTTCGTTTCATTTATTACACACATGCCTGTTTTGGAGGGATGGTCCATCCAGGCAGTGTTTCAGGCTCTGTTTCACACATGCCATCTAAGGCTGTTTTGAGCCTCTGTCTTATTGCTGGTGTGGATATGTAGAAGACAGAAATGCAGTTTTAATTTTTTGTCTCCATCCAGGAAGGTGAAGATATAACTTCATTTGAATTGTGCTGTGCTATGCATGAGACCTGTGAACACACGCGTTCTATCCAAAGGTCATTTTCTAGTCCTGTACCCACTATATTTTCTGAACTGTTGTACACAGTTGGGAATGAGTTCCCTCTCTCCCCCCATCATTAGCCCATTTTTTGGAGACTTCCTCCTTGTACATAAGTGCTCTGCAGATATTTTGGACTGCCGCTCCCATGGCCACGCTGGCTCGGTCTGATGGGAGTCTCAGTCCCAAAACTCTGGAGAACATCACATTGGCAAAGGCTGATTTGAAACCACGGACTGACGACTATCCTTGATTAGAAAATCACAGAACAGAATCATAGTAGAGTTGAAAGGGGCCTATAAGGCCATCGAGTGTGAGTCCATCCCCCTGCTCAATACAGGAATCCAACTGTCATGGATACATGGATCATGTATAGTAGTTTCTGCATTTGTATTTGTTTTTGTATTTATGTATTTGTTTTTTAATTGATTATCAAGCTGTTTTGTGTTTTGTAGATTTGTAAGTCTTTTTTTCTAGAAAGCAATGAATAAATGTTGCTGGTGTTGTTGTGGTTTCCCCTCTCATTCCTGCATGACCTACGTGCTCTCGATTGTGAGTCTTAGAAGGGGCTTCACCAGCATCAGCGTTGCCACCATTTCCAATTCTTGTTCTGCAAGAAGATCTGAAAAGGTGTGCAGCTGCTGCTACTGCAACAGTCAGTGAAAGGGCAATATATCTCCAGCTGTGGGCTGATGGAACTTTTCCTTTCTGTTGGCCTTGGGACAGGTTGAGTCTGAAGAGCAAGTGTTGGCAACTTTCTGCGGGAGAGAGGCCACAGACACAGAGCAAACCCCGGGGCAGGAGGCAATTGTGTCCCCAGGTTCTTACATGAGCCTCACATTCAGATCGGACTTCTCCAACGAGGAACGCTTCACAGGCTTTGATGCCCATTATACGGCAGTGGGTGAGTAGTTCTCTGACTGTGAGATGGATTGCCTAGGCCAGTGGATTCCAAAGTTTGTTTTCCATTTCTGCCCGGGAACCCCCATGCAATTTTATAAAGCTAAGTTAAACATATAAGTTAACAGGGTCGGTTCCAAAGGGCGGCCAGGTGGGGCACTGGTCGAGGGCCCCTGGGGCTACCCTTCCGCGATTCGCAGCCCTGTAAGTTAATATAAGCCCTCTATATATCCATATATGTATCCACACAAATTTGATGTCTATATGAAATATGTTCAAATGTAGGCAGGGCAGTGAGGTCCTCAGACCATTGCAGAACTACAGTAGGTATTTATCCTTCCAGGCATGAATTATGAGTCTCTCTTAGCAACCATAAGGGCTCACAAAATTCACTTTTGTTGTCCTGCCATTAATCCCCATATTTGAAAATGGAAATGGACTACCTTCAAGTGGATCCCAACTTATGGCGACCCTACGAATAGGGTTTTCATAGTAAGCGGTACTCAGAGGTAGTTTTACCATTGCCTTCTTCTGAGGCTGAGAGGCAGTGACTGGCCCAAGGTCACCCAGTGCTCTTCGTGGCTGTGTGCAGATTCGAACCCAGGTCTCCCAGGTCGTAGTCCAACACTCTAACCACTACGCCACACTGGCTCTCAATCCCCATATTTAAGGAATGTAATTTAAAAGTACATGAACATCTGCAAATATCAAGGACTTCACCAGTACAAAACTGATACGAACAACAACTTCACACCACAAAGTATATATCACTGGACAAGTCCCACAGTATATGCCTCAAGGAGGCATTTTCATCATTAGAGCTCCAACAACTATCTGTATTGGACAGTGCCTTCCTATACAAACATTGTTGAGTCCAATATAACTTGAAACCTTCTCTTTAAGGAGCTTCTGAAGAATCCCAGCACTCTCTGGAACAAGTCTGAAAACCTCTGATCTAGACGTCCCCTAGAGGCAAATGTCAGCTTGCCATAGCTAGCCCCCCTCTTGCCATATCGCCCTCCTACAGGTTCCCAAGCACATGCCAAACAGATCTCCCTCCCTCCATTGCTACATTAGCTTCCTCTCTTACTTGGTGTCATTTTCCAGGCTGCTAGCCCTCATGCTCAAAACTCTGTCCTTGACTGTAGTGTGGTCTACAGATACCGCAGATTATGCAGTAGTACTCTTCCTGGACTCTTTCAGATTTCCCATGGGGAAATTTAATATTGAATGCAAAAAATAAGACTCCCTTGTCATAGAAAATTAGCATTTCAAAGAGAAAGTTTTTAGCTTAGCCTCCTTCCTGAGGTGTGTGTGTGTTTGTGACAGAACATTCAGACATGCAGTCTCCCACCTGCAATCTGAAGTGTTATTAGGGTTGGAGAAATTCGATCCAGTCTGCATTTAAATGAGAAGCTACCTAATTCACACTTTCCAAAACAATACATGAACCAAAAAAAAGCCATCATTTGAAATTCTCATGTCTCCAAATTTCGCAATGGAGTTCTTCAGCCTAGTAACGCCATGCATTCAAAATATGCATATACTAAAGTGCAGGGATGGAATTATCTGTCAATTTTGGTTCTCTCAGTTTCTCATTTTTCAAATCTTAAATTTAGTTCTTCACATTTCTGCAGCAACTTGCAAATGTTTCTTCAAAAAATCTTACGAAAATTCTCTAGCATTTTAGTCCAAATTTCTCCTGCTAAACACAATTTTGTAGGCAATTTTACTAACGTGCACATTTTTGCAAGCAATTTCATAGAATGCATTTTTTATGTTATTTTCACTTTCCCTGAACGTATGCATTTTTGTAAACAGTGGCTGGTAGGAGAACTGCATTGCAAAATTTGCATACCTGTGAATTCCAAAGGATGGCTGTGCTTCGGTCCTCATATTGTTTCAGAAAGTGCGGATTTGACAGATTTGGCTTGAAATGCGAACTGAATCGAAATTCTTGCCCATCCCTGGTAGAGTGTGTACAAAAATGCATGATTTTGTTAAAGTAGCATACGTACAAAGAAAGCATGCATTTGAGAGTTTAATAAATGAATAAAGTGAAGAAGAGAGTTTGCTTTATGCTCCCTTCTGTCCTGCAACAGATATCGACGAGTGCCTGGAGAACAGTGACGAGGAGCTGGCCTGTGACCATCACTGCCACAACTATATTGGCGGCTACTACTGCTCCTGCCGGTTTGGCTACATTCTCCACTCTGACAACAGGACTTGCAAAGGTACCGGTCATATCACCACCCTTGTAGTGGGCCAGGGATGGTTGCTCTGACAGTCTAGAGCAAGGGTGGAAAACCTTTTTAGCCCAAGGCTCAGATCCAGAAGTGGCCCAGCCTCTGCAGGCCATTCTTGACAGGTAGATGAGGTCAATCACTTGACATCTGTCAATCGCTTGACAATATATCTCTATCCCACCAGTTAAAACAGCTAGACTGGTGAGAACTAGGGAGAGGGCTTTTTCAATTGTGGCCCCCACTTTGTGGCATTCCCTCCCAAATGATCTCCGCCACCGGGCCTTGAAGACCTGGCTCTTCAGCCAGGCTTTTGGGGTGGGTTAGGTTTTATTATTGTTGAGATTTTTAATGTTTTAATGTATTTGTATGTTTTTATTTTGTACGTCGCCCAGAGTGGCTGGACAGCCAGCCAGATGGGCGACTAATAAATTTAATAAATAAATAAATAAATTGGGCGATCCAAATTGCAAGCTGGGAGCAGGCACAAGCTTGTCCCCAATCTTAGCAATGTAGTCCCACAGCACTAAGATCGGGGTTAGGCCTCTGCTTGCTCTTTGAAAGGCAGCAGGCAAAGGCTTATCTCTAAATCTTAGTGCAATGGTGCTTAGCGCTAAGATCAGAGAGTTCTCTCATCTCCCAAAGTAGCACTTAGTGCTTAGATCAGAAATAACAGGTGGGCGTGGTTGGCCAAAGTGGCTTTACAGGCCAAATCCAGAGGCCTGGAAAGCCTGATTAGACCCACGGACCAGAGGTTCTCCATGCCTGTTCTAGAGCAGGCCTGTGCAATTTGTGCCCTGCCAACCTAAACACAGCCCAGCAGCTATGCTTTGCTTGGTAAACTAACTGGTTTTGCCCCATTCCTGGGACTGCATGTTGCAGGTGGGGTGTCCAAAACTGGCAGGCCATGACACATCGTTGAAGCTTACGGAGACCTGCCATAGGGAAGTATGCTGACTAGGATGACCACAAGCAGTGGAGTCTGGTTCATTCGGGCAAGTGGAGCACTTCCCCACCAAGCTCAGCCTGCCCTTAGCCAGCCTCCACCTGCCTGCCTTCAACTAACCTTACAACCTGCTCAGTGGTTGCACTGCCTGTTAGCTTCATGTTCCTTCTTAGTTCCAGTGTTGGCCCTTGTAGAACTCAACAGGGAAGAGGAGGAGGATGGGGGCAAAACTACAACTATTGTATTATTATGATGTATTTTATTGTAACCGAGATGTACGTCGCCTAGAGTGGCCATTGGCCAAATAGGCGACACATAAATTAAATTATTATTATTATTATTAGAATTAGTTGCCTGCACCTGTCATTAGCTCTGGCTGTACCTACTGTTGGGCTCCCTGCCTTTCGCCCCATCAGTCCCAATGGGTACCACCACCACTGACAAGAAGTCTTTATCATTAGCACTCATCTTCATCAAGCCATAATTTTCCAAAACGATGCATGGCATGAAAGAAGTGGACAGAGAAAGGCTTTTCTCCCTCTCTCATAACACTAGAACTCGTCAACATCCAATGAAGCTGAATGTTGGAAGATTCAGGACTAGAGATGGGGGAGAATTTCGTTCATTTCAGAACGGAACCGAAATTTTGAATAGTTCGTATACTCTCTCTGCATTGCGAAGCGAGCGTGGTTGCTGAGACCGCAGCGGATTTCCCACCACACCAGAGTTTTTAACAATGGGCGCACCTCCGCCGCTTCCTTTCTTCAAGTCATAGTGAGACGTGTAGCAGCAGGCCAGCAAGCAGCTTCTTTGCAGCCAGAGGCAAAAGGGGGGGTGGAGATTCAGTCTAGAGGGAAAGAGTTTTCTCAGGTGGAGGAGGAGGGAGCCCTGTTACTTCTGCAGACAAGCCAGTGCTTTTTCCTCCCCTCTTCTTGACAGTCATATTGACAACCTGCATTTTCTTCTCTTTACCTTCTTGGCTTGGAGAACAGGCTCAAGGCTTCTCTGTGGTCCTTTGGCTGGCTCCAGCACCTTCCTTGATGGATGGGTGGGGTTTGCTTCAACTGGGCAGTGTGTGCGAGATCGCATCGGATTAATGAATAAGTTGGTGGAAACAAGCAGGCACGGGACAGAGCAGTCTGCTGGTCCACAGGAACTGGTTCAGATCGGGAACCAGAAGAGGATCCCATCTCTATTTGGGACACACAAAAGAAAGTCCTTCTTCACGCAGAGCATAGTTAAACTGTGGAGTTCGTTCCCACAAAAGGCAGTGATGGCCACCAACTTGGATGGCTTTAAAAGAGGGTGAGGCAAATTCATGGAGGAGAAGGCTATCAGTGGCCACTAGCCATCATGGCTGTGCTCTTTCACCATAGTCAGATGCAGTATGTTTCTGAAAACCAGTTGCCGGCAGCTGCAGGAGGGGAGAGTGCTGCTGCACTCAGGTCCTGCTTGCAGGCTTCCTTTGGGCATCTGGTTGGCCACTGTGAGTCCAGGATGCTGGACTAGATGGGCCACTGGCCTAGTCCAGCAGGCTCTTCTTATGTTCTTAAGCCAACCTGAAACTCTTCTGCATGCACTCTGGCACTGAGCTATGGGTCCACCCCTAGAAACGTGAACTAGCCTTGTATTGAGTCCAACCATTGGCCACAGGTATACAGCCACTATGTAACCAGGCTGTTCTGTGTCATCGCCTGCCTTGTGTCTTTTGCAGTGGAGTGCAGTGACAACCTCTTCACTCAGAGGAATGGGGTGATCAACAGCCCAGACTTTCCCAATTCCTATCCCAAGAGTTCTGATTGCTTGTACCGCATTGAGCTGGAAGAAGGCTTCTTCATTACGCTGCAGTTCGAAGACAGCATTGACATTGAAGACCATCCAGAGGTCACCTGCCCATATGACTACATAAAGGTGAACACATAAAGGCTGGTCTTCCATGATGCTAGGAAGGGATGGGTTGGTTAAGGAGAAAGTCTACCCCCGCTTCCCCTTAGGTTTTAAGTTTCTGGTGATACTCTGGGTTGGCCACTGTGAGAACAGGATGCTGGACTAGATGGGCCACTGGCCTGATCCAGCAGGGTCTTCTTATGTTCTTATGGGAGTCAGGAATGGTGAGAGTTGTAGCCCAGCAACATCTGGAGGACACCATGTTGGCCAGCTCTGTTCCAAGAGAACCACCAGAGAAAGGATTCTTGCAATGAGCAACTTAGCTCTGTGTGTCTCTCTTTCTTTCCGTGGCCTCAATACATTGAGAATCAAAACTGCAGCCTCTCCTTGGCTTCCTGCTCAGGCAGATACCTGCATTAGCACAACCTGCCACTGGGAAGAGGGACGGGGCTCAGGAAGGATGTTGAGAGACATCTCCTAAGCAACCTTCCCCACCCTGGTGCCTTCCAGATGTTTTGGACTACAATTCTCATCAGGTCTAGCTAACGCAGCCAAACTGAAACACAGCCATCCTTCAAAATACACACATATCCAAATTTTGCAGTGTAGTTCTCCAACCAAACAATTTTTACCTAAATGCGTACCGTTGCACGCTACCCCATTTTTCCAAGCAGTGCAAGATTTCCAGGGGTTCCTGCACTTAACCAGGGATTGGTTCTCTTGGAAAGAAGGTCAGTGGAGGCTATGGTGTCTTATAGGATATAGGGTTTATTTACACATATTCACAGCATCAGCATATGATGGAGGGGTTTTCAGCATTAACAATCCAATAGAACTTGCTTTTCCATCAGGCTTATAGGGAAGTACCCCAAAGTCATGGTGCAGAGAGAAGGTCTCTCTGTGTGTCTTCCAAGTTCTCAGCTTCTCTCTGCCTAGACTAAAAAACGCAAGCCTCCCCTTGGCTCCAGGATGGGGGAAGGAGAGCCACTCCCCTGAAAAGGGTTCCAATAGAAAGAGGATCTCTCTATGCTATATTCGTACATATGCTAATGGTGGCCACTTGACAAGCACATTAACTCACAGGCTAGCATAACAAAGGAAACTAGTCTGACTAGGGGAGCAGGTTTCTTGCTTGCATATCCCAACTTCAGATACAAGATCAAAGGCTTGAAGGGGACTCAAAGAAATAATCTGTCTCAACCCTCAATCCTATAACAATACATTAGGGGAAAATGTATTCATGAAAATGAAAATATCCATGAAAAGAACATCCAAAAATGCATTCTATTAGGATAAATTGATATGAAAGACCGTCTTATCTCTTATATACCCAGTCAATCACTGCGCTCTGCAGGCGAGGGCCTCCTGCAGATACCATCTTATCAGGAGGTCCATTCTGCACAACATAGGAAGCGGACCTTTAGTGTGGCGGCACCTACCCTGTGGAATTCCCTCCCCTTAAAGATAAGATAGGAGCCACCTCTGTTATCTCTTCGGCACCTGTTGAAGACCTTCCTCTTTCAACAAGCCTTTTAAGTTGAGACCTTATCCCAGTCTGCTTCTGTGTTGGAATCGTTGTTTAATATGTTTTTAAAGTTTTTTTAACAATATGTTTTTTAACCTAGATCTCTTCAAAGTTTTTAAAAAACTGTTTTTAAAGTTGCTCGGTTTTAATGTATTTTAAAGTCTGTTTTTATGAGGTTTTTAAGTGTTTTTAGTGCTTTTATTTGCAGCCCTGGGCTCCTGCTGGGAGGAAGGGTGGGATATAAATCAATCAATCAATCAATCAATCAATTAATTAATTGCAAAAATGTGTACATTAGTCAAAACTGCATACAAAAATGTGTTTAGTAGGAGGAATTTGCACCAAAATGCTGAAGAATTTTCATGAGGATTCTTAAAAAAGAAAAATTGTAAATTGCTGCAGGATTGTGGAGAACATAATATAACGCTGGAAAAATGAGAAAGGAAAATTGACAGAGCGTTCCATCCTTACCTGTAGCTGGGTGGTAGAATGTTGACTTTACAGGCAGAACATCCCAGGTTCATCCCCCAGAATCTCTAATTAAAGTCCAGCAAGGCAGGGAAATGCCTTGGCAAGCTGAGCTAAGTGGACCGCTGGTCTGACTCAATATCAGGCAGTGTCAAATAGTCACAAGGTAGAAAACAACGCTTTTTGGCCTGTTGTGACAGTGAAGATCTGAACCTACCAAGCTGAACACAGCTCTCAAACCATGTATTATAGATTGCCGGGCTATTGATATTCTGCCCACTACCTGTTTTTGCACTCTGAGGCTGCAGAAAAGCAGAATGCAATCACCATTAGGGCTGTGCACAGAAGTCCCCCTCTGCCCTGTGGCTTCATTTTGAAGGCGGGGCATCAGATTGACCTGCCCTGGGCTGCCCTGGGTTTAACCCACCCAAGCCTGAAGCCAATGCCAAATATTTTGTGGGGCAGGATTCATGTTTAATTAGGATTTTTTTTAAAAAAAAAAACCTAATTAAACATATAGCAGAGAGGGGGAAGGTGACATTGTGTCTCCTTACCGTCCCCACCCGACACCATAGTCAATTTATCCTTCACAATGTTGTTTTGTTATAGGAAAGTCCTTTGCAAAACAGCATAATGCAGGAGGGAGGAATCCTGGATAATGCTGTTTTGCAAAGGGCTTTCCTGCAGAAAAGCCCCTTGCAAAACAGCCCCCGGAGGATTGCTGCCTGTGCTCGTCAGGCACGACGGCCTCTCCTTCCTGCCTGATGCCCCAACCCCTGACAGCCCTGGTTCACTCTGGGTCATCAAATCCAAGCCGCAGCAATCCATAGCTGTCAGAACCTGACTCAGAAACCCATGCACAGCCCTAGTCACCATGCACACCTGGTGGGCTGCATTCAACCTGGTGCGTCACTCTCATAAAGAGTGGTGGTTCCCGGAGTATCCAACAGGCCAAACAAGGATTATGGGCAATTGTGTGGAAAGAAATAACTTCCATCATCCTCCCCATTGTGTCTGCCAAGAGGACAGAAGTGGGGTCCACATGTTGCTGGACTCCAGCTCCCATCAGCCCCACTCAGCCATCATGCCCAATGGTGAGGGATGACGGGAGTTGTAGTCCAACAACATCTGGAGGGCCACAGGTTCCTACCCCTGCAGCAGGGTCTCAACTGCTCCCTTAGTGCACCCTTCTTCTATCAACACTAGTTATTTAGTTGGTTTGTAGCAGAGCTTGGAAAAGTTACTTTTTTTGAACTACAATTCCCATCAGCCCCAGCCAGCAGGCCGCTGGATTGGGCTGATGGGAGTTGTAGTTCAAAAAAAGTTACTTTTCCAAGCTGTGGTATGTAGAGCGTTCCACAACCTGGTGGTCCCGATGTGTTGGACTGCAACTCCCATCATCCCTGATGGGTATTGGCCTTGCTGGCTGGGGCTGATGGGAATCCACAACATTGGGAGGGCATCACATTGGGGAAGGCTGGTTTGGTATATGTCTCTCCCACCTGTCTTCTATCAGTTCCAAGAGTCTCCCATCTGGCCATTGAGCAAACCCAGACTTACGTAGGTCGGCCGTCAGATGATGCCCCACGGTGTCAATGGAGGTCGCTGTGACGCCCTTCCCTGGCTCTCCCTGTCAGGTTCCTACCTGCTCGTGGTTACTGCCTGTCACTAGGCACCACCAGGGACTCCACCAGTCCGGACTGTCCTTTTTTATGGTTTCTCTCCCCGCTCTAGCACAGATCTCAACAGATCCCCCTGCTAGGCAGCACCACCAGTCACGTCCTATAACCAGTAGTCCCAGAGACTCTGCCTGAGTCTCTCTATCAGGTTACCTCTGTGACTGAGTGTTTAAGCTGTCCCCAATCCCTTTGATCTTTATATATAATTCTGGTTTGCTCTGAATACTTGTGGTGTTATATTATCCCCTTCACTGCTGCCACCATTTGTTACAGTTTCCCTTCAGCCTTGGTATTTACCTTACCCTCCCTTCTGGTCTGTGAAACCCCAGCCAAGGATCAGGCCTTTGGTAAACCAAATATATTTATTAAATAACAAAGATAACAAGATTTCTTTATAAAGGCACTTAAGCATATGGTTTCATCTATTCCTGAGGTACTGGTCTTAGTATTAATCCGAACTCCACACTCTCCTCACATCCACCAACTCTCCACACAATCTCCTCTCAAAACCCACCAAAACAACCCACTAACGTCCACCGTCCACCCAGATTCAACTGTCATCCTTCCATTTATATCCTCCAGCCATCCAAACACTCAGCCAATCATCCAGCATTCTACTGCCCATTCACTCCCCCCTCCTCTTTCATTCCACTTACCATGTATCTCCTATCCAAACAGCACTTACCATATATACACTAATACAGGAACATCACAGTCGCCGACATTTCATAGGTACCATTACATTACATACCATTACATACATGGTAGTTTACTCTGGAGTTGGTCTGCTTTTGTAAGCTAGTTTTGTGCAGTGTCCACATGACATCGTTCTCAGCAAAGTGCCATTCCATATTATTTCCCCCTTTAATCCAGATTTATGGTTTCTGTAGAAAACCCAATACATTTTTTAAAAATCCTCAGAAATGGGAAATCTGGATTAAATAGGAGCAGGAAATTTTTGGATTAAATGGGGGCTGGCATTTTTATGAAGATGACATCAAGTGCACACCATTCTAAACTTGCATGTAGGAACAGTACTGAGTTGCCATGTGTAAACGGCAGTGGTATTTTAGATCCCTTAATCCTCTCATTGACTTGAAGCTCAATCTCCCAAAGCAACATTCCACATACCATTTCAGCTGTCTTGAATGTTGAACAGCTCTTTTGAAAAGCTCTCTCTTTTAACATTGTGATCTGTCAAATGGCAACTCTGTACATCAACCCCCTCCCTCTGTCCTTTCATTGTTTCTCCTGACAGATCAAAGCTGGACTTCAGGAGTTTGGGCCTTTTTGTGGAGAAAGATCTCCAGGATGCATAGAAACTCAGAGCAACAGCATCCAAATCCTGTTTCACAGTGACAACTCTGGAGAGAATGGTGGCTGGAAGCTGACGTACACAGCAATAGGTAATTCTCCCTGACATGATTGTTCCTTAATTTTGCATGCAAGCTTGTGATTCATCTTCTGGGGCTTCATAACTAAACAAGTACTGCATTCGACTCAGCTTTCCAAATGTAATCATGTCAAGTTTTTTGAAGTTCATTAACCTATGTGCCTAGTCCCACTAAAATCAAGATGTTGGTTGCTCATCAACCTCCTACACAACTGATCCACTCAATCTGCACCAAATTGTGGGCTGTCTGGGCATCTGCTGCCCAAGTTAACAAAGAGAAGGAAATTCACTCAGTCACTCAGCCCCAGTGCAGATTGTAAAAAGTCAGGACCATCAAGGAAACTGTAAATTTTACACAATATGTAATGATTCACAAAAAGAACCCAATAATATAACAACTTCTACGCACAAATGCAAAATATATTAAAAATACAAGTGAATGCCGCTAGACAACTTGATTTGAACACACAATTGAATTGTCAAACAATGAGAAAAATGACTTCAAAATATAATAACAAGATGTGTAATGTATATTAGAAGATGGAAGAAAAATGGATAAATTGCCTGTTATGAATAAACCCCACTGGCATACAGAGAGAGAGAGAGAGAGAGAGTATTTTATCATTGTGTCTCAAATTCATTCTATCATTTTTATTTTCTGTGAATAATTACATATTGTGTAAATATTTACAGTCTTCTGGGTGATCCTGGCTTTTTTAAAATTTGTATTTGAGCATCAATTGCTCAACCGGGCTTTTGACTCCAAGGTGAGCGTGATTGCACTGACTTGGGGGTTGGGGTGGGAGGGCTGCAGGGAACAGCACCACTACAAAGTCTCCCCTACTCTGCACCTTACAACTCTCGTTCCATTTCCTGTTGTGTTGGAATGGCAACAATGAGAAACGGAGAGATAGCCAAGGCTCCTCTGCACCATCACTTCTGCAGTTTTGCTTGGCGATGTTGATCTTGTAGAATAATGTGGGAAATGAGGCTGTCAATGCCTGTATTGCCTCCTGGATCAGAGGCAGCATGCATCTGAATACCAGTTGGTGAAAACAGCAGGAAAGTGCCCTCGTGCTTAGGTCCTGCTTGTGGGCTTCCAACAGATATCTGCTTGGCCACTGTGAGAACTGGCCTGATGCAAATGCAGGGCTCTGCTTATGTTCTTAATACCCAAAAGTTCTCCAAGTTGGTGTGGATTTGAGTGGTGACTAGATAGCAAATCGCATAAGCTTTTCTGAAAGGAAAAGCAAGTTATAAAATGAGTGAATAAATATCGCATCTGTCTTTTCAGACCAAGACCATTTGACTTCAGTTGTAACCGTGCTGTCCTAGCCATGTTTACTCGAAAGCAAGGCCCTCAGTGATCAAGAGGGCTTACTCTTTCCCAGCAGCCTAAAATTACCACCCTTTTGTGCTGGTTTCTGCCCATTGCTTCTTTGGCAGGCAACTGCTAATTCCCTCTCAGGTTTTCCATGCTGAGAAATAAAGATGCAGTTATCCCATTTCCCTCTTGCACTGAGTCAGAGAGTGGTTTGGATGGGCCATTGAAAGGGGCTCACAACTCGAAGTTTTTAGTCCAAAAGGACAGAAGTAGTTCTTTTCTACTCCAAAAATATATGCACTCTTTCTTTACATCCTTTCTCTCTCTTCAGTGTAGGGATGGAAAGATCTGTCAATTTTTATTCACTCGGTTTTTCATTTTTCCAATCAGTTCTCTACATTCCTGCAGCAATTGCAAATTTTTAAAAAACAAATCCTCATGAAAATCCTGCAGCATTTTAGTGCAAATTTCTCCTAATAAACACATTTTGGTAGGCAGTTTTGACTAATGTACACATTTTTGCAAGCTGCTTCTCATCATATAATTCATTTTTCATGTTATTTTCACTCCACATTTATTTTTATGCACACTTTTCCCTAATATGTGCATTTTTAAAAACAATGTTTGGTTGGTGAACTGCACTTGAATAAGTGCAAATTTTGAAGGATGGCTGTGTTTCAGTTCTCATATTGCAAATTTGATAGATTCAGCTTAACAATGTGAACTGAATCGAAATTCTCATCCTTCCCTACTTCAGTGCTTAACATTGCTGCTGTTCTCCAACATGGCACTCTCCAGCCTTCTCCAACATGGCACTCTCCAGATGGAATTTGCAAGAGGCCATGATGGCCACCTACCCTAGATGGCTTTAAAAGAGAATTACACAAATTCATGGAAGATAAGGCTATTGATGGCTACAAGGGATGAAATTTGATTAGTTTGCATTTAATGTCAAATCTGTCAAATTTGCACATTTTGAAAGTATAAGAGAACCAAAACACAGCCATCCTTCCAATTTTGCGATGGAATTCTCCAAACAAACAAGGTTTACAAAAATGCAGTTTTGGGGAAAGTGTGCATAAAAAAATATATATTAGTAAAAGTAATATTAATTACATTAAAATAAATTGCTTGCAAAAATGTATACATTAGTCAAAACGGCATACAAAAATGTGTTTATCAGGAGAAATTCACACTAAAATGCTTGTTTTTTTAAAAAAATTGCAAATTGCTGGAGAAATGTGGAAACCTGAATTTAAGATTGGAAAAATGGGAAACAGAGAGAACCGAAATTGACAGATCCATCCGTCTCTAATGGCTATTAACGCTGATGGATATATTCTACCTTCATTGTTGGATGCCCTGGACTGACAGTTGCTGGGAATCACAAGTGAGGAGAGTTGCTGTGGTGCTCAGGCTTGCGGGCTTCCTCTTGGGGCATCTGGTTGACCACTGCGAGAACAGGATGCTGGACTAGAAGGGCCACTGCCTTGATGCAGCAGGTTCTTCTTATGTTAGATGTTGGACTACAACTCCAAACAGTCCAAGCCAGCATGTCCAATGATCAGAGATGATGGGTGGTGCAGTCCAGCAACACCTGGAGGCACAGCTTGGAAAAGTTACTTTTTTTGAACTACAACTCCCATCAGCCCCAGCCAGCATGGACACTGGATTGGGCAATGGGAGTTGTAGTTCAAAAAAGTAACTTTTCCAAGCTCTGCCTGGAGGGCACCAGGTTAGGGAAGGCTGCTCTGGAGATAATTTCCACAATATGTTTCATTCACTGAAACCTGACTGCCACTGGCATATAGCTGTATCCCTGGCCGGAAAATGTTCATGCAAAGACATTGATTTTGCCGCTCCCTACCAAATATTTGCATGTATCTTTATTCATTCATTCAAAATGTTATGGATGCTGCTATCTCATTCAATACCTGTGCACTCCCCCTCCCTTGCTTTCTCTTTGACAAAAAAGGGGATCTCTGCCCACTTGTGGAGCCTCCACTCAATGGCAAAATTGAGCCATCCCAGGCAACATATACCTTCAAGGACCAGGTGGTCGTCAGCTGCAGCACTGGATACAAGGTCCTAAAGGTACAGGGGTCACCGGGCCAGTCCGTATTGGGAACCAAGACAAGGGTTGAGTCACACTTGCTTCTATCAGTGCTGGCTCCACGCTAGCTGGTGGGAAAGGGCCATAGCATAGTGGCAGAGCTTTGCAAGAAGAACATACCAGGATCCATCCCTGGTATCTCCAGGTAGGACAGAAAAAGACCCGTGCTGAAATCCTGCAGAGCCACTACCAGTCAATGCAGACAACAATGACTTAGATGGACCAGCGGTCTGACTCTGTACAGTATATGGTAGCTCCCTATGTTTGGGCAAAGCTTAGAAAAGTTACTTTTTTGAACTACAACTCCCATCAGCCCAATCCAGTGGCCATGCTGGCTGGGGCTGATGGGTTGTAGTTCAAAAAGGTAACTTTTCCAAGCTCTGTTTTTGGGTGCTTGGAAAAGGTTCAGAAAAGGGCAACCAGAATAATCAAGGGGATGGAGCAACTCCCCTGTGAGGAAAAGTTGCAGCATTTGGGGCTTTTTAGTTTAAAGAAAAGGTGAACCAGAGGCAACATGATAGAAGAAGTGTATAAAATGATGCACTGCATGGAGGAAGTGGACAGAGAAAAGTTTTCCTCCCTCTCTCATCACACTAGGACTCATGGACATCCAATGAAGCTGATTGTTGGAAGATTCAGGACAGACCCCAAAAAAGAACTTCTTCACACAGCACAGAGTTAAACCATGGAATTCACTCCCACAAGAGGCAACGATGGCCACCAACTTGGATGGCTTTAAAAGAAGTTTAGACAAATTCTTGCAGGATAAGGCTATCAGTGGTTACTAGCCAGGATGGCTGTGCTCTGCCACCATAATCAGAAGCAGTATGCCTCTGAAAACCAGTTGCCGGAAGCTGCATTGAGTGCCAGCTTCTGCTTGTGGGCTTCCCCGTGGGGTATCTGGCTGGCCACTGTGGAACAGGAGGCTGGACTAGATGGGCCACTGTTCTTATGTCATTCTAATGTTCTTAAGCATTCATCCTAAATTCATCCTGATGTCTTTGCGGGGTATTTATCTTCCTGCCAGTCATTCATTCATCTCACACTTTTCAGTGCATTTCCCTGTTGCTTTCCAAACCGCAAAAAGTCCCATCCTTTTTTAAAATGGATTTATTGCTCTAGGGCGACAGAGCGTTTTAATCCACTTTAATTGAACAAACCTAAAGTTTGTTTGGGTGTGCACTTGATTCCTTCCTGCAAAATACCGACAGTCTGGAGACTCCCACAAATAAAATAACATTCTCTAGCAAAGACTTCTAACTTCCTAAGCTTAGTGGACCAGACCATCTTCAGCCGTGATGGCTTTGCCAGATTTGGCATAGGAGAAGTGTACCCTGGAGATGCAAAGGAGCCACTGGCTCAGAATAGAAAGGAAGGCATCACGAGGGCAGAAGAAGAAACTTCAGCATTTCAGACCTTGTGAAATTGGCTGGAGGCTGGCCATATCACTGTGTACATGCCATACATCTAAAGCACATTTAAAGCACATCCTTGTCCCTCACACAAGAATCCTGGGGACTGTAGATTGTTTAGGAGCTGGGAATTATAGTTCTGTGAGAAATATGCTTTAAATGTGCTGTAAATGTATTGTGTATACACAGCCTTTTCCGCTCTCCAAGTGCTGGAGACTCACCTGCATGCTTGGGGTATTCCCTCCACAGATGTGTATGGAAAAGCATCACAGCAAGGCAGATGTTGCCTTTTGCCCCTCCCTCTTCTACAGCCCTCTTTTTCTTCATTTGCAGGATGGCGTGGAGAGCGAGACGTTCCAGATTGAGTGCATGAAAGATGGGACATGGAGCAACAAGGTCCCCATCTGCATAAGTAAGATCCCTTTTCATCCTTTCCTAAGAGTTGACTGAAATAGATACTCCTCCAACGGGACCATACCACATTTACAATGTATATGGGGAATTGCTTGCTTGAAAGCAGCCTACACTGAAAACTCCCTGGAAAGCTGGTACACCATATCCCTGATATGTTACCTTTGTGAGAGCAAGGTGGGTTTGATATTGGGTACTTTCATGCAAGCAATTCCCCCGCATGCATTCTGTGGGTGGTACAGTCCTGTGAGGTCTATAGCAAGCACCTGCACATTTGGATTGGTTCTGAGGGTCTTTAATGGGTAGGATACTGCATGTGCTATAATAATGTGCTTTGTAACCCGCTAAGACCCAGGGTGGAATTACAAGTATCTACATGCAGGGAGAAGTTTTCCTTTTATATAACTTATAGTTAGTTGTACAATAACAAGACCAATAATTGGGTGTTAGAACAAATTAAACCAGAACTGTCACTAGAAGCTAAAATGATGAAACTGAGGTTATCATACTTTGGACACATAATGAGAAGACATGATTCACTAGAAAAGACCATAATGCTGGGGAAAACAGAAGGGAGCAGAAAAAGAGGAAGGCCAAACAAGAGATGGATTGATTCCATAAAAGAAGCCACAGACCTGAACTTACAAGATCTGAACAGGGTGGCTTATAACAGATGCTGTTGGAGGTCGGTGATTCATAGGGTCATCATAAATTGTAATTGACTTGAAGGCTCATAACAACAACAACTCATGCAGACATTGTGCAAATATTAAAGTGAGCGCATGACTGTTTCAGCCCGGCCTGGTCTCTGTATGCATCTCCTTCCTTTGCTGCTCTGCTTTAAACTGGCTCATTATGGCCTCAACCCAGCTTGACTTGCATCTGAATGGGGAATGGGCATTCGCATCTGCATCCCGCCTGTTCAAGGGAGCTCAGCCCCTTTGTGAGGAGCATTGCAATGCAGGTGTGCATTCCGACACCTATGGGATCCATATTGGCTGTGCTCTCGGAAGCCTCTTTCCTCAGGTGGATCCTCCTTGGCGGATTATGGAGGCAAACTGGAGAGGTGGGGTATTCATTCCAGATTAACGGATCCAGATTAATGAATGGGTGAGATTTCCCTCCCCCACCAAGTTGTTTGGCAAAACTGACTGCAGTAATTAACCCTCACCTGCCGTCGGTGCTTAGTGAACTGAGGCTGTGCATCCTTATTAATGGCTCTTTGTGTTACTGGCTGCCTCTTGCATGCTCTCTTGCTGCCTGACTACTAATTCCTGCTTTCTCTTTCTCTGCTTTCCGCTCCCTACCTCCACCTCACCCCCTCCCGCCCTTTCCTGCCTCCCTTATCCTTCTGCCTTTGGAACAGTTGCTGAAACTGAAACAGCAGACAACAGGACGGAGATAAAAGAGGATGCGAAGCCAATGGAGGAATGACTGATGTGCCTGGGGCACTGCGCCATTAGGAGAGGGTGTGGCGGTCTTAGACCCTTAGCCCTGCCTGGGGACTACAACCACCCCCACCCCCACCTCATTTCATGATTTCAAGGGAGGCACCAGGTGTTTCTTGCGTCCTGCAGTCGTCATGGGCCTGGGATCTGTTAACCTCTGCCTGCCTGGTCATGCTCTTAACTCTGGGACTGATGTGAGAGAAAAGCAGAATTTAGCAATCAACACATGGCTTGAAACAAAAATGCTTTTTCATAAGGAAAACAAACAAACTCCGCTGCTGGTAGTTGGGCGTGGAGGGGGGGGCTGCACACTTGCGCTTCTCGGGTGTCTCTGTTTGGTTCTATCATTGGGTGCACTCCATCCCTGCCTCCATGGGAATGAAACTTTTTTTTCTTTTTGCACGGACTAGCTGGGCTCCTCTGCTTTTCTTGGTGATGGGTTGCTTTTCCCTCAACTTTTTTTTCCTGCCTTTTATCCCAGCACGCAGATGGAGGATCCAAGTGTCCCTCTTTTGACATGGCATTATCCCCATTGTTCCACAATTCAACAGGTTGAAAAGCAAGTCTGGGGTGAAAGATAGTCCTATTCAGATGCTTTAAACCCAGGAAGAATCCGTGTCTGTGGGGTGGGTGAGACTGCGATCAGGATCATAGTGGCAGGCTCCGCCTCTGGCTCCGCCTCTGGCTTCTAAGCATTAACTCAGACTTATACACATTCAGATCAGCTCATGGGAATCAGAGTGGGTCCTCCAGACGACCTGTTTATTGAGCATTCATCCTGATTTGGCTGCACAAAGCTCATGCAAAGGTTAGACTGTGCCATTGAGCATTCGTTCTGATTTGTTTGGGGGGAGGTTATACGACCATGAGCATTCATCCTGTGGAGAGCATGGATCTTCCCAGCAATCAAAAGTTGTTATCCCACGCTTTAGAGTGCATTCCGTGTCACCTTCCTAACTGCAAAAAGTCCATTTCTTTTTTTAAAGTGGACATGTTGCAACAGAACACTTTAATCCATTTTAATGGTGCAGACCTAAATTTCCCAGTATGCGCTTGAATCCCTCTTGCCAAAATGCTGGCGGTCTGGAGGTGACCAGAGTGAATCCTGGTGCCGTAGCCCTGATTTCCCAGCCACATGCAGATTCTTCCTGGATTTAAACACCTGAATAAGGCTTCTTCTGCTGGGTGTAGACGTGCCAAGTTCTTTTCTCCTGTGCCTGACATGAAGCAATTCAGCAGCTGAAGCTTTTCCTAGTGTGAAAATGCAGGGATGGGAAAACGCTGCAGCTCCTCGATTTCTGCATATCAGACAACTATGGAAGACGGCCCTATCAGAAAAGTTGGCAGTCCTAGCCGTGTGTGCTCTGCTTGAGCTGTGCAAGGCAACCAGTGCGTTTCAGGCAGAGCTTCAGTTTCAAGGCAACTGGTTTCAGGCAACCAGAACGATCAAGGGGATGGAGCGACTCCCCGATGAGGAAAGGTTGCAGCATTTGGGGCTTTTTAGTTTAGTGAAAAGGTGAGGAAAAGGCAACATGACAGAAGTGTATAAAATTATGTGTAGCATGGAGAAAGTGGACAGAGAAAAGTTTGTCTCCCTCTCTCATAACGCTAGAACTCGTGGACATGAAGCTGAATGCTGGAAGACTCAGGACAGAACAAAAGACCAACTTGGATGGCTTTAAATGAGGGTTGGACAGATCCATGGAGGGTAAGGCCATCAATGGCTCCTAGCTATGATGGCTATGCTGTGCCTCCATGGGCCAAGACAGGATGCTTCTGAACACCAGTTGCTGGAAATTGCAGGAGGGGAGAGTGCTGTTGTGCTCAGGTCCTGCTTGTGGGCTTCCCATAGTCATCTGTGTGGCCACTGTGAGATAGGATGCTGGACTAGATGGGCTACTGGCCCGATCCAGCTACAGGACTCTTCTGATGTTCTTAAGATGTAGAAAGTACTGGAGTGGGCTAGCATTCAAACAGCACAGCATATCTTGCTCTGCAGGAGAGGTTGAAGATCCTCATCCTGCCACCAGCTCTCTGAGAGGATGTGAGCTTCGTCTTCCTGTCTAGAAGACAGAATGGGCGCAGAGGAAGGGATGCAGGCTGCGTCATGCAGCTACGTTCTCCAGCAGGATCTTGTGTCCTGGTTCATGCTCATTTGCTCCAAGTCAAATGAGTCGGAGCAGGGTTTGCAGTGCACAGGAACAGGTGGGAAATTGTACCTAAAACCTTTCAAAGAGCCCACCAGTTCTTCGCACTCATGCATGTGATCTCCACACTGCAGAGACCCTTGCTTCGGTCTTCCGACATGTGACTTTGAAAGTGGGTGAGTTGCTGTCTCAGCATCACGGACACAGTTGCCCCATCAAGAATCTACCGGGTGTGGGAGGCTGGGAGGATCAACATGTGAAAATTTCAGAGTATGTGCTGGCCTTGTGAATCTATGCTGTTTAGCAGGTGCAGCCAACATAGTACCCTCTAGATGTTGAGGAACTGCAATTCCCATCATCCATTGTCCATTGGTCATGTTGGACGGAGCTGATGAGAACTGAAATACAACAACATTCAGGAGGCACCACGTTGGCAATCCCTGCTATTGTGTGTGAATTGAGTCATACAGTACATTGTACTGAGTCAAATCATTGGTTCATCTGACCCTAGTATTCGCAGCAGTTCTTTGAGGTCCTGAGCAGAAGATAAGAAAAGCCTTGCTGAATCAGACATTTCTGATCCAGAGATGGGGGACCTGTGGCCCTCCAGATGTTGTTGTGACTCCAGCTCTCATCATCCCTGACCATTTGTCATGCTGGCTGAGGCTGATGGAAGTTGGAGTCCCAACAACATCTGGAAGGTCACCGATTCCCTGTCCCTAATCCAGTCCAACATCCTGTTTCCCACAGTGGCCAACCATGCAGATGTAGAGACCTTTCCCAATACTGCAACCTAAGATCCCTTATCCAGAGATGCCAGAGGTTGAGCCTGGGACCTTCTGCATGCAGAGCAAGTGCTCTGTCCTGAGCTATGGACCATTATAGAAGCATCTCATGTAACATGGCTGGAAAAGATCTTTGCCCAAGCCCTTGATGTGCTGCTGTCCTCCAGGTCAGACAATACTGGATGGACTAATAGTGTCACGCAATAGGATCACGTGTTCACAGGTTATCAACTCAAATACAGAATGTCTCAATGGAGGCAGTTCACACATTCAGCTGAGAGTCATCAAAAGTTGGGCAATCAAGCGATGAGCATGGCTGTGGGAATCAGCACATAGGGAGTTGTCCAAGGCCCCACAATGAATCCATGCCAGTGACAGGACTTGGATGCAACTCTCCTGCAACAAAGGGCAGTGTTCTAGCTACAAAACCACAGCAATGAACTAACTCTGTTTACCAGAGTCAACATCAGAATCCTATCACACACTTACGGCATGGCCTGGAATGAGAGGGATTTACTTCCCACCATACTACAGTCACAAATCACAGGGATGTTTGGATGGACTCTTGGAAGCCAAAGGCATTTTGGCTCTATCATGGACCTACAAACTACTTATAAATAGTTGTGTGTGTTGTAATTTTTGCTGCCAACCATCACTGTCAACATGCAAGTGGGTATTAATTAGGGTTGGGCTAAAACTATTTACCTCCTTGTGGCTGTGGCTGCACGTTTCCTGAAAATTACCCCTCATCTTTTTGACACTGCAGACATATTTGTGGTATTTCTGTGTGGTTCTTCTCTGTACTATTTTCCTTCTTCTACTTTACTCTTGCTATCCTTGCCGTGCTTGCTCACAATTAATATTTAATGTGATCAGCACTTAACGTTGCCAAGACTTGTATTTCTGGACTCAGAAATGTGAGTCTCAGTAAACAAGTAATAATGCTCACCTCAAATATGAGATGAGCATTATGATCTCTGAATTATTCTCTGGCTCAGATTTAATCCCAGCTGGAGAAGAATTCCCCTCTCACCCATCCAGTCTCAAACCACCTGCCTTCTACCCAGCCGTTTCACCCACCCAACTCCTCAAATCCATTCACATAACAGGCTGGCACTCTGGCATAAGTGCCGACAAGCCACGGAAAGTGGAGAGAGAAGAGTTTGTCACCTGGCATTCTGCTTGCAGTGCACCAGATTATGCCACAAATAACTCTTGGAAAATGCAGTTTTCCCAAGGGTTACTGCAGTGTCAGTAGCTACTGACAATAATAATATTTATGTTCCAGGGTAGGTTACAGCAATTTAAAATTCAGTATTAAAAACACTTAAAAGAAATTACAGTCACAGGAATGGGGGTTGTGTCTCAGGTGTCAAAGGCCAGGGTAAAGAGATGCATCTTCAGCATTCACCAAAAACTGTATAGTAAAGTTGGCAGACACACCTCTCAGAGGAGGGAATCCCATAATTTAGAGGCTGCCAGAGAGAATGCCTTTGCTGGGGCCACCACCACCCCAAGCTTCTGAGGGCAGTGGAACTACCAAGAGGACCCCCTTTGCCAATCTCGACACTCAAGAGAGTCTGAAGGGATGGAAGCGGTCTCAGATATTTGGTAAAGTAGAGGGGAGGGTGGTGGCAAGGTTTCTCCTTTTCTTTGGGACCTGTGCTTTTTAGGTTGTTCATAAATGAGCTAGAATTAGGGGTGAGCAGTGAGGTAGTTTGCAGATGATACAAAATTTTTCAGGGCTGTTAAAACAAAAAGGGTTTGCAAAGAGCTCCAGATGGACCTCTCAAAAAAATCTTAATTTCACGTTTATGCTCATGAGGGCTGAACAGGCAGTGACTGACTAGGAAAAAGACGTTGGGGTCATAGCTCGATCAAGACACTGACCCAGTGTGCAGCGGCTGTGAAAAAGGCAAATTCCATGCTAGGGATCATTAGGAAAGGAACTGAAGATAAAACCGCCAATATCATAATGCGATTATACAAAACTCTGGCGCAGAAGCACTTGGTACATTTCTGTGTATTTTAGAGCTGGAAGGAGTTTGGAAGAGAGCACCCAAAATGATTGACGGGACGGAGCAAATTCCGTATGAGGAATGTAGCATGTGGGGCTTTTTAGTTTAGAGGAAAGGCGAGTCGGAGACGCCATGATAGAAGTAAGAAAAGTTACCAAGTTTTTCCTCCTTCTCTCGTTAGAGTAGAAAGTAGGGACATCCGTTGAAACTGAATGTTGGAAGATTCAGGACAGACTAAAAAAAGCACTTTTTCACACAGCAGCAGCATTTAGTTAAACTATGGAATTCACTCCAACAAGAAGTAGTGATGACCACCAGCTTGGATGGCTTTAAAAGAGGGTTAGACAAAAACATGGAGGAAGTGGCTACTAGCCACAATGGCTATGCTCTGGCTCCACAGGGATTCTGAACACCAGTTGCTGGAAACTGCAGGAGGGGAGAGCTGCTGTTGTGCTCAGGTCGTGCTTGCAGGCCCTGCTTGTGGGCTTCCCTTTAGGGCATCTGGTCGGCTGCTGTGAGAACAGGATGCTGGAGTATATGAGCCACTGGCCTGATCCAGCAGGCTCTCCTTATGTTCTTCTTCACCAGCTAGATGGGGAGGTGCTATTTAAACTGGGGAATGCATCACTTTAAAGTCAGTAACATGCCTTAACGAACATGGGGGAAGATTCCCAAGTGATCATTAAGGCACTTGGAAATGCACATGCGATTCCATCCTTAGGATTTTCCACCAGACATCTGGAGGAGGAGGAGGAGGCAGCGACCGTGAGCGCAAGCCATCTGCTTGGCCCACCATGAGAAGCTGCTGTCTCCACCACTCAGTTGGCAAAGCAAATCCATCCCTGGAAGGATACTCTGGGGACTTCTCAGAACGAAAAACATTGCCTGCCCCTCCCCGCCCTTCTTGACACATCATCGCCCATCTGTGTCCCTTGGCTGCGTGATGATGAATGCAGCCCCCTCACGTAGAAGAATGTGGAGGCCATGGGGATTACTCAGTGACGGGAACTCTGCCAAAGAAAAGCGGAGGGGGGATTAGCCATTTCATCAGGATGTATTCGGTTGGTGCTTACATGAGTGGCTCTTGGTCCTCAGAATCATTGGCTTGTTTCTATGGCCGCCCATGGCTGTCATTTTATGGTCGCTTTTCCCACCCCTCATGAAGGCGTGGTGAATCTGCGTAGGTGTTTGAAATACGGGCGTAGCCCAGCGGCCATCAGACAAGAAACACAATGCAGTGATTGTAAGTGGATTTGGAGAAGTGCTTCCTCCCTGCAGGAAAATATCTGCCTCAAGTCTTTTCTAGAAGTTAGCAGTTTTCCCCATATCTTGTTCCTTTATCATGTCATCTATTTCCAATGTTCAGACTGTGAGTGCCATTCTTTACGTAGCCAAAACAGCATCACTCATGCACAAGAGGATCTGCAGGCTGGGGGGGGGGACACCTAAATTGGCAGAAGTATAAAAAATGCAAAAAGGGAAAAGCCAACATAGGGGGTAGGGGCTCCCCCAAAAGCAGGCCAATGAGGACTGAGTATGTCCAGTGGAGAATGCTGACTCCTGGTGGAGGGCATGGAGAGCACCCAGTTTCTGCTGCAGTCATCCTGAAGAACTGGTTTCTCCTGATTTAATCCAAAGGAGAAGATGGAACATCTGGGGGGAAATCAGGGAGGGTACTTTTATAGCAGGTGCAGCACTCAAATTATAAATATCTGCAGGCACCCTGAAGCACTCCTGCATCCTTCGGAATCACTGGACTGATAGTTGGTTCTCCATTGCTCTTTAATTACTGGCAGAACTACTCTTCCCATGTGCTGTGGGATGCATTTCAGCTGAGGTGGGGAGCCTTCAGCCCTTTGGGCCAATGGGAGTTTGCCAGGGGGTCCAGTTTGGCCTGTACAGCCAAGGCAGCAGGATTTAATTTCCACTCATCAGCTGAGCCAAAGGTTTAAGACAGCTCCTGTGCTCCTGTTTGCTCATACACAGGGGCTGTCTTAAAGCCTTTTGCAAGTCTCCCCCATCCTCCTGTTAAGTCCTCAATCTCCAAGACTTAAAAGGGAAGCACAAGAATTTCAAATTTGGCCGATGAGGCAGATCCTGGATCTGGCTTGTGGAGTCAAAAAGGTTCCTCACCCCTGGTTTAGGTGAACTAATTTTCCTAATGGTGGGATGGTACAACTTACCTTTCTTTGCTGAACTTTATGAAAATTGTTTATAAGCCCATTCCAAGAAGTATGCTGAATCTCTTCAGTCAAAAGGTGAACAACTATGTGGAGCAATTTAGGAAAACCCAATTTTAGCTTGATCCCCACCACCACGCGCGCGCACACACACACACACACACACACACACCTTTTCCCAAGTGCTGGTACCAAAATTTTAGCAAGGCAAACAGCACTGATAATAGTTATCTGTCTCTAGCAAATCCCTCTGATGCAATGGGAGTTCTCCACTTCTGAAAATCCATTAATAACCTGACCTGGCCTTCTCAGCCTTTCTTATCATTTCCAGCATTCACCGTCATTATTTGCTCTTCCTGAAATGTGCTCGTGAACGGGAAAAGCAATACCAGACAGATTGCAAATTCCTTTCTCGCTGGCTCAAAGGTGCTCCTATTCTTCACCTCTCAGGTGTGTGAGAAAGATCTATATTGGTCGGGGACATATGCATTGGATTAATTCACTATTTTATCTTGTCAAAATTGGTCACTTTTTTTACAGTCTTCCCTATGCTACATAAGAGATCCTGGTGGCACAATGCGCTGGATATAGCAGCAGTTCCAAACTTTTTCCCACATGGACCACTTGAAAATCGCTGATGGTCTTGGCAGATCATTTAATGATTTTTCTGCCTGTTGCAATTGCAATGTTCTATGCTAGGCGGTATATGATTTTTAATTGCATTATTATTGCTTCTTTGATTTCTTATATTGTATTTTATTGTATTAAATTATGCACTCCATAGAATCCAAATTGTAATACAATAAAAGAAATAAAAAAGCAATAAAATACAATTTAAAATCAACATGAATATTGAATATGGACATGCCACAGACCATCTGAATGAAGCTAGCGGACCACTGGTGGTCGACGGACCTCTGGTGGTTGACATACCACCATTTGGGAACCTCTGCAGTAGAGCATTTGGCCAGGAGGATAGTTACCAAAGTTTGCTTGTAGCTACGTAAACATGCCATGTAAACAGAATTCAGTATCATCCAATGAAAAAACGGACTGATAGGAAGTTCAGGACGAACAAACAAAAGTTCATCTTCACCAAAGCATAATTGCCCCATCCAATTCATTTCCATCAGAGGTCACATGGCTGGTAGGAGATATTTCCTCCTGCCTCATCCAGCAGTATTCAGTGGCCTAGAGTGCAATCCTGCACATAGACATTGGGAAGGAGTCCCGCTGAACTCGATGGGCTCACTCCTGAGGAGACATACAGGATTACACTGTGAATGCACTTTCCAAAGATTCTATAATTTTGCACCTCTCCCTAGGTTGTGCCGGGAATAGGCAGCGATGGCAGCAAAATACTGAACTGGAAAGAGTTCAGAAACAAGCTCCTCCAGCTGAGAACGCCCAGGCCCATCATGAGCTGAACCCAAATTCCCTCTGAAGTTTAGGCTGGGCTTGCAGCTCTCATCGCCACTTCCCATACCTTCCCAAGCAAACTTCCCCTTGTGATGTGGTGATAACACAAGAACAGCCTGCTGAACCAGGCCAAGTTAGGACCCATCAAGTGCCTCATCCTATTCTCCTGGATGAATATGGGAAGCCCAGAAGTAGGACCTGAGGGCAATAGCACTCTGTCGTGAGGATACTGGGAAGCCCATAGCTTAGTGGCAGAGCAACTGCTTTGCTTGCAGAAGGTCCCATGTTCAACCCTCATCATCTCCAAGTAGGGCTTTGGGAACTCTGGAGAAATGCTGCCAGTCAGTGTATACAGTACTGAGCTATATGGACCATTGTTCTGACTCAGTATAAGGCAGCTAGCTAGGTTCCTCATCATGAGGAGGAGGAATGGCTGTTGAGAATGGTACAGTCAGGGAATTTCAGACTCTGGACAATGGTCTTAAGGAAGGACGGGGGATCATTAGACAGTAATTTGTATTACTGTAATTTGTATGACACTTCCTTCTGCAGGTACACTGGAGGGCCCCACCAGGTCCTTCTGCTGAGTGGGGTCCTGGGCCTCTGCCCCAAAGTCCTGCCCTGACAGCACCACTGGCTTGTAACAGTACAGGCCATCTAGACTCACCCTTAAGGCCTAGACCAGGGGTAGCCAATGTGGTGGCCCTCCAGATGTTGCTCGATTCCGACTCACATCAACCCTTGCCGGCACGGTCAATGAGCAGGGATGATAGGAGTTTGTTTGTTTGTTGTTATTGATAAATATATTTGTAGACCACTATTTCATTAAAAACATCAAAGTGGTTTACAACAAGATAAGAAAAACAACAATTAAAGCATTAAGAATACGATAAAAAAACTAAGGTCAACTATTACGAAAAGACATTCTTAATTGCCTGCATAAACCTGGCCGAAGGTCACACGTTCACCACCCCGGTTTAGTTACTCCTGAGCCTATTTGGGAGGCTCTTTTGCGGCATGGGAATTATTCTTTCCAATGGCTTCTGATCAATTGAATTTGGATTGGAACCAATTATAATTCCTATGCAAGTCCTAGCAGCAAAGGATTCTCCAGGGCGTTCTCCTGCAAGGCCCCTCCTGTTGCCAGTCAACCCCCACCATATATGATCACACACACACGTTTACACGTGGCCTTCCCAAACTTTCTCTGAGAACTCTCAGAAACATCTTGAAAGCAGTAACTGCTGGCCCTGTTTACTTCTAGTTGGAGAGTAAGGACAAAGAAAGAATATGGTCTCCTTTTTGCCTAATCATGCTCTCAAACTTGAACGCAGATGAGAAATGCACCTCCCAGTTTCACATAACTGCAGGAGGGGAGAGTGCTATTGCACTCAAGTCCTGCTCATGGGCTTCCCATTGGAGCACCTGGTTGGCCACTGTGAGGATGCAGGACTAGATGTGCCACTGGCCTGATCCTGCAGACTCTTCTTGTGTTCTTATGTTCCCAGTCACATTGCTGTACTCTGAAGATTTTGCAATGTAGTTTCAATGCACAAAAAGTGTACACAAAAATCTATTCTATGTAAAATATTCATATAAAATGCATATCTTATCAATGAATGCACAGAAAAGTGTGTACAAAATAAGTACAATTTAAAAGTAGGATTTTGTGCTTTCTTTCAAAAGAAAATCTGCACAAAATGCAATGTAATGGAGTTATGATGGAGCACCAGCAAAACTGAAACCGGGTGGAATTTACCTGCTCTGCCCATCCTCATTGGAGACAGAGACTATTATTCAAATTACATTCAAAATAATGTACTCCTAGGCTTATACTAAGGACAGGCCTGCTTCCAAAAAGGGAGTGGTTCTCTTTTTCATTGTGCATTTTCAGAGGAGAAAGATACCCTGAACGTACTCAGGAGAACTTTGCCCTTAGGTCCATTTTCACAAAAACAAACGTTGTTCCTTACTGGGTGAGTGGCACTCTGCAAAGGCTCAGAAGCATTAATCTTGAGGTGCTGAGAGGATATTGGCAAACAAATACTGGCAACTGAAGTTCAATCCTTACCTCACTCTCCTCGGCCTCATTTCACCATCTGTAAAATGGGAAGGGCAACATAGGTTTTGTGAGCAATTTAATGATAGAAGAATTATAAAATACTTTGAACACTGAAGTACAACAGAGATGAGGATGTAAAAGGAGCTGATTGATCCTGTAGTCCTATTTAGAGTTGGTATAAAATCGATAGTTTCTCATTCAGTACTTCCAATAATGTTTGGAAGTTCCAGTGACTGCTTAAAGGGTCAGTTGCCTTGTGAAGAGACGGTACTGGAGAAATATGTGGCCCAAACAAGCAAAAGTTAAATGATTTTAAGGATCACTGATTTTAACAGGGAGTTAAGTACATGGTTTGTGGGGGTGATCTATATGTAGCTAATAGCCACCAGCCATAAAGGCCTTTCAGGAAAAATTAAGCTGTACAAAGATCTTGAGGCAGCTGGTCCTCTCTTCATCTGACACAACTGAAGAGAGTTCCCATTATAATATCTGTGCCAGTTGGAGGGTGGAAAAATGTTCCCACATGTCTGAAGTTTTCAGGGACTGCACTGGGTGTCAGTCTTGGTGCCTGTGTCCTGTTCAGCGTTTCAACCACTGATAACATATTGGATGTTTGGGTTCCTCTTCATTCAGAGCAGATGAACCCTGACTCGCTTCAAATGAATCCTTTCCATTCACTGACAACTCAAAACGGAGATTTGCAGCACCGTTTCTAAGAATAGGCATTTTGAAGTAACTCCCTGGACCGAGGAGGACTAGACCCCAACGTTTCTCTACTGCAAGAGTCAGCTTACTTCAGTCTTCCTTGGTCTACTTTTTTCTTCTCCTTTCTTTTTAAACTAGAATCCCTACTGTTCTTGGACGTGTTTTAAATCTGTGAAGCAAGACTGCATATTCTGGATCCTTAACAGTTATTGCAAAATGTTCCTTTGTCAAATGATCCTGAGACTGCATTCTTGCTTAAGAACCCAGGAAACTGCCTTATAATGAGTCAGACCCATTGGTCCATCTTGCTCAATAGTGTCTGCACATGCTGGCAGCGACTCTCCAGGGTTTCAGGAAGAGGATTTTCCCAGTTCTAACCGGAGATGCTGAAGACTGGACCTGGGACCTTCAGCATGCAAAACAAGTGCTCTACCACTGAGCTACAACCTTTCCCTGTGTTGCAGAGTAGCGAAATTAGATATTTGAGCATCTGAGTGAGCCTTTATGCATGTTTGAATCTTTGCTAAAGATTACACCTTCCCTGCGAATTAGTCAGACTGAGACTTTAAGCTTTAAAATAAGAAATAACTACTTTATTCTGGAAGTACATGCTTGATAGGAAAGAGTTCTACATCTAGCTAACTAGCTAAGTTGGAGATGCAAACACTAAGCCTAGTGTTGGCCCTCATGCTTGGAGGAGAGGGAGAGACAAAGAGAAGATGTCTGCTCTCCCTCTCAAGAGAAAGAAGGAGGAAGGAGACGTGGTCAACATCCTCTGCATATCAGTCTAGCAGGAAGGGAGAGACAGCAGGAGATCAAGGACAGGTATTAGCCTAGCAACCAGGAGGTCTCCTCTCTAGCTACCCTTTTTAACCTCATGCAGCCTCGACCCACAAGTTGGAGTTGAACCACATATTCCAACACTGACTGACTGCAGCTCTACAGGGTTTCAGAGAAAGATCTCTCCCAGCCCTACCTGGAGATGCCAGGGATTGAACCTGGGACCTTCTGCGTGCAAAGGAGCTGCATGATGGGATTTTCCCCAGAGCTGGGGAGCCTGGAGGAGGATCCATCGCTGCAGGACAGCAGGCCTATGGACTCCACATTTATATCTAGCTTTTCCTCCCTGGAGTTGAGAGTGAGACATGTGGACATTGCCAGGCAGTCTCCCGTCCAAGTCCAGACCCACATAGCTGCAACGTTCTACAGGGCTCCGGCAGGTGCTTTCAGAGCCCACTTTGCCCCCCACGGATCCTGTGAACGGCAAGTGGCGCTCTGCTATATAGGATCACTGAGGGATGACAAGCGACAGCCTTGGGCTTCCCTCATCACAGAAAGAAGCTGAAAGAGGGGACAGTGAATGTGCCTCCCATACTGGCCTCCCGAGCACCTGCATTCTCAGATATACATCAGGAGCACCAAGTGGCATCACCTCCATCAGGGCATCTGGGAGTCGCTGCAAGAACTGCTTTCCCCATCCGCTGACAATGACCATGGTGTCTGGGGGAAGGAAAAGACAAGACAGCCATTGTATTAGCATTGGGGAAGTGACACGGAGAGGAAGGATCAAAGACCTGCCTAGGCACAGGTAGGCTGGTAGAGGTATTTGGGTCCTGACCTGTTGAATTGGGCTTGGAAGCAAATAGGCAACCAAGCCAATGTAATTCTTTCAGAATGAATGTAATGCGATTCTGTCTGGCTGTACCGGTTATAAAAGCTGGTATAGCACCGTGGGGAGGAGAGCCTGGCTGGGAGTCCAGAGTCTGTGAGTTCAAATCCCTGCTCGTGTCTCCTGGGTGTCAAGGGCCAGCTAAAGATCACCCTACAGTGAGTGGCTCAGGGGTGACGTGCCCTGCCACCTGTGCAGCTGTGGGCAAGCGGCATAGTCCCAAGTTCGAGTTGAACCACATATTCCAACACCCTGAATGTAAGTAGTGCCTTGGTGGATCAGACCAGGGCCGTAGCTCTATGGCAGAGCATCTGCTGTGCATGCAGAAGGTCCCAGGTTCAGTCCTTAGCATCTCCAGGTAGGACTGAGAAAGACCCCATCCTGAACGCTTGGAGAGCTGCTGCCACTCAGAGTAATTACTGATCTCGATGTACCAACAGCATAACACAGCTTCCTAATATGTTCCTCTGTTCGCATGATTCACCTTTTTTTTGTTTTTTGCAAGAACCCAATCAACCAGCAGACATGAGCTCGTCCACCAGAAATGAGTCAGTGGTCAACAGTGGATCACAGTCCAGCATCAGTTCAACTCCATTCTCCAACCCTTACCTAGAAACTTTCGCTTGCAGTCTCCCTTGCCAGAGAAAACAAGAGCCTTCGCCACCTGACTGAAGCTGCAGCTCAAGGCAATTAAAAATAGGTCAATCATCCCTAGCATTCATTTGCCGTGAATTAATGTAGTTCTTTGCACATTTCTTCTCTCACAAATCCCTCTGTTCCTTACACCCTCCCCCTTGTGAATAGAATCCTGCGTTTCAAAGTTTCCACCTTGAGGGAAGCCTTTCTGCATAGGCTTATTTGTTCCACAGTGCCCTGGATTCTGGATGATAGGATGCCACTGAGGGCAAATTAGATGCTTTTGGTGCAGCAATGCTGGATTCACATGGCACATTGGCCAGGCTTTCTCATTTTTAATAGCTTCTCTGCCACCCAGGGCTAGTGCCAGGTTTGGCCGAGGCCTTGGTACCACCCCCTACTTCCCTCCCCTTACCCTGGCAACAACAGGTATAGCTGGCAAACACTGTTGCTGGCACCTGCCATTTTAATTCCCCCATAATGCCTCTGGGCCCCTGAGGTACAGATGTTTGGGAGCGATGCTACTTCAGGGCTCCAGAGGTGCTCTGTGTGTGTGTGTGCCTTCAAGTCAATTACAACTTATGGCGACCCTATGAATCATACATACATAAGATACAATTAAAATACATAAAATACAATATATATGTTGTTACGTGCCTTCAAGTCGATTATGACTTGTGGCAACTCTATGAATCAGTGACCTCCAATAGCATCTGTCGTGGACCACCCTGTTCAGATCTTGTAAGTTTAGGTCTGTGGCTTCCTTTGTGGAATCAATCCATCTCTTGTTTGGCCTTCCTCTTTTTCTACTCCCTTCTGTTTTTCCCAGCATTATTGTCTTTTCTAATGAATCATGTCTTCTCATTATGTATCCCAAGTATGATAACCTCAGTTTCATCATTTTAGCTTCTAATGATAGTTCTGGTTTAATTTGTTTTAACACTGCATTGGAGGGGAATTAAAATGGGGGGGGGCACCAGCCACAGCCAACCCAGGATTCAGTGTAAGGTGGCAGTTGATTTACCTTTGCCCAGAGATGGGCAGTCAGTGGAGACTGGTGGCTGAAGCCGTCAGTTTGGGCTGATGGCAGGGTTGGTGGGGGGCCCTTCTAAGGACTTGTGCCCTCAACAACTGTCCAATGGTGCCAACTACTGATGGCAGGCCTACTGCCACTACATATGAACAAACTATGTGTCTTAATGCTAGGGCTGGGCTGAATATTCTGAGCCAAAAGGAGTGATGGAGGAATGCAATATTTCCCCAAAATGCTTTGAATGTGAGAATATCCATCTTTGGGGGGGTCCTATGTTGTGCCTATATTGTGCTGCAGCTTCAGTATAATTTTTTCTTCCTGGTTACTGCTTGTACCACTTTTCTGAATTAGTCATGGGTGATCATAGCCAATTAAGGATCAAGTGACTGGGATAACCTCATAGCCAATTAGAGTTGGTTGTATGATGATGTCCCTGAGGACAATTCTGTCAGTTGACAATGAGGACACTGCCATTTGAATTAATCAAATCAGTGAGCCCAGCTAATCAGAGATTACACAGTAAAGCAGATAATGTGTCAATATGCCCATGGACTGATATCATGAAAGGCAAATAAAGTCGCTTGGGTGGAGGGGAGTGTAAATATACATGTGAATATTTTATCAAGCCTTGCAGAAAAATCATTGAGAGACAGAGAATTTTTTTTTACCTGCTGAAAATGTTTCTGAATCTCCCTGTGACTACATCTTGGAAGAGTACTACTGGGCAAATTATATTTCAGGGAAGCTTAAGCATCATTGTTCTCTTGGAAAATCTATCAGGTACCAGGGTCCCAAACCACTCAGAACAATGTTTTTAGATTCTGCTAGTGAGAGGGGATAAGAATATTGCACAGGGACAGACCAAAAAAACCACAATTTGGTTCTGCCCAACACAGAGAGAGAGAGAGAGAGCAGAGACTATTGTGTAACTAAAATCAAACAAGCAAATTAAATCAATTAAATTAAATGTGAACAAATTAACATGTCCACATTAAATATGAACAAATTACACAACCCTAGTTTTCTTAATTCATTCAGAGCACTCCATTGGCCTCACCGGGGAGTGGGAGGTTTAGAATATAAACAGACTTCTCCTACACAAAGGCTCAGAAACAGTAATAAAGCTATCGTTTAAGAACGCACTGCAAAATGTCATTGGTGCAACCTGCAATTGTTTCAAGCTTCAACTAGCCAGCCCTGGGGTGGCGATGGTGGTTCTGTCCAATAATCTGCAAGTGTGGAGAGCCAATGTAGTGTAGTGGATACAGTGTTGGACTGGGACCTTGGAGACCAGGGTTCAAATCCCCACTCAGCCATGAAGCTCACTGCATGATCTTGGGCCAGTCACTGTCCCTCAGCCTAACCTACCTCACAGGGTCCCTGTGAGGATAAAATGGAAAGGGAAGAGAACCACCTGCACTACCTTGAGCTCCTTGGAGGAAAAGTGGAATAGAAATGTAAATTATTGTTGTTGTTGTTGTTGTTGTTGTTGTTGTTATAAATGTGCAATCTTATAACTTTGGGAGCCTGAGGATTGCACATTTAAAGCACACTTCTCCCAAAGAACCCCTCATAGAGCTACCTTTCCCAGCACCTTTAACAAACTACTGTTCCTGGGATTCTTTGGGGAAATCCATGAGCTTTAAATGTATGGTGCATTTGTATCCAGTGCCCTGCATTCCACTCCTCGGTTTTCCTTTATTAGATGCATTCTTGTGCACACTGTTTAATCAGAGACCTACATCACAAAATGTGGAGGAGTGTGAATTTCTAAGGTAGCTGCATTTCAGTTCACATACTGTTTCATGAAGTGCAAATCAGGTAGCTATCTGCACGTTAAAATGCAAACGGAAACAAATTCCTCCTCCATCCCTATTCCTGGCCTTTTTAACTGGAGATGCTGGGGACTGAACCTGAGACCTTCTGAGAAATAAAAAGACTGGAAGAGGAGAAGATACAAGATTGGAACCTGGGGCTTTCCTCATGCAACTCATGAACTTTACCCCCAAGTGATGCTTTCCTGATATGTGTTCCCACACAGGTGCCTCCACCTTTCCCTGTCTGGGATGGAAAAGCAACTGGGGCGGTGCAATTTTGAATCCTCATTTGGCAGGAAGGGAAAGGGTCAAGAAGCAACTCCTCTCCACCACCCACTGGTCCTTTCCTCCACTCAACTGAAAATTACTTGCCACATTTTTGCTTTAATGCCCATCAGGATAAACAATCAGGGAACCCCAGGGAAAGTGCTGGTTGGCCCTTCAAATTGTTAAGTCTCTATCTGAGTAATCTTGGGGTAGAGGTGGACAAAGAGCACTTTTTGAATGGAGTGGATACATTTTCATTTCTTGGTCAGCTGACATTACAGAGGTGGGCACTTTGCTTTTGAGGGGGAGCTTGAAAAAAATGATTGGAAATCTGTGGAAAGTCATGAGACCCTAAATTAATTCTCAGTTGCTTTGTGAAACTCTCCCATTCCCCCTGTTTGTTTTTCCAGTTGCAGACTGCAAGACACCACCGAAGCTAGACCACGGATTTCTTTCCTTCTCCACACCACGCAACCTGACTACATACCAGTCAGAAATCCAGTATTTCTGCCAGCAACCATACTACCAGATGGTCCCCAACGTCACAGGTGAGATGAGTCAGCTTGGGGGACCCAGCCAGCATGCTGAGTGGGCTGGTAGACAGCAGTGACAGAACAAGGGATAAACAAAATTAACAGAAGACCACAAAAAAAATTGCACTGGTGGGTCAGATCAAGAGGTTTATCTAGTCCAGGAGTCGATCAGTGCCCAAGAGAAGCCTGCTAGATGCCTCTGGGAAGCCCACAAGCGGGGCATGAAGTCTGATTGCCCATAATATATTATCCAATATTCAGAGGTATTGTGCCCCTATACATGGAGGCTCTACCAACTACTGTGGCTAATAACCACTGGCAATTATAGAATGGGAATTTAAGAGTACATTAAGTAGGCAATACAGTGACTGGGAGAGCACAAGTTCAATATGTGGCTGACTTCAATCTCTTTCTTTTCATCTTGAGCTACACCATTACCTGTGACAATGAGCTCATCAAGCCACAAATTTGTAGGCCACCACAAACTTGCTCAACGCAGGCTGGGAGTAGTGAACTCAACACCCGCCAGAGCAAAACAATGAACATAATTGTAGGCTTTTTGGTCTTAAAAGCTCTCTTTATCAGAGTAAAGACAAATGTAACATTTTAAGAGTGGGAGAGAGAGCTGAATCAGTTCCTTGCCTGCCCTCCGAGGAAACACAATTTGCCCCGTCCCATTATGAGAGGAGCTTTATGGGGGTAAACAGTTCTGCAACGTTTCGTGGTGTAGTAGTTGACTTTGAACTGGCTTCTGTGGGCATTTACTGGCTAGCACCAATGTAATCACCGACACACCTCTGCTCCACAAAATCCCCAAAGCAGTTTTTGCAATTGTTTTTCCAAAATGATTGTGAAATTCCAGTGAGGGGGAGAATGGGGGACTGATCTCACATTTCATTTGCTTCTAAGTATGTGGCTGCAATGCTAGATTTGTGCTGTGGTTGAGGAACCCATTGCATCCACCATTAACAATGCTGTACCTGTCTTCAGTCTTGGCATGAGGTGAGGTAGGACATGCGTGGCATTCTTGAGAAATCACCTTCATCCCCTCCAGGCCCCGAAGGACTTAGTGACATTCCCGCCTCACTTCTCCTGACAGCAGCACTGCAGAAGTGTTGCCGCCATCTTCCTCTTGCGTATAGGAAGCCAGCAATTGCTCATACAAAAAGCATAAGGGAGGCGAGAGGCTGAGTTTGGTTTGGTTTATTAAATGTCTTACATGCCTCTTTCAAAAAAAAAGAAAGGCATCTTCCAGCAGATTAAAACATACAAAGGTTAAAAAATAATACAAAACAGTATTAACAATATTGTTGTGTGCACCCCAGTCTCCGAGCGGTGAGAGATGTCCAGGGGTTCCTGCGCTATACCCAGGGTTTGGTTTCCTTGGAATGAAAGTCAGTGGAGACTGATGTCTTTGTGACATATGGTTTATTTACACATATACACAACCTGAACTTAAGATGGAGGGGTTCACAGCATTAACAGCCCATCCGATCTTGCTCCCCAAAGCCCACAGCTTTCAGGGTTCAGGCACAGAGAACAAGCAACCCTGTCTGTCTGTTTTTAGCTCCCAGCCTTTCCTCCGACTGATACTAACACAGACTACTTCCTGATTCCAGCATGAGAGGGCCTCCAACCAGGTGGTTGAAGGTGGGAAGAGCCTCTCTCCTGTAACAGTTCTTATGGCCCACATTGCTCTCCTGGCTGATCCTTATACATGTTTATGAGGGCACTGGACAGACTTGGCTGAATCCATTAACTTATGAATGGAACTAGTCTAGCCAGTAGACCAGGTTTCTTCCTTCGTATCCCACAGCTACCAGATACGAGATCACAGGCTTGAAGGGGACCCAAAGAAATCATCCATCACAACCCCCCTCAATCCTATAACAATATCATACCCCAGCAGACAAGTATCAGGGGTCATCAGCTATATAAGAGCCAGTATGAGGTAGTGGTTAGAGTGCTAGACTGGGATCTGGGAGCCCAGGGTCCAAATCCCTGCTAACTTCCTCTGGATACAACCCATTGTCTCTCTGATGAAAAAGGTTTGGGGTGTTCATGCACATGAAATCTACCTTGCACAGATCCTGGTCTCCTTGCCTTGTATCCAGTGCAGTGCTAAGGAACCATCCCATCCGTGCTTGGATTACCGCTAGTGTAATAGGATTTCCCTCTCTTCTCTCCCCACACGTGCCCCACACTATCTCCAGATCTGCTCCAAAGGGTTGGGAAAAACCCCAGAAAAGATTTAGGGGATGCAAGGGGGAAGGAGATGGAGGGAAGTCCCACTGCACAGGCACAAGTCCTTGTGCTGCCTGTCGTGACAGTTACTTAGTGCCGCATTGGACACAAGGCCTTGTCCCTAGTATTTTCCCTCCACCAGCTCTGTTAGCCTCACTTGCCCAAAGGTTCCTCTAATCCAGCCTTTCCCAACCAGTGTGCCTCCAGATGTTGTTGGACCACCACTCCCATCAGCCTCAGCCAGCATTGCCAATGGTCAGGAAAGATGGGAGTTGTGGTCCAACAACATCTGGAGACACACTGGTTGGGAAAGGCTGCTCTAATCCCTTGGGCCCTTCCTGAACAGGTCCATAGCGCCACCACTCTCTCTTCCTTCAAATCCCTCTTCAAAACCCACTTTTTCCACACAGCCTTCGACTTTTTCCCATTCAATACAACCCAATGGCAGCTCCATGCCAGTGGGGCAGTGGAATCCATTCCAGGTTTTAGTCTGAACTTTCAAGGAGCTGTTCAAGGTGTTTCATTTAGGACTAAAACCCTGAGTGGATTCCACTGCCCCACTGACATGGAGCCACCTGCTGCCACCGGTACAGCCCTACCCACGTCTCCTGAGAAGGAAGCCCCACGGGATGGGTTGGCATCAGACCTGAGCATTGTGCAAAGATTGTGCATTGTGCAGCTGGACAGCCATCTGTCGGGAATGCTTTGATTTGGATTCCTGCATTGAGCAGGGGGTTGGACTGGATGGCCTTACAGGCCCCTTCCAACTCTACGATTCTATGATTCTATGAAGCCAGATTTCGACTGGACATCAGGAAGAATTTCCTAACTGTTAGAGCCATATGACAATGGAACCAATGACCTAGCGAGGTAGTGGGCTCTCCGACACCGGAGGCATTCAAGAGGCAGCTGGACAGCCATCTGTCGGGAATGCTTTGATTTGGATTCTTGCATTGAGCAGGGGGTTGGACTGGATGGCCTTACAGGCCCCTTCCAACTCTACTATTCTATGATTCTATGATTTCCCGTGCAGGTATCTTATTGCCAGCTATAGCCATCCTTAAAATATGCATAACTTCCTATGTGCACATTCAGCCCTCCTACATATTTCCGTTCCTCCCCTGCCTCTGCTGTCTTCTTCAATATTGACTATAGACTGTAAGATCCTTGCAGGCAGAGACTTGCTTGTTTATCACATACGTAACTCCCTAAAGCACCATGTATACTGTTGGTACAGCCAGAATCAGAATAGCACACATACATATATTAAGGTTGCGTACACGTTATACCTTTCATCCTGGGAAGTAACTGTAGTTTGTTAAGGGTGCTGGGGATTGCATCTCTATGCAAGGTATACTGCAGTTCCCTGGATTCTTGGGGGTGGGGGTAGGGTTGCTCTGCAAGTGCTGTCAAGGTATGGAGTCTGAGCTGGCCAAATGGTGAGAGCTGATAAGATATTACTACAGCACCACCTGGTGGTACACTTCATGTCCACAGCTTATATATTTTGCTCTTTCCCAGGTACCTACACCTGCGATGCCAAGGGGATCTGGAGAAGTGCAGAGTTGGGGATGCGTCTGCCATCTTGCCAACCAGGTACCTAGACTGCACTGACACACAACCTCCACACAAGCTGCTCTCTTACAGTTCCCAGCCTTCGTCTTACATGGCACTGCCGTAGTAAGCTTGCAAAGCACAAGCACGCTCGGTGCCACCTTGAAGGCGGCGGAGGCTTCTCCGTTAGGGCCAATGTGTCAGCGCCGACCAGCTGCAGCTGCCTTTAGTCAGCCCCCACCTGCCTGCCTTCTCACTTACAACAACCAGTCCAGGGGATTGACTCTGCCCGTCATCTTATCTCCTCCTGAGTCTCAGTGTTGCCCACATAGTCCCAGGCTATGGTCTGAAGGCACATGAGGCCAGCTCCCTGCTGAAGCTAAGCAGGGTCAGGTTTGGTCAGTGCCTGGATGGGAGACTGCCTGGGAACCATATGGAAGCCGCCTTGGGTTTCTGTCATGAAAAGAAAGGTGGGGTATAAATGTAATAAATAATAATAATAATAATAATAATAATAACTATGTAGAACTCAGCAGGGAGGAGGAGGAAGGGTGCAAAGCTAGAGCAGGTTGGTGCTGGCACTCATTGGCTCTGCCTACTGTTGGCCTCTCTGCCTTCCCCAGCTCTGCCAGCCACGCTCATTTTAACTGGAGAATTAAACCTGGGACTGACTGTATGCAAAGCATGCCCTCTTGCCACTGACATAGCGTCTCTGTTCAACCCTGCCCATGAGCTCCAGTTGGTCCAGGTGCATCTGCCCAGATTTCTCAGCTGCTGATATTAATCCTGGTTAACAGATGTTTGCCTGCAAGCCAAAATTCAAGACCTCAGCCTGGCGGGAATTGGGGCTTGTTGACATTAGGGATGGGGGCATTAAAGGTGAACCTACTTAGTTTGCACTTTCCAAAACAATGTGCAAAGCGAAACACAGCCATCCATTGAAATGCACACTTCTCTGAAGTTTGAAATGCAATTCTCCAGCCACAAAATGTGCACAAAAATGTATATACTGAGGTAAAGTGCATAGATAGAAAAGCATATATGAGTAAAGATAACATACAAAAATGCTTTATTTTAGGGGAAATTGCTTTCAAAAATGTGTATATTAGGCAAAATTGCATGCAAACGTGCATATTATGTTAGGAGAAATTTGCACCGAAATATTGATAATGACTTTTTAAAAACAAATTTGCGAGTTGATGTGGAAATGTAGACAACTGAACTTAACACTGGAAGAACAAGAAATTGAGAGAAACTGAAATGGTCCTATTTTCCATCCCTAGTTGATGTCCAGCAAGGTGCAAAACTGAATCACGGTCGCGTCTTTCAAAAGTGTTTGCAGCATGTTACAGGAGCAACCTCATACAAGCTTCCATTTTCTCGTTAAACACTGGCTTGCTTTTAAACACGCTCTTTCTGTTTGTGTCTGCTTCTGGTCCTGATGGAATCCAGGCCGGCTGGCAAGTCTCAGGGAAAGTTTTCCAGAGGTCAGAGAGAGTTGGCCAAGAGCAAAGAATTCATGGCGCTTCGCTTCTCTCTCTGGTTTGTTGGAGCCAGTTGCTTGTCACTAGGAAACCCCTCTTCCTCTGGAGCAGACTTCTGCACCACCAGAGTAAACATTTTGGCGGTCTGTTGTTCCTTTTTAAAGACTGTAGTTGCAATCCTAACTCCACTTACTTGGACAAAGTGGGACTTACGTCCGAGTAACCATGCATAGGATTGGGCTGCACTTATTTTAGCCTATTTGCTCACCATAATTTCCCCCACTTTGGGGCGGGGGGGAATCCTAATCATTTTTCTATTTAAGATGAAAGCAACATGAGAGGTTTCGAAGAAGGATGCCTTGCAAATCTTGTTTTGTTTATTTATTTATAGATTTATAACCCACCTTTCCTCCAAGGAGATCAAGGTGGCATACATGGTTCTCCTTTCCTCACATTTTTATCCTCACAACAACCTGTGAGGTAGGTTAGCCTGGGAGAATATGACTGGCCCAAAGTCACCCAGTGAGCTTCATGGCTAACTGGGGATTTGAACTCTCGTCTCCCAGGTGCTAGTCCAACACTCTAACTGCTATGCCACTCTGGATCTTACTCTTGTGTGGAAGGAGATGATAGCAAAATGTGGGGGGAGTGGTGCACAAAGGGTGGACATAGATAACAGGGCACTATATCTGTCTTGTACTACTACTGCAGTGCCGTATCTGGTGGAGAATTATATGGGAGTGAACCCACAGCCATATTAAGCATAGAGCAGGAGTTCCCAAAGTGGCTCCCATGGGCACAACAGCATCCTAGAAATCTTCCCCTGTAGCCCAGAAATCCTCTAATCTCCCTCTCTCCCTCCCTCCCTCCCCCCCCCCTCTCTCACACACACACTGGCCATGAGGTGGTAGGAGTGGTTACTTTTTTCTCCCTTGAAAAGAACACAGAGCTGAAGGCAGTGACGGCTGGTGGCTCCGATGTCAGTGGGGCAGTGGAATCCACTCCAGGTTTTAGTCTGAACTTTCAAGGAGCTGTCCAAGATGCTTCAGCACCAGCAGCCACTAACTGAGCTGGGGTCCTTCCTCATGGGCCATAACCCCTTCCAAGACAAATGTTGCATTGTGTAGTGTTTGCGATGGATGGTCCCAATCCTGAAAGCCGGGGAAGCTGAGGCTGGAGCTTAGCAACATCTGGAGTGCACCACATTGGCTACCCCTGGCTTAAAGAAAAGGAACCTCTCTGCATCCAGGCTCTCTCTGGGACCGTAACATGTTGACAAAATGGAAACACTTCCATCTGATGGACTGAGGAAGCACCTTGGACAGCTCCTTGTAAGTCCAGACTAAACTCCGGAGCAAATTCCATTGCCCCACTGACATGGAGCCAGAAACCACCATGGGCTCTTTCAGCTCTGTGTGCATTTCAAGGCTCAGATTAATTCTATTGGACGTAGCTTTTACCAAATCCCTTAGAAAAGCAAAATCTGTGTAGGTGTGCTTTCTCTCTTCCGTCTCTCGGCAAGGGGCTCCTCCAGGGGAGGGGGGGAGAAAAGTGACTAGAAGGGTTAGCGGTGGCACCCATGGCACTGAATCAAAACTCCAAATGTGACCACGGGCCTAAAAAGGTTGGTGATCCCTGGTGTAGTGCATGGAGGGGCAATGTTCTAATTATCTTCCCTTACTGCTTATTATTATTATTATTATTATTATTATTATTATTATTAAATGAAATTTATTAGGGCTTTTCTACACAAATATGCGATCTCAAGGCAACTAACAAAATTAAAACAGCATATAAGGTGGTGCTTTGGCATTTTGAAATGGAAATGGTTGCTTTCAAGTTGATATCGACTTATGGTGACCCCATGAATAGGGATTTCAGGGTATGTGGTATTCAGAGGGGGTTTACAATTTCCTCCCTCTGAGGCTAGTCCTCCCCAGCTGGCTAGGGCCTGCTCAGCTTGCCACAGCTGCACAAGGCAGCCTCTTCCTGTCCGCAACTGCCAGCTGGGGGGCAACTGGGCTCCTTGGGACTATGCAGCTTGCCCACGGCTGCACAGGTGGCAGGGCACGTAACTCCTGAGCCACTCCCTGTGGGGTGATCTTTAGCTGGCCCTTGACACCCAGGAGACACGAGCAGGGATTTGAACTCACAGACTCTGGACTCCCAGCCAGGCTCTCCTCCCCACTGGGCTATACCAGCTGTGCTTTGTCATTTTACTGCTCCTTTTTTCAAGCTTTCTCTTCCCTTGCTGATCCTTTAAGCAATGTTCATTTCAGCAAAGCACCGGTGCCTGCTGACAGTTAAGCAAAAAACAAACACCTATACACACATATTGCAACTGAGTACTCTTGACTGCTGTTCAATTAACTCCAGTGCCATTTAAATGAAAGCAGGCAGACTGCCAGGTGTTATCCTTGTGGTGCTGGATATTAGAAGGGTATGGATGGGTCGGTGGAGGGGATGATGTGGGGGGGAGAGAGGTGAGCATTCTGCTATGAAGTTGGTTTACTTTTGGACATGCAGAGACCTCTGTTGGCTATGCACTGTGAAGTGAGCTGATTTTATCTTCATGAAAATGTTTGCTTAGATTTTCATCTAGGATAACCAGTTATTTTTTCTGGCTAGGCACTTCACCATTCACAGTTCCAAAACAAGCAGATATTTCACAGGTGAAGTGTTTCCATTCTGCAGCTGCAGTGAATAAACAAAGTGCTAATTATACTGATCTCACTCAACAACTTCACACCCTAAGGAACAAGCATTTGTAACAGACAAAGCTCCAACTCAAGCCCTTTACACTGTAAGGTTTCTGTGAAACATTGCAGCACAGACTACTGTCAGATTGGATGTAATTTTTTTTCTGGTTAATTGGGGTAGCTGGTTGGGTCTTCATTTCAATCCATTGCTGCTTTCCCTCGAGAAATTTAGCCCTGCGCTAATTTACGTAACGAGATGCTCACAGAAGCTATGATTTATTAACATAATGGGTATGCCCAAATATAACAGGGATCCAATACACTCTTAATCCTGGGTGCTAAGAGGGAAAGCCAAACCCCTGGCAGGCAGCAGTGGGACTTAACGGAGCAGCAGAGCCACATCCAGATCCACAGGGCTGCCAATTGTGCCAGCAGATCAGAAGGGAGGGGCTGCAAAAAAAATGCCTTCCCTATGCAGTTCTTGTGCCGGCAGCCCCGCTCCCTCCCTACCCCCAAAACCCCCATTTTGGGGGTTTCCACTGGCCACCTTCTGCCTGCCAATCATTTGGGCATATTGGGGGACTCCTCGCAGATGGGATTCCCTTGCCAGTGGAGGCCAATGGATCTGGGTAGGACTGGACAGATCAGAGGTTTGGGTTGCCCTTTCGGGCTGTGCATTGTATGATGTTGGGTAAAGCCTGGCACTCTCATCCATTGACCGTACCGGTGGCTCCCAGGAAAACCCTGGAGTGTGTCAGAGGAGCCCCAGAGAGTCCTCCCCAAAGCTGCACTTGCAACAGCCGTGCGACTTGTCTGTGTTGTGTTTCGTTGCCAGCCTAGGCCATCTCCGAAGAGTGGGCTGGTTGTCCTGGCTAGGGAGACAGGACCGGCACAGCTGCCTCCCCTCACTGTGCATGCTGGTGGGGAGCTCAGCCACTTCTTTTACCACCTCGCAAAGGTATTCTGGATTTCTGAGGGTGCAATGATGGACAGCACCAGGTGGTGTGAGTCCATCATTGCCAGTAGATTATGCCATGGATCGCTTTTCCTTCAGAAAAGGAATGCAACGGGAAACATCTGGATGTGTGGGGGGTTTTAACATCAGTCTTAAGAACTATGTCAAGCTTGTAGTATCATAGGATGCTGCCTTGTACCTGGCCAGGTAAGGTGACTGTCCATCTGACCCAGCATCCCCTACTGTGATTGGCAGCACCTCCCCAAAGTTTCAGGCAGAGAAGGGTCCTTCCTATAACCTTTTACTTGATCCTTTTTAACTGGCGATGCCAAAGACTGAACTGGGGACTTTTTGCATGCAAAATGTGTGCTCTACCCACTGAGCAATGTTTCCTCTCCAGTCCAAGTTTGATGCATATATCAATGTAACCAGGTGTCTGGCAGCAATCAAGGGTCTAATCCCAGTAATTATCAAGCAGCTACAAATTATTTCCTGGAAACTGACATTTTATCAGCCATATTATATGAAGCATTAATAGTTTGCCATAGAAATTTGATTGATTGCATACATATAAAATCTTGGGGAGCGAAGGTACTCTTTGCATGTTAAATTCAAAAACTCGGAATCTGCCATTCCAAAAAATCAAAAGTTGAAATTTCATCATTAAATATTGTGCATGTTAATTTGTTTGAATTAATAAAATGTAAAATCAGCCAGCTGCAAACTAAAAAACAATCAAGCACAGCATCACACAGAGAAGTCTTCTAGAACTTACTATGGGAAACAAACGTCAAAAGCAAAGCAAGAACTTTTCTACCACCCACCTATGGCCATTAGGGGGGAAGCCTGGCATAATCTACTAGAGTCATAGTTTGGCTACTTTTTGGTGAATAGTTCAGCCCTAGTAGACTAACCATCTGCTCTGTTATTTTCTGTTCCCAGTATGTGGGCAGCCAACCCGCCCGTTGCCCACCCTAATCAAGCGTATCATTGGTGGGCGAAATGCTGAACCCGGCCTTTTCCCCTGGCAAGCTCTGATCGTAGTGGAGGACACATCCCGAGTCCCTAACGACCGGTGGTTCGGCAGTGGAGCTCTTCTCTCCGAGTCCTGGGTGCTGACAGCCGCCCACGTCCTTCGCTCCCAGCGCCGGGACAACACCATCATCCCCGTCTCCAAAGAACATGTCACCATCTACCTGGGCCTTCACGATGTGAGGAACAAGATGGATGCTGTCAACCGGACGGTGGAGAAGATTGTTCTCCACGAGGCCTTTGACATCCAGAACTACAACCATGACATTGCTTTGGTGAAGCTGAAAGAGAAGGTCACCATGGGACCTTACGTCATGCCAGTTTGCCTTCCACAGCATGAACATGAGTTGGAAGGACCACAACCCAACACACTGGGCCTGGTGGCCGGCTGGGGCATCTCCAGTCCTAACATCACAGTGGACGAGGTAATCAGCTCTGGCATGAGGACCCTGTCTGATATTCTGCAATACGTCAAGTTGCCAGTGGTGTTGCATGCCGAGTGTAAGACGAGCTATGAATCCCGATCAGGAAACTACAGTGTGACCGAGAATATGTTCTGCGCTGGCTATTACGAAGGTGGGAAAGACACTTGCCTCGGAGACAGCGGGGGAGCATTCGTCATCCAAGACCTTGACAGCCGGAGGTGGGTGGCCCAAGGATTGGTCTCATGGGGTGGACCAGAAGAGTGCGGGAGCAAACAGGTCTACGGGGTTTACACCAAGGTCTCCAACTATGTGGACTGGCTGCAAGAGAAAGCTGGATGGACATTCATGGATGTTGACCTGCACAGATGAGCATGTTGTTGAGCATCTTAATGGACCACAAAATGGTTTTATTCACACATACACACACACGTGTGTGTGTGTGTGTACAATTACACACGTGTACCATTGTTATTAATGGGAAGGAGGGAGGATCCATTTGTTGTTCCTCCAAGGAGTGCTCCTGTTAAACGAATATCACATTTTTCCAGAGCTTGAAAACTTCATTATAAAAAAGAACTAATTTGAGTTGCCTTTTGTCCCTTTAGAAAATGAACACATTCAGTTCACAATCAGTTCACAGTTCAATCCAAGTTCCTCCAAAAGAATTTCAGCATTCAGAATGTTACCAACTGCTGGGCATCCCCGCCCGCCTGACAGACTTTGCCCATGGAGGGAATGTGTGTGTGTGGAGATAACCATCTGGCTCCCCAAGCCAGATCCAGTCCCCCTCCCTTGCATATTAGACATTCTATGAGCCACTCACCCACCCTTTCTTCCAAAATACTTTCCTCCCCTTCCCATTTAACAAACAAGCATGAAACCGAAAGTCCAGGAAGCCACCATCTGAACACAACCTCTATGTATTGACTTTGTCTGATGGCCAGTATATTGCTCATTTGAGTGACAAGCCTGCCTCTCTCTCTCTCTCTCTCTCTCTCTCTCTCTCTTTCACACACACACACACACACACACAGAGAGAGAGAGAGAGAGAGAGAGAGGGAGAGGGAGAGGGAGAGGGAGAGAAGCCTCCTCTAGTGGCTGCTTTGTGTTTTTCTGTCTCCCCTTGAAAGATGAAAACATTAAACTATAGAATTTGAGCTTTTAGAATCTGTCCCAAAACTTTAATACTGTGATAGTGATGGGTTTCCTATACCCAAAAAGTCGGGATTCAGAGTCACATCCTCCGAAACACTACGGATTTCTTCCTAAAGCCAAGGTTCACAAAATTCAAGTTGTCATCAGACTAGAATATTTAAAAGCAATTTATGAACATTTGGTGAATTCCAGATTTCTGCTGTTATTCCCTCCTGCATTGCTTCACAATGCTGACTTCAGTGTCATGTCGCACACAAACAGCCTGTGCCCCAGAGGCATATATTTTGGAATCATTGGATCGGAAGGCAAAATTCATGGATTTTTTCCTTTGAGAGGGAAAACATGACATTGCAGCATCTTGCCCTTCATTAGGCTGAGTCTCACTCATAAGAGAGCAATTAAAAATGGCCTCTTTTTAAAGGGATCAGTTCTTGTTTAGTACTCTAAGCCAGCCTTTGCCAACCTGGTACAGCTATGCTAGCTGGGGCTCATCAGAGTCGATAGTCCAAAACATTCCAAGGGCCCACGGTTAGCAAAGACTTCTTTCAAGCCAGATGAGAATCTTTATCACAAAGAATGCTCTGAGAAAAAGTGCAACCAATAATGTGTTCTTACTGACATAAGCTGGCAGGAGACAGGAATGCTTTAATTCAGGATGGTAATTCAAAATCTTGCACACCTTCCCACTATCAAAAGTCACTCCAATGAAAGATAATACCCTTACTCTTTTGGATCACGAGGGTTCCCATCATTGTAAGGTCAAAGATCTTTTCTTCATTCACAAACCCTCCCTGGACTGATGAACTTTTTTTTTTAAGTAAAAAGAACAATGTCTGTACTGCCTATCCGGCCAAAATCTATGGTTCTTACTCACTGGTTGTTCATTCATCCATTAAGAGCTTAGCTGAGTAAGGGCACCTCCACACAGGACTTTATTGTAGACTTGAAAAGAATGCTGTCCAGAGAAGGGCATCCAAAAAGATCAAGGGGGTGTAGGAACTCCCCTATGAGGAAAGGTTACAATATTTGGGGCTTGTTAGTTTAGAGAAAAGGTGAGCCAGAGGCTTGATAGAAGAGTATAAAATTATGCATGGTATGGAGAAAGTGGACAAGGAAAAGTTTTTCTCCCTCTCTCCTAACGCTAGAACCTGTGGACATCCCATGAAGCTGAATTCAGGACAGACAAAAGAAAGGACTTCTTCACACAGTGCACAGCTAAGATTATGGAATTCATGCCCAGAGGCGGCAGTGATGGCTGTCAATATGAATGGCTTTAAAAGAGGAATAGACGAATACATGGAGGATAAGGCTATCAGTGGCAACTAGCGATGATGGCTATGTTCTCCCTTCACCATCAGGCTTCTCACTGGGACATCTGGCTGGCCCCTGTGAGAACAGGACGCTGGACTAGATGGGCCACCAGTCTCATCCAAAAGGTTCTTCTTTTAAGACCGTTCTTAAATTTTTCACAGTGTCCATATGACATCATCCTCATCCATATGCCATCTTATTATACCCCCCGTTTAAACTGGATTTACCATTTCCATATTTTGTTTTCCTTTGTTTTACTCATCAGATTTTCTGTTAAAGTGATAAATCCAGAATTAAATGGGGAAATAATATGGGGTGACATTTGGAGGAGGTGGAGGATGTTTCGCGGACGCTGTGCAAAACTTGCAGGCATGAGGAGCACCAAGTCCACAACAAAACTGCTTTGTGGAATTGCCCTAGGAAGCAAGCAGCAAACACCAAAGACTGAAAAAAATCCAAAGAAAGTAGCCTCATGGTTATTATAATACATGCTTAGAACAATATTCTTGGCTCTGTTACATATTTAAGAGATAATATGCTATTTGTTATGGGTTTTTTATCCTGTTTTGTAGCATTTTTACCATTTTGTATAACAATCTTTAGAGGGAAAGAGAATAAAAACGATTCTATGATATACAAATCTCTGCAGATTGAGAATTCCATTGAGGGCACTTCTTGTCGGAAGTTGTAATGTTGCACCACTGAGTGGCGTGCGGAGCTTTGCATCCACATCCCAGATTCTCAACACTCCTAGCAAAGATGTGATTTCGGCTTTTGAAAATTTCTTTAGGAATCTTTCCTAACAGACTGAGCTTCAGTCGCGGATGGAGGCTCTGTGTCCATGGGACAGGAGAATTGCAGGGATTGTGGATTCCAAAATCAGGTTTCTCTCCCACAGTTTGAAGAGCACATTTTAATTGGGATCTGACCTCAAAAATTAATATCCAGCCCCCCAAAATAAAAAATACATTTTGGTGTGAATAGGAAAGTATAGATGGGCATGGTTCTGGCTGATGCTTAGTCAAATCAATTAGATTGTTCTACCTATATCAGCAGATGCAGAAATTCAGGCAGAGCAATTCTGTTCACATGACCTAATCTGCCCTTTCTGAAAGAATACATGAACCACAGCTTTCTTTCAAAATCCACACTCCTCTGAATGCTGGGATGCAACCAAAACCCGTGTAGAAAAATGTGCGTGTTAGGGGAAAGTGTGCATTACAGTGTATACATCCGTGGAAATATCATCCACAAATATAACAGGGAGAATTGCTTGCGAAAAAATGTGTATGTATCGTATGCAAAATGGCATCCCTGGAGTTCCAGCATCTGCTCTGCTGCTGTGCACCAGTTTGGTGAAGAGGTGGGGCAGGGAGATGGTGAGGTTGGGACAGTCCAGGCTCACCAGCAGAAGTAATCTGGCACTCCCACCAACACACCTGAACTGCCCGGACCTCACCATCCCGGTATGTGGCAGCAACGTCGCTACTGGGAGGCCAGATCCGTGGTGGCACCACCTCTCCCTGCTGGCTGATCCTGCCACTCCCATCAGAAAGCCACATTGTGCATCTGCAGAAGCTTCCCAAAAGTCAGCCAAGGGAGTCTTCTCTCTTGATCCGACCCTCCAACCTGGGTGGCTTGAAAAGAGGATTAGACAAATGCATGGAGGATAAGGCTATCAATGGCTACTAGCCAGGATGGCTATGCTCAGCCTATGCAGCATGATACCAAATGCCAGTTGCTGAAAACCTCAAAGTGCTCTTGCGCTCAGGCCCTGCTTGCGGGCTTCCCATAATGGGCAACTGGTTGGCCACTGTGAGACCAGGATGCTGGACTAGATGGGCCCCCTTTGGCCTGATCCAGCCATAGGGCTCTGCTTATGTTCTTATGTCTTCTCATGGTCAAACTAGATGTGATCCTAGTTGCATTGTTACTCACATGCACCCACAAGAGTCAGGCATAAATTGCAAAAGTCTTCACTATCAATGCACTCCTTTGCCCAGGGCAAACAGGGTGAGTCCAATTGTATGGAAGAGCCACTGACCACAGTTGTCAGGCCTTCAGAAGCTTCAGAAAGGACTCCCAGCAGCGACTGATGCCATCCTTGGTTGCACAGCTGCCTCAGTAGCGGCCGGTGCCTCCATGTCAGTGGGCAATGGAATCCGCTCCATGTTTTCATCTGAACATTCAAGGACCTTCAGACCCTTGGACAACTCTTTGAAAGTTCAGACAAAAACCTAGAGCGGATTCCGCAGCCCCACTGACATGCAGCCACCAGCTGCCACTGAGCTGCCCTACATGCTTTGGCATTTTCATCACTGGCCCAGCTGCTACCATTTCCTTCTTTAAGACCTTACCTGGACATTGCCTGCCAAAATGGCAGACATTGCCCAACTGAGGCAGAAATGTGGTTTCGGGAAGAGGATGGGGAACAAGTGGTGGTGCATCACAGGCACTCCCATTGGCAGGCCAGCAAGCAATGGGAGGCTCAGAAGTAACAAGCCCCCGCCCCAGTTATGGAAAGAGGAGCAAAGGCGTGGGAAAGCCCAAACAAGGGAATGTGAATGACATCCGTCCATTGCCAGCCCGCAATGCAGAGAGAAGTCAGTGTACATGGGGACTTGCTACCCTGACTGTGATTTTTAAGGGAGGTACTTACCCCTGTGAAAGAATAATGAACTTTGACCTTTCTGATAAGTAGGATTCTATAATCAGTATGTTAATGTCTGCTTATAAGAGCTGCTTTCTATCTTTCTATCACATCTTAAGGTACATTTTGCAGTCACAAAGGAAAATGAGGAAATTCTGTGGGATGCCAGCTAGCAAGGGAACAGGGGAGTTGTGGTCAAGCGAAAGATTTCACAAAGAGTGTTAGTTTACATGTCAAGCCGCGACCAACTGGTATAAGCTAGGTTCTTAGGATGATACAAACCAGCCTATAGAATGGCCAGGTTTTCAGATAGGGGTGAGTACCAATGATATGCCCTAACACAGGCTCTGCAAACCCCTCCTCACTGCTCTAAGTAGGGGAGATACATCACATGCATTTGTAACTACCCCTCAGGAAATGACTAGCTTACCATGTATGGGATAAATCTAGATGGTTCAATGAGACGTATTGAAAACTATATAAGCCTGTGAAATCATGGTTCGAGAGAGGGAATCTTTGACTCTCTCTCCTGATGTACATCAGTGATCTCTTCTTTATTGCAATAAAGCTTGTTCAAGCGATTGCTTCTTCTACATTTGACTGGTGAGTTATTTTTCCTTCGACACCCCGAATTGCCATGAGAGTAGAATCAGGTGAGATGACACCCGGTGAAGAAGGGAAGTGCAACCATTGCTTATTGCACCGTAACATGGCCCAACTGGACCACACGGTACCCACGAGGAATATGGTGTCTGCTTCTTTGCATCCATGCACAGTCTAAGCATCAGCCACCCTCCCCCTCCCTCACCCCCTTTGCAGGCACCCAGAGGGGCAGGGCTGCTGCCAACATGCCAGAAACGAGCCAGATCTCCTCCTCGCCCCCCAAGTCCTTCCTGTCTCTTCTTGTTCAGTGTGCGGAAAGCCGATGTTTTCCAGAAGCCTCCTGGCTCGTATTGCTAATGGACGCTACGCCCAGAAAGGGATCTCACCCTGGATCGCCATGCTAAAGAGGAATGGGCGCCCCTTCTGCGGAGGGTCCCTCCTAGGTAAGTAAGAACCTCTCAGATGACTTCCGCTCTTTTGCTTCTTGACTGCGGAGACTGGTGGCTCCGATGTCAGTAGGGCAGTGGACAGCTCCTTGAAAGTTTGGACTAAAACCCAGAGCGGATTCACTGCCCCACTGACATCGGATCCACCTGTCTCCATTGCTTCTTGAGTGCTTGAAAACTCGGTGTTGAGGCCCGAGGCTTCTGACAACGGCATGCCTCTGTAGGCGTCTTCATCGGGAGGAGGGTGGTTAAGACCTGAGTCGGGTCGGATGAGCACTTATCACTTCCTTGTTCTCTAGGGAACAGGTGGGTTGTGACCGCTGCTCACTGCCTCCACCATGAACTGGACCTGGAGAGCCCTGTCCTCCGGAGCTCTGACATGATCAGCACTTCATCGTTCAAGATTATCCTGGGTAAGCAAGCGGTGACTGCAGAGGAGAGCAGCCTCCATCTCAAATAGCCTCGATCAGGGGATGGGCAGAATGTAGGTCAGCATCTACCTGCTGGCCACCTGCTTGGATGGCTTTAAAAGGGAGTTGTACAAACTCATGGAGGATAAGACTTACAGTGGCTCCTAGCCACAATGGCTATGTTCTGCCTCCACTGCCCAACGCAGAATGCCTTTCAATACCACTTGCTGGGAATCACAAGGAGAGCAGTGGCGGGTGGTGGCTCCATGTTAGTGAAGCAGCAGAATCTGATCCACGTTTTAGTCCGAACTTTCAAGGACCTGTCCAAGATGATTCAGCACCATGGACAGCTCCTTGAGAGTTTGGACTAAAACCCAGAGTGGATTCCACTGCCCGAATGACATTGGAGCCACGAGCTGCCCCTGGGGGAGAGTGCTGGTGGGTTTCCGTTGGCCACTGTGGGAAATAGGATGATGACCTTTGGGCATGTTTCAACAGGACTCTTTGTATGTTCTTAACCACTGGTATATCACCAGATGATATGCACTAAATGGCCAAGAGTTTCAGTCATGTGCTCCCAGTTGGTTGACAACAGCAACAACAGGGAATAACTGCCCTGCCCTGCCCTGCCCTGCCCTGCCCTGCCCTGCCCTGCCCTGCTGCGGAGTCAGCTCAGCATATCTACTGTTTGGTCCTTTGAGCAAAGGACTAGGAGCCGTCGGAACATAGGAAGCTATGTGCAATGGTGCATCAGACTCAACATTGTCAAGACTGACTGGCAACTGCTTGCTAGGGTTTCAAGGATGCGTCTCTCTCAGTCCTACTTAGAGATTCTGGGGACTGTATTTACTTTGGATGGCATCAACGATGTTGAGCAAATAATGTTTTCTCACTAGCAAGCTGTTCCTTTTGGTTAAAGTTCAGAGGCCATTGTCGGGTTGTTCACATAAGTGAAATGAAATATATTGTTATAGGATTGGGTTTAGTCTAGATGTCATCTAAGAGACCATCTTCTTCTCTACAGACCCTCTCAGGTGTTAAGATCAGCAGAGGAGGCCTCCTTGGTAGTTCGGAGTTTCAGGGGATAGTGGCCCAGGACAGGGCATTCTCGGTGGCATCCCCTAAACTGTGGAATTCCCTCCCCACAGAGGTGCCTCTGGCACCTTTGCTGTACAGTTTTCGGCAAATGCTAAAGATGCACCTCTGTAGTTTACCTGGTGTTCAGCACTATTTCTGCGAATGTTTTAATTGCTTTTAATACTGCATTTTCAATTTCTCTAACACACCCTGGGACCTACTGGTGAAGGACAAGCAAGAAACATCATCATCATCATCTGAGGGGTCCCTCACAGCCCTGTGATTGTTGGTTATAAGATGTGGGGCCTGCTTGCGGGCTTCCCCCAGGCACCCGGTTGGCCACTGTGAGAACAGGATGCTGGACTAGATGGGCCACTGGCCTGAACCAGCAGGCTCTTCTTATGTTCTTATGTTCTTATGTCAGGAGATGGATAATGGAACTGCAGAACCCTTGGAGATTATCTTGATGGCCTTGGCAGAATGGTCAATGGCCCTGCTTTTGTTAAGCAGATGCTTCTCAATGGATGGGCTCTTCTGGGAGGAGAAAGCCATTTATGAAAGAGAGCTTAGCTCCAACCCTCCCTGGGGGAGAGGTGATGCCATCAAGATGTCCGTGAAAGAAAGCAACAGACTGGTAGTCAGGCTGAGAGAGAGCTGAGTTGCCCTCTCTGGAAGAATCCTATGGCTTTGGTAGCACCCTGGGAACCTAATGGGGGAAGAGGACCTGTTGGGGTGTTACACCTGCCAACCCCCATGTTAGTTTCAGCCTGTACAATATGTGTAAATAAAACCTTACATCACAGAAATGCCAGAGGTCTTCATGACTTCATTCCACAGAAACCAACTCTGGGACATCCATGGGAACCTGAAGTCTCTGAGGTGGGAAGCGTTGGAGGGGCTGTAGCTCAGTGGCAGAGCAGCTGATTTGCACGCAGAAGGTCCCAGGTTCAGTCCCCAGGAGCAGCTCCAGGTAGGGCTGAAACCCTAGAGAGCCACCACCAGTCTGTGCTGACATTATTGAAATAGATGGACCAGGGTTCTGCCTCGGTTGAAGACAGATGCTTGTGTCCCCCTTCTAGATACACACTCCTACAGTTCAAACAAACCTCTCTCTCCCTCTCTCTCCAGGGAAACACAGGACACTAAGGGAAGATGACACAGAACAGCAACTGTCGCCCCAAAAGATCTTCATCTACCCATCCTACAAGCCTTCCACCTTCCAGTATGACATTGCCCTGGTGGAACTGTCCGAGGAAGCCAGGCTGAATGATTATGTGATGCCTGTTTGCTTTCCAGATGGATCCTACCAAAAAGGTGAGGATGTGGCCCCATCCTTCAATCACGCCATGTTAATTCAAGAAGCAGGTCACTTGCCCTTGAAGACAACAAAGGAGCTTCAGTGAGGGCAGAACACAGCTGCCACAACTGGACATCCTTCAAGTCGATCCCGACTTATGGTGACCCCATGAATAGGGTGTTCATGCTAAGCGGTATTCAGAGGGGGTTTCCCATTGCCTCCCTCTGAGGCTAGTCCTCCCCAGCTGGCTAGGGCCTGCTCAGCTTGCCACAGCTGCACAAGCCAGCCCCTTCCTTGTCCGCAACTGCCAGCTGGGGGGCAACTGGGCTCCTTGGGACTATGCCGCTTGCCCACGGCTGCACAGGTGGCAGGGCATGTAACCCCTGAGCCACTTACTGTGGGTGATCTTTAGCTGGCCCTTGACACCCAGGAGACACGAGCGGGGATTTGAACTCACAGACTCTGGACTCCCAGCCAGGCTCTCCTCCCCACGGTGCTATACCAGCTATTATAACCGGTACAGCCAGACAGAATTACATTACATTCATTCCGAAAGAATTACATTGGCTTGGTTGCCTATTTGCTTCCAAGCCCAATTCAACAGGTCAGGACCCAAATACCTCTACCAGCCTACCTGTGCCTAGGCAGGTCTTTGATCCTTCCTCTCCGTGTCACTTCCCCAATGCTAATACAATGGCTGTCTTGTCTTTTCCTTCCCCCAGACACCATGGTCATTGTCAGCGGATGGGGAAAGCAGTTCTTGCAGCGACTCCCAGATGCCCTGATGGAGGTGATGCCACTTGGTGCTCCTGATGTATATCTGAGAATGCAGGTGCTCGGGAGGCCAGTATGGGAGGCACATTCACTGTCCCCTCTTTCAGCTTCTTTCTGTGATGAGGGAAGCCCAAGGCTGTCGCTTGTCATCCCTCAGTGATCCTATATAGCAGAGCGCCACTTGCCGTTCACAGGATCCGTGGGGGGCAAAGTGGGCTCTGAAAGCACCTGCCGGAGCCCTGTAGAACGTTGCAGCTATGTGGGTCTGGACTTGGACGGGAGACTGCCTGGCAATGTCCGCATGTCTCACTCTCAACTCCAGGGAGGAAAAGCTAGATATAAATGTGGAGTCCATAGGCCTGCTGTCCTGCAGCGATGGATCCTCCAGGCTCCCCAGCTCTGGGGAAAATCCCATCATGCAGCTCCTTTGCACGCAGAAGGTCCCAGGTTCAATCCCTGGCATCTCCAGGTAGGGCTGGGAGAGATCTTTCTCTGAAACCCTGCAGAGCTGCTGTCAGTCAGTGTTGGAATATGTGGTTCAACTCCAACTTGTGGGTTGAGGCTGCATGAGGTTAAAAAGGGTAGCTAGAGAGGAGACCTCCTGGTTGCTAGGCTAATACATGTCCTTGATCTCCTGCTGTCTCTCCCTTCCTGCTAGACTGATATGCAGAGGATGTTGACCACGTCTCCTTCCTCCTCCTCCTCCTTCTTTCTTGTGAGAGGGGAGCAGACATCTTCTCTTTGTCTCTCCCTCTCCTCCAAGCATGAGGGCCAACACTAGGCTTAGTGTTTGCATCTCCAACTTAGCTAGTTAGCTAGATATAGGACTTTTTCCTATCAAACATGTACTTCCAGAATAAAGTAGTTATTGCTTATTTTAAAGCTTAAAGCCTTTGTCTGACTAATTCCAGGGAAGGTGTAATCTTTAGCAAAGATTCAAACACGCATAAAGGCTCACTCAGTCTCTCCATTCCCAATTTCACCACTCTGTCTCGGTGCAGACAATATTGAACTAGCTGGACAAACAGCTTGGCTTGGTAGAAGATAGCTTCCTATGAATGAGGACCTTTGGGGCATGTGAGGCCAGCACCTGGTATATCCCACCTGTCCATCCAATGACTAATTTTTTTTCTGTGTTGCAGATCGAGATTCCCCTGACAGATCACACAGTGTGCAAAGAAGCGTATGCCAAGCTGCAGAAGGTCGTGACAGCGGATATGATCTGTGCCGGAGAAAAACAAGGTAAGATCTAGGATGGGCATGAAAGCCAGTTCAGCGTTCAGAAACAATTTCACTTCCCAGATTTTCACGGAGCTCCAGTGGGGAGGACAGCCTGGCTGGGAGTCCAGAGTCTGTGAGTTCAAATCCCCACTCGTGTCTCCTGGGCGTCAAGGGCCAGCTAAAGATCACCCCCACAGTGAGTGGCTCAGGGGTTACGTGCCCTGCCACTTGTGCAGCCGTAGTTAAGCTGCAGAGTCCCAAGGAGCCCAGTTGCCCCCCAGCTGGCAGTTGCGGACAAGGAAGGGGCTGGCTTGCGCAGCTGTGGCAAGCTGAGCAGGTCCTGGCCAGCTGGGGTGGACTAGCCTCAGAGGGAGGCAATGGTAAACCCCCTCTGAATACCACATACCCTGAAATCCCTATTCATAGGGTCGCCATAAGTCGGGATTGACTTGAAGGCGGTCCATTTCCCTTTCTCAAAACCTCAAGTGCTGGAATATCTCTGCAGCCCATTTCCTCTCAGCCAGTCTCCCAGACTCTCTATGCCCAGGGTTGGCAACCTTCTTGGGCCATTGGGCACATCTGGAATTTTGAGAAAGTGCCGTGGGTGCCAGCCAGAAAATGACTGCAGTAGGGTGTGTGGCATGGCTGCTGGGGGTGGCATGATACAAAATGCCTGCCACATCTAAAGAGAAGAGACTGTTGTGCTGCAGCCAACTCAGAAGGAGCAGGAAGGGGGGAGGCATGAGTTTCAGGCGCCTCCGCAGCCAGAAGAAGCAGAGTTGGGGATTGTTGTGTCTGAGCAGGATCGTGCGGGAGGGGGGCAGCCTGCTCTCCAGCCAGTTCCCACGAGTAACGCCCTTTCCGAGGAGCCGAGCGCACCGCCCCCAGTTGATGCAGAGGACTTGTGGGGGGAAGCTTCAGAGACAGTGCCAGCTCCTCCCTTGCCAAGCAGTTCCCAGGAGGATTCCAGTGTGGCACCGCCCCCTGACCTCGAGCCCGTTGCTCGGGAGCAGGTGTCTTCAGATGAGCCGTTGGATGCACGTCCCGTCTCCTCGTTCCTGTCGCCGCAAGAAACGGACAGGGCAAAGACAGGAATTACGAAGGAGTCAGAGATTACGTTCGAAAACATTTCCTATATAAGCCTGCCGCTCCCAGGGGAGGGTCGTTGAGTCAACTTCCTTCACACGCTGCAGAGCATGTCTAGAGTATAGTTAGGGACTCTAGTGAGTTAGCGTAGGGTTTCCTATGAAGCGCAATGCCTTTGATGTATCCATTACTCTAATAAAACGAGATTTACTTGCACACACACTCCAGCCTCATTCTTTCGGCTCTGGACGGGACAGAGACAGGATCACAACACAGTGCAGGGATGCTCACCGCATCAGCACCCCACCCCCCATGCATGAAAAAGTCACCTTCATCAGCCCCCACTGGTCTTGCTCGCACAGAGCAGCTCTTTGCACAACGGATGGGGTGGGGGTTCCAGTCCTGGCATCCAATGACATGTAAACACTTATAAGGGGTTGTCTTTAGTGTAGTGCAAGCAGGGACCAAGTAGGACCATGATGGAATTTTGGGGGGATCTTTCCCGAGACCTTTCACAGGTGCCATAGGAGGTACTGGTGGATGCACTGGGGGGTGCCACGTTGGCAACCCCTGGCCTACACTGTTGCTGTACACCAGTTCTTGACCTGTGTTCTGAGGCACAAGTTGCAGCTGTTACGTATGGTCCGGCTCTTAGATTTTCATTGCCAAATCAAAACGTGCGTTTCAGACATTTGTTGTTGTTTTTAAGTAATCCAAATCTTAACATTTCTGTGGAATTTCAGTTTATTTGGTATCTATAGGGGGTGATGTTGTAAGATAGAAAACTGCACTATACAAAGTTGGGCCCAGTGTTGCTTGTTCTGGTTGGCATCAGTTCTCCAGATTCCCATCACCTTTCACACCCCTGCTACCTGATCCTTTTACTTGGTGGTTCCAGGAACTGAACCTGGGTCCTTATGTATGTAAACAAAGCACGTACCCTACTGCTGACATTCTTATATTTGCCCTCATTCCCACCCCTTGCAAAAGGCGAAATCTCCTAGAGCAGGAGTGGCGAACCTCAGACACGAGGGCCAAAAGCAGCCCTCCAGTCCTCCCTATTTGTCCCCAGGACTCTCCACGTCCCTCCCTAGGCTGCACTTCCCACCAGCCCTGTTCTGCACACTCCTCAAGTGCTTTTGCGGGGCTGGAATGTGTGGCTTTGAACTGTGAAAGCGCCTCTTGCTGGCTTGGAGTGAAGTGCGGGTGCAGGGCTTGAACGTAGAAACCTCTGACTGTGTGGCTGGAATGTACCCTACCGTATAGAGGTAGCAGTCATATCCATTGCTCCACCCACTTTTGTCACTGGCCCCGCCCACCACTAGCAAGAAGCCCTCAGAAGGGTTGCTCACAAGGGAACGCAGCCCTTGGACTAAAAAGTGTTCCCCAGCCCTGTCCTATACCAAAAGAGTTCCCTTTGGGGCAGGGAGTCAAGACACTATCAAGAGTCCTGGTCTTACATTTGCAAATTCCAAGCGGAATCCTGTGGCTTCTCCAGCCTTAAAGATGTCACAACTGTGATTGTTTCTCTCTTTCTCACCTAGGAGGAAAAGATGCTTGCAGTGGAGACTCTGGAGGCCCCATGGTCACGCTGAGCAATCGAACTGGCCGGTGGGAGCTCCTAGGCACTGTGTCTTGGGGCGATGGATGTGGCCTGAATGATCGCTATGGGGTGTATTCCAATGTTCTCCTGACTCTGCCTTGGATTAAGCAGGTCACTGGAGTGGAATATTGAAGCCTCCCAACCATACCTAATATCCAAAGCAGAGAGAGAGAGAGAGAGAGACTGACACCTTCCAGAGGATTGTTGCTTCCAAAGGATCTAACTTTCTCTGTCTAAAGGTGCCCCTGGCATTTGACCAGGGGAAAACTTGCCCATTGATTTTGTTCTGGACATGTGGACATGAAGGACCTGGTCTGTGGATCCGACATCCTGCTGAACTGAACTCTGTTCCAAAACCCTGGAGCTGACGTGCTTACCTGGGAAGTTCTATGATGCTTTGACTTAACAGGCACCCAACAAGCCTAGATCGAGGTGGTTAAGGCCAGTTTGATAGGACGGTTTGTGAAAGCCCTTAAGCATCACACATGTTTTCTGCAGCCCACAGTCATTCTTGGAAGGGAACTCTGTAACTAAGACTCAAAAGAAATCTCAGCAAAAGGCATGGCATAGAGCTGAAGATGTATTTGGGCTATGGAGGGACCACAGCTAGATAGCAAAAACACATCAGGCATGGGCAGAAATTCTTACTGTTGTGCCAGATCCTGTGCATCTTTACCTCTCTTTTCTCAAAATGGAAGCTAGTCAAACTCTTCCCCTTTTTACTATTAAAACCTCATTGGATCAGCTCCAGTGCACTTTTTTAAATTCAGCTTCAGGGAGGTTTTGCAACTGATTGGTAGGTCGACCCCTTTGTCTTCCAGGTGTGGCCAATGGCAATTCTTTGCTGCAGGCTCAGGCAGAGACAGTGACTGGCCCAACACTTTGCTGTGGTTGGTCCTGAAAGGTCTGAAGGCAGCAATGGGGGAGATGTGGCCAGCAGAGGGCAGTGTCGCTTCAAAAAGCCCCAGAGAAGCCATTCTGGCTGCTTTTGAAGCAACTAGGGTGCCCATAGCGCTAGATTCAGTCCTCCTTGTCTCTAGTTAAAAGGAACTTGAACTGCAGAAGAGTCCTCTACCTGAAACTCTGGAGCGAACTAGAATAGATCAGCCCAAGATCGAAGGCTCATATGATGTCACAGATCAGGGTGGGCAACCTGTGGCCATCCAGATGTTGTTGGACACTAATTCCCATCAGTCCCAGCCAACACGGCCTATAGTCAAGGATGATGGGAGCTGGAGTCCAGCAAACATCTACAGGGCCACAGGTTCTCCATTCACGGAAGAGATAAAAAAGGGAGTCTTGGCAGCATCCAAAGATCTACAAAACCTCAGGGACTTGCTGGAAATGCCACTGTTTCAAAAAATAAAATCTGTTAAAACATACTTTCGATTCTCTTTTTTTCTGTTATGCACAGAGTACAGAAGTTATCAGGGTTTTGTGTAATCTTCCCTACAAAAAAAATTAAAATTCTGCAACAAGATAAACTAAACTCTGCAGCCTCTGTCAACGACACAAATGAAGAAAATGTGCATGCCACCCAGGGATGGGCAAATCTGGCAATGTTTGCTTTTTCTCAGCTTCTCCAAGCTTAAGGGAGCTCTCCACAAACATCAGTTTGCAATTTTTTAAAAAAACAATCCTCATAAAAAATTTGTCAGCATTTTAGTGCAAATTTCCCGACATGTGGACGTTTGCATGTGATTTTGCCTTATACACACATTTTTGCAAAGCAATGCTCTCTAATCTAATGCATTTTTGAGTGTCGTTTTCACTAACAGGTGCATTCGTACGCATTCTTTACCCCAGTAATGCATTGCTGTACACATTACTTGTTTGGAAAACTGCATTGCAAAATTCAGAGAAGGCTGACTGTGTTTTGGTTTGTGTATCGTTTCAGAATGTGTTGTTTGGATAGATTTACCTTTCAATGCAAACTGAACTGAATTTCTCCCCCTTCCCTAATTCCGCCTCTTATCTTGCTTAATTTTTTTCTTCTGCTACTACCGCAGGGCATTGACACCCTACCCTCCGATCTTTGCAAATTGTGCAGTGCTATCCCACGCATGTCTACACAGAGGTAGCCCCTTTATATTCAATGGGACTTACTCCCAGTTAATTGTGTATAGGACTGCAGCCTTACTCAGCCACAAGCCTGGCTTTTGAGATTTTACATGGTTGATGCTGCCACCAGACACTTTCAAACAAATCTTTACAACAATAAAGCGTACGAAGATGCTATTTTTTAAAAAAGAAAGCCAGATAAATCCAGTGCTGCCAATGTCACATTCTGGAGTTGTTTTGTGCTCCTGCAGAATGATGTGCTCCACTCATCCATTCAGGTTTATAATGTGATTACTATACAGCCACAACAGTGGCTGTATACTATAGCCAGTGTGGATTTTTCACATTCCGCAATGTTAAATTGAAAATACCCCCATGCCATTCTGATGCTTCCCATAAGCTCATTTCAAAACAAAACCTTACAAAATATACAGTCCTGAACTCAGAAACGCTTGCTTAACAACCCTCTCAATTTGCATGGCGATACACAAAACAGTTAGACAGAATAGAGAGTTCAAAGTCTAAAATGAGAGAGAAAAACCCCAGAGCCCTTTTGGTCTTTTTTCTCTCAGAGTTCTCATAATCTGTTGAACTTCATTAAAAATCAGCCATGTTCACCGAGTACCTGTAATCCTAATACTGACCTTGCCCCATACTCTGACCTTCATCTTCTGCAGTTTAAAAGTTTAAAAAATGCCTGGCTGATTTTTAATTAATTTAATAAATTTTGTATTGAACTGAATGATAATGTCGGGCATGCTCAGTAAGAACTAGCAGTCAATGTTCTAAAAGCCAGACTCACAGCTGCTGGGCTTACCTAATCAGGGGGCCACAATCACACCAGACTTTGATTTCATGTGAGATAGTCATGGCTTCCCTCAGAGAATCATGGGAAGCGTAGTTTATGAAGGGTGCTAAGAGAAGACTCCTATTCCACTTACAGAGCTCTAGTGGCCAGAGTGGTTTAACAGTCAGCTGCTCTGATTGAAACTCTGTGAGGGGAACAGGGCATTTCCTAGCAACTCTCAGCACCCTTCACTAACTACACTTCCCACGATTCTTTGGGAGAAGCCATGACTGTCCAAAGTGAAATACAGGTCTGGTGTGGATGTGGCCAGGGACATCTTTGGCTTAAATTTGGGTGGGAGGCTACATGTGCCTGCTGTAGAATAAAAAGGTGGGGGAAACCTGGAAAAGCAATGATACTGTCCACAATGTTTTCCTTTTGAAAGGAAAGGGGCTTTCCCTCTGTCCTGTGCCCACCCACCTAATCTCCTCCTCTCTCCCTCCTCCTACCCTCCCTGCCCCTCCCCCAGGTCAGTATTGGACTATGACCTGGGAGACCAGAGTTCGAATTCCCACACAGCCATGAATCTCACTGGGTGACCTTGGGCCAGTCACTGCCTCTCGGCCTCAGAAGAAGGCAATGGTAAAACCACCTCTGAATACCACTTACCATGAAAACCCTGTTCATAGGCTCTCCATAAGTCGGGATCGACTTGAAGGCAGTCCATTTCCATTTTCAAACATGATTGCACAGAAATAAATCCCACTGAACTCAAAAACATGCACTCAAAAATGCAACGGATCAAACCCACCCTCCATTCTCCTCCCTCCTATCCCCTCCTTCCCCCTCCCCTCCCCCTCCCCATGGTCAGTTTTACCTATCTTAAGCATGATTGTATGGGAGTAAATACCACTGAACTCAAAAATTATGCAACTGATCAAACCCACCCTCCCTTCTCCTCCCTCCTATCCCCTCCCTCTTGCCCATTCCCTCCCCTCCCCTCCCCCTCCAATCCCCTCCTTCCCCCTCCCCCTCCTCCTCCCCATGGTCAGCTTTACCTGTCTTAAGTATGATTGCATGGGAGTAAATCCCATTGAACTCAATAAATATGTAAATGATCAAACCTGTCCTTCTCCTCCCCTCCTCCTCCCCCCTCCCTCCTCCTCCTCCCCTCCCCATCCCCTGTGGTCAGTTTCACCTATCCCAAGCATGATTGCAGGGGAGTAAATCGCACTGAATTCAACAAACATGTAAATGATTAAACCTGTCCTTCTCCACCCCTCCCCTTCCTGCCTGCTCCCATCCCAGTCCTCCCCTCTGAGTTTCCTCCCCTCCCTCCTCCTCCTCCTCCCCTCCCCATCCTCTGGGGTAAGTTTCACCTATCCAAAGCATGACTGCAGGGGAGTAAATCCCATTGAACTCAATAAGCATGCAAATGATCAATCCATTCTCAGCAAACTTGCACAGGATCCCATTTCTTACCTCCCAGATTAAAAAGCAGGGAAATTCACTATTAGGCAAAAAAAAAAACGTGCAGTTTAAGAACGTACCTACAGCCCACAGATATTTCTATCAAACTTTAAAAAGCAGGGCAGCTATAGTGAATGCACCAGGGGAGCAAGAGACCTGACCTCCTCTCTGAGATATTGTACTACCCTACAAATTTGTCAAAATGCAAACACAATTTGGGTTGGTCTTTGCCTATTAGTGAATTAATGTTTGACAGTACAGCAGGGCCCCGCACATACGGCAGGTTCCGTTCCGGACCGCCGCCACAAAGCAAAATCCACTGCAAAGTGGAACGCATTGACTTACATTGACAAAAATGGCACCCGCCTGAAAAATGCCGTAAAACTGGAACATGCGCCTTAGGAGCGGGGCCTTTCTGCAATTGACAACCGCTGTATCGGTAGAACGCTGCAAAGCGGAGCGCCGCTAAGTGGGCCCCTACTGTAACAAAATAACAACCATGCTGGATCTGCCCAAAGGTGCATCTAACCCAGCATCTGGAAACCTACATCTGCTACTATATACCTGCCTGGGAATTATTTTTTATTTATTTAGATATCTATAGATCACACTTTCATATAAAATATCACCTAAAAACACCACAGTACAATAAAAAGAATAAGAAAGCCAAATGCATCAGTAAAAGCTGGTTGGAGAAGAATCTCAGGTTCTTCATCCCACAAGTGAACCCAGTGGATTTACTGCCAAGTCAACAAGCGCAGGAACTGGCTGCATGCTTTGAACGCTAATAAATGATCTTTTTGGCCATGGTTGTAATATTTGCAAGAGTTGAAATGAATCACAAATACTCATTAGAAGGAACAAACTTTACTTAACAGTCTGTCGCAGCATAACCAAGAGCTCTGCTTCCGTTTTCCTACTGGTCCCTCTCCCAACTGATTCCCCCATCTACTATATCTAATTCACTTGAGTTCCTACTCACATTACAATGGTGGTCCAACATGGTGGCAATCACACAGTCGTATAATTTCTTGTTTGAATAAATGAAAGTTTATTCAAATAACAAAGCAAGCATCAAATGGAAGAAAAGAAGAATCTGCCACCAGAGATGATCTGACAAATAATATTTTGCTGCTGGGCTCTTAGTTTCAGGATGCCGAAAAGAATTCACATTCAACTGCTTTTCATTCAGAAAAGAAGAAGACTTCTAAAGACACAGCAAACCAAGCCAGGAGGATTGGATTCCTGAAGCTGCATGCTAATTTAAATTTACCACCTTCTCTGCCATCCTGAGAACAAATTGTCCCAATAGTAAATGAAAAGGACAATAATAATAATAATAATAAAGCATGTGCAGCAATTATAACTGCCAGTGGATGTTGGTGTTCCTGTCTGTTTAATGGCCTCCAAATTCCCTTTGCTTTGGAGCTCCCTGTGATGCTCTGGATAGTTAGGCTGCCCATGAAGCCTTTTGTGTATTCCCAACTGGCATGCTTCACAATAGCCACGCATATGTGGACCGCTGTCATTCACAATCACCTTAGAGAATTTGCTGTGATCAATGCGCTCTCCATAACATTTCTCCCTTATCTCAAGGATCATGTCTTCCAAGATGTTGTCAACATCGTCCTCGGAGAATTGTGGCTCTTCATACTTGTTTGAAAAGCATTTCTGACACTTTTGCCCAAAGAGCCTCATCTTGACCTGTCCTTGTCTCCCATGTTGCTCCCAATGCATGTGGAACAGGATAACGGCTTGATGAGAGGACCAGCTGTGGCAGCATCTGGAGCACATAAACCTAATGGGGGGGGATGAAGGGGAAAGCCAACAGGGTTAGGTACTTCTGTTGGGGTGTGCCTCTTTTTCTTTTCTTTTTATAACTTGCAGTTAGGGATGGGTGAGAATTTTGATTCAGTTCACATTTCAAGCAGAATTTGTCAAATTCACAATTTCTGAAACAATATGAAAACCAGAACGCAGCCATCTTTCAAGATAAGCATTTATTAGAATTTTGGGATAGAGTTTGCCAACTAAACAATATTTACAAAAATGCATATATTCGGGGAAAGTGTGCATAAAAATGAATATATGAGTGAAAATAACATGTAAAAAGGCATGAAATGATGAGAAATGGCTTGCAAAAATGTGTACCTTTGTCAACACTGCCCACAAAAATGTGTTTATTTGGAGAAATTCACACTAAAATGGTGGAGAATTTTTGAGGATTTTTTTTTTAAAAATCACAGAATGCTGCAGAAATGTAGAGAACTGAATTTGACATTACAAAAGTGAGAAACTGAGAGAACCGAAATCAACAGATCTTTCCATCCCTACCTACAGTTCAACCCTCACATGGAAGATAACAGTTAATGGAGTCTCATGAAATCCCCTCTGTTCCTCTCTGTTCTAGAGAGGGAGCTATCCCGCTATACAGTGAAATGACAAAGCTGCCTTCTACAGAGTCAGAACATCAGTCCATCTAGCTCAGTATTGTCTACACTGACTGGCAGCAGCTCTCCAAGGTGTTCAGGCAAAAGACATTCCAAGCCCTACCTAGAGATGCTGGGGCCAGAGCCTGGGGCCTTCTGCATGCAGTTTGGATGCTCTCCCCCTTAAGCAATGGCCCTCCCCCTTAAGGTAGAGCAGGCCCAACTCTGCTGAAGGTAAGAGAGCCTTGCTGGTGATGCCAAGCGTCAGCCATGGATCTACCAGCAATATGGCCTTCAGTTCAGCACAACTGCACCGGCTTTGTGGAACTCTGTTCCCCTGTCAATCAGACAGGCACCTTCTATTTCCCATTTCAGATGCTTTCTGAAGATTTCTCTGTTCAGTCAGGCTTTTGTCAAGTGAACTGGTATTAGTCTTGGCTGTGCCGACACTGTTTATAATGAAGGCATTTACTACATTGTTTAGGTTTGTTTTATGATGGTTTTAATGTACTCAGTGGTCCCTAACTTGGTCACCAAGGTGGCTTTTCCCTAGCCACACCCATCTGCCCCACACCCATCTGCCCCACACCTGATGTCATACGAGGTCAGGTATTAGGGCCAGTGTGGCTCCAAAGGAATATTTAGGATCCTTAGAGTGCACTCCCAGCTATTCCTTAGGAAGAAGGAGTTGTATTCCGGGCCTTTTAAATTTGGTGCCAAATGCAAGCTCTGCCACATTTGGCTCCTGATTGGACCTTCTGAATGGAGCAAATCCCTGCTGTAAATTGATTCAACTGCTGTGGTGATTGACAACTAGGTGACTGTCAAAAGTGGTCCACAGAGAGTGGGCCAGTTCTGGATCTAGCCCACTGGGTCTCATCTACACGGTAGTTTACTGTGTGTTTGGTGCTACTCACAATTCCATTGAATTTGCATGGTTCACATGACATTACCGACAAACAGAAACTATTATGCAGTTTTTCCTAACCTAATCCACTAATAATACAAAAAGGGAAGAAAAAAAGTCTTTACTCCATTTCTCTAGTGTTTGCAGACTGCTTTGCTCCGATGCTTTTAGGTGGGTGTTGCAATTGTTCCCCTCTCCACACCCACTATCTCCTCCTCCCTTCTTTCCTTTTGTTTCCTGTGAGCAGACAAGCAACTTCCAGCTGCTCCCCTCTGTTCTGCTGACGTGGTTTATGTTGCTGCAAATCGTGCCTTTATTTTCTTTTTCCCCTAACTTGTGCGCAAAAGCATAACACTGCCCAAACAAAGACTTGTATTTCAGCTGTATCCCCCAGAGAAAACACAGATATTCACACTTCTAGGTTTTTCTTAAAGGAACCTACTGTAGTTTATAGAACAGACTCGATCGACCACCTAGCAACCAGAGGGAGTAGAAATGCATAATTAGAGGACAGGACCGCAAGGAAAAAGCGAGACTAATCCTCCCCAGAGGAATGCCTACTTGTGTGAGTGGGAAAAACTGATTGGCAGCTAACATTGAGCAGGAACCGCGGATGGTGCAAATCTATTACTAAAGTAAATGCAGTGTATTTCCTATGAAGAAATGCTCCCATGTAGATGAGCCCTTGGTCTAAGGCTGCTTCTCCCATTCCACAGTATACCAGCATTGAAAACCCACCCGTACACTACGCTCAACATCAAAGGTCCTCCTCCAGGTGCCTACTCCGAGGAAAGCTAGGAGGGTGGCAACAAGGGAGAGGGCCTTCTCAGTGGTGGCCCACAAATTATGGAATGATGTCCTTGACGAGGTGCACCTGGCACCAACACTGTTACCTTTTCAGTGCCAGGTCAAGACTTTCCTCTTCTCCCAGGCATTTTAACATGTGTTTTTAAATTGCTTTTTTAAAATGTGTTTTTAAATTTATATATTTGTTTTAATTTTTTCAATTGTTGTAAACCACCCAGAGAGCTTCGGCTATGGGGCGGTATACAAATGCAATAAATAAATAAATAAATTTACTTACACATACACAAAAAAAATACAGCTCAGAGGGAGGCTCAGAGGGTGGCGACAAGAAAGAGGGCCTTCTCAGTGGCGGCCCCCGAATTATGGAATAGTCTTCCTGACGACGTACGCCTGGCGCCCACATTACTATCTTTTCGGTGCCAGGTTAAAACTTTCCTCTTTTCCCAGTCATTTTAGTATGTGTAAAAATGTTTATGTTTTTAAATTTAAAATTTAAGCTTTTAAAAATTGTTTTAAATATGTGTTTCATTGTATTTTATTGTATTTTATGTTGATTGTTGTGAACCGCCCAGGGAGCTTTGGCTATGGGCGGTATATAAATTTAATAAAATGAAATGAAATGAAATGAAATGAAACTTCTTTCTTCCTGGATTCCAGTAAGAATTTAACATCCCTGCCCAAGGCCCCATATATTGTTGTAAGCTTGAGATATCGGACTGGATGACCCCCATGGTCTCTTCTGTTGGAAATGTGATGGTGCAACTGAGCTCGAAGCCTGGGAGAGGATTGCATGCTCCATGGGAAATAAAGAGGAGTCCTCCTAAACTCTTAAGACTATTCTGTCCACTCTTACCTAAGCTGACTTTTCCTCCCAGGTGTAAACTGGTATCGTCAAAGGAAACTAATCTCCCTTCCTGCTCCTTCTCTGATCTCCAGTCTTCCTTTGTTCTTCTTGCCATCGTGGCTCCCTGAGGAGGAGCGCAGATGCAACAGACCATCTCTTATCTAGTTAGTCAGATGTGTAGGTCTTTTCTAGCTGAATGTATTTACTACAATAAACTTAGTTATTTTTCCTATACCAGACTCTCAGTGCAATTTCTAACAAGCTGAAGTGTAGCTACTGCTTAGTGTTTACTGCCTGTGCTTAATTCTGCAAAATACCTCTATGATTCTCTGGTTGCATAAGACTGGGATCTGGAGAAGAGGAAGACCGCTACAGTGATCAAACCAAAAAAAGCCCTAGCTAAGTATCTCCTTGAAAATGGACTGCAAGTCAATCCCTACTTATGGCAACCCTATGAATAGGGTTTTTCACTGTAAGCAATATTCAGAGGTGGCTTACCATTGCTTTCCTCTGAGACTGAGAGGCAGTGACTGGCCCAAGGTCACCCAGTGAGCTCCATGGCTGTGTGGGGATTCGAACCCTGGTCTCCCAGGTCATAGTCCAACACTCTAACCACTACGCCACACTGGCTGTCTAAGTATCTCCTTATTGTTAGGTAAACAGCCTTGTGATATGTTGCAATGGGAATTAAACAGCCGATGGACTGCTCTCAATAGCCAGCCTTCTGAATGGCCAGCAAATATCTGGAAGGGAGAGTGCCTCTTCTCCCCACTTCCAAATAGAAATGAAGTAGGCAAGGAGTCTGTGTATGAAAAGAGGAATAGACAGCCACAGAAGAGAGCGGGGGGAAACCTCAGAGTTTTGGTCTCTGAAAAAGCCAACAGCATCTTGTGTTCCAGCTGTCTCCCTGGAGCCTTTATATGGAACTGGTGGATTTTGGAGTATCGGTTGCATTATTTAAGCTGAGCCTCTAACAATGCTGAAAACAAATGTTTCAAAATGCCAGTATGCCTCCAGCGACCTCTTTCCAAGGAAAGGAACCTGGGTAAGTGTTGCTTCGTCTCACCACTCGCAATTGGAATCCATCCCTGCTTTAAAGGGTACTGAGGTTTTTTGTTATTGTTCCTCTACTTTCTATAAGACGTGTTTTAAAAGTAAAAGACTGAAAACTTTAGAGGCAGTCTACAAACGCTCAGAGGCCCTTTGTCCTAATACTTACCTCTTAAAGCTTATTCTCTTCAGACAGGAAAGAGTGGGAAAGTGCACTGCTTGTGCTTAGAGGCACTCTGTCCTTAAGTATTTTTTTTTTCAAACAGAGCCTGCTCCCTTTGCAAAAGGAAATTATTTCACCTTGCTATTAAAAAAAATATTTTGGCATTCTGCCACTCTGCATATTCTCAGAGGCATTCACCTTAAGGTGCCAACAATTTTGGAATCAAATGTTGGCAAAGCAACATTCTAATCTCCCAGGCATTTTAGCATGTGTTTTTAAATTCTCAGTGGTGGCCCCTACTCTTTGGAACTCCCTCCCACAAGATCTCCGGCATGCCTCTTCCCTAAATGTATTTCGGAAAGCCTTAAAGACCTGGCTCTTTCAACAGGCCTTCGGGGTTTCTGGGGAGGGTTAACTGCTATAACTGTAATGCCTCCTGCCCTCTTTTAATACTGTTGTTGCAGATTTATTGATTTTACACTGTTTTATATTGTATCACTGTATTTTATTAATTGTATTTTAATGATTTCGTACGTTGCCTAGAGTGGCCATTGGCCAGATAGGCGATGAAGAAATTAAATTTATTATTATTATTTATTATTAAATTGTTTTTTTAAAAAATGTGTTTTTAAATTTGTATATTTGTTTTTAATGTTTTTAATTGTTGTAAACCGCCTAGAGAGCTTCGGCTATGGGGCGGTATACAAATGTAATAAATAAATAATAAATAATCTGAGCAGAGAGTTCATCAAGACGGGGACCTTGTATTGCGAATGAGTCATTCATATCCAGTTGTTTTCTGTACCTGTTTGCCACATTGGCTTCCTGTTTTTTTCAGCCATAATATTTGTTACTATTCCACCATTTGCCATCCACACTAGTGAAAAGCGTGTGAGAATGTATCTGGCCTGTGATTTTTTTGCCCTCTGCAAAATCACTCCTCCATGGCTCTATACCACTTTTTTTCCATAGGGGACATGCACACCGGTATTTCTGTATCCGTGCATGCATACCTTTTAAAAAAATATCCCAGAACGTGAACATGAACAAATGTTACATGTTTTATCCAGCCAGTGATCATGTTTCACAATGGGCGAAATGGAGGGTTGTGTTTTTCGGGGAGGGGGAAAATGCCCATTTTCATTTGCTTTTTAAATAGTAGTACTAATACGCAAGAGTTAGAAAGAACAATTAGAAAGAAATGTGTTTCATTTCATATGCATCATCTTACCCCTGATATACCCAGTCGATCACTGCTCTCTGCAGGTAAGGGCCTCCTGCAGATCCCATCTTATCAGGAAGTCTGTTCTGTACAACATAGGAAACAGACCTTTTGTGTGGTGGCACCTACCCTGTGGAATTCCCTCCCCTTAAAGATAAGATAGGAGCCATCTCTGTTATCTCTTCGGCACCTGCTGAAGACCTTCCTTTTTTAACAAGCCTTTTAAGCAAAGATCTATGTTTTTAAACATTTTTTAAAAGATGTTTTTAAGTTGCTTTGTTTTAATATGTTTTTAAAGATGTTTTGCTTTAAAGTCTTTTGATTTTAAGATGTTTTAGTGTGCTTTTAGTGTTTTTGTTTGCTGTCCTGGGCTCCTTCTGGGAGGAAAGATGGAACATAAATTTAATAATTTAATTAATGAATAAATATAGGGGACAACCAGGAAAAAAATGGCCAAGTTGTGCTCAGGTGAGGAGCATACGGAATAGTGTGGCAATAGAGACCATCCATCAAAATGTCATCTCACATGAGACAAACTGTCTGCCCTCTCCAAAAAATAAATTGTGCTAATGAGCATCCACACCAAGAGTGATTATGGATATATAAAGGAATTTTTTTTACTTAATGGATTTCCCATGGTAAGGAGTAATCTGGATAAAATGTGGGGGGTTGTAAGTGTGGTTTGGCATTTTGATGGCATTAATGTCCTATTGCACAGTGGGGAGGAGATCCTGACTGGGAGTCCAGAGTCTGTGAGTTCAAATCCCCACTCGTGTCTCCTGGGTGTCAAGGGCCAGCTAAAGATCACCCCCACAGTGAGTGGCTCAGGGGTTACATGCCCTGCCACCTGTGCAGCCGTGGGCAAGCTGCATAGTCCCAAGGAGCCCAGTTGCCCCCCAGCTGGCAGTTGCGGGCAAGGAAGGGGCTGGCTTGTGCAGCTGTGGCAAGCTGAGCAGGCCCTAGCCAGCTGGGGAGGACTAGCCTCAGAGGGAGGCAATGGGAAACCCCCTCTGAATACCTACATCGGGATCAACTTGAAGAAAGCCCATTTCCATTTTCCAGTGTCCTGCATAAACACTGTTGATTCCACAGGAAGTTCCTGTCTGGAGGCACTCTGGCAGATATTTAAAGCTGCAAGTGTGATAGAGCACATTATGAATCACAAAATCATTAGTTATCTGATAACTACTTTTTTTTTTTACCTTGCATGGGCATGTTCCATCAGCCACTTCCTCCATCTAGTGTCCACATAATGGAAGTCAAGCCTCTGATCCATCACTAGTCTCCAGGCATCTCCTGGTTTCACCCCTTTGATCTGCTTTTCAAAAACCTCTCTCCAAAACGCCATGTTCACTGTCTTCATGTTTCTTTGGGGTTCAGCCTTGCTTAATAATAAAGGCCTGTTGGGTTTTTTTCCAGATGCCAATACGAGGATATATATTGAAAAAGTGGGTGCAGTTTGTTATGACCAGTTTCCTCTTTCCTTACGCACACAAGCTGCCCAGGTTAAAGAAACGAAACTGAAATGAGAGTTGCCAAGGCGAGTTCCTAAAGAAACAGCAACAGAAGTTGAAAGTCAGCCAGCCAACTCCTTCTGTAGCAATCGAATTTATAATTTGGAAAATCTGCGACAGGGGACACGTGAACACTATTAAGGCAATGATAACTTGTGGACATATTCCGAGGTCCCAGGGGCTTTTGGAGCAGAGCGAGACCTGGAGGAGGTGTTACAACCCATAAAGTGAAATGCAAATGGAAACCATTTTTAAAAAATATCTCTTATTATCATTGGATTCCTGCATTGGGGGTTGGACTTGATGGCCTTATAGGCCCCTTCCAACTCTACTGTTCTATGAGACTCATGGGCATCTGGTTGGCCACTGTGAGAACAGGAGGCTGGACTAGATGGTACGGATAGAAAGATTTGAAAGACAGAAAGCCATTTCTCGTCAAATCCTCATGAAAATTCTCCACCATTTTAGTGCAGATTTCTCCAAATAAACACATTTTTGTAGGCAGTGTTGACAAAGGTACACATTTCTGCAAGCCATTTCTCACCATTTCATGCCTTTTGGTATGTTATTTTCACTCATGTATTCATTTTATGCACCCTTTCCCCGAATATATGTATTTTTGTAAAGATTGTTTAGTTGGCAAACTGCATCCCAGAATTCTAATACATTCTAATTTCACAGGATGGCTGTGCTTCAGTTCTCATATTGATTTGGAAAGTGCAAATTTGATAAAATCTGCTTGAAATGCAAACTGAATCGAAATTCTCGCCCCTCTCTACTAGATGGATCATTGGTTTGATCCAGCCACAGAGCTCTTCCGACCTTAACGGCTCAGTCTCTCTGCAGATTGACGCTGTGTTTTACGCAAGGGCTCATGGGTGGCTTACAGAACATGGCAGTCAGGAAGTAAGGCAATAATTTTGTTGTCTCTTTACAACGATAACAGAACAGCTTCAGGAAACTGATACAAAGGAAGGCGCTTTGGGACTATAAATGTTTTTGGGTGGGATTCAATCGCGTATTGGGAAATTCAGGTTGTGGAAGTAAAGTTGATTTGGAGCTGTTGTGCAACAAACCTGCTTTGCCGCCCCCAAAATCATACCATTTAGGGAAAGGAAAATGACAGGGAAATGTACTAGAAAGTGTGGGATAACATTTGCTTGATGTGACTCATCTGACCTCCCTGAAAACAAATCAAACCCCTCAGAGAAATGAATGCTCGATAAAAGTCCAGTGCCATCTAGACAGCAATCTAACCCCCCCTTATGCCAGGCTGTGGAGAGTTTGAAATGAAACAAGGTGTCCCTCGGCTCAGCTTTCCCAGCTCAGTTGACTTAATGTGCGGGCAAGAGGCTTGCTGGTGGTGTTTCCACCAGTGATGTCCAGTATCAAGTCCCTAAACAGGGCATTCTGAGGGCATGGGGGGTGGGGTTGAGCAGACCCAGGATGCCAAACTGGACTCACTGCCCTCGCTGGCCAGCATTAGGCTCAGTCAAGACCCAGCTGCAGTGCCAGCCAGGGATCTGGCCCCATCATCCTCCCCCCCCCCATACAAGACACTTTCTGCCACAGACACCCAGCAGCCAGGCTGCAAATGCGGTGGTGGCTCTGCCACTCCACAAAGGCCCACCTGCAAGGGATGGGGTTTTAGATTGCATTCTTAAACCGTGTGATGACACCATCCGCACATTTCCACTCTGTCGTTTAAAGAGAGATTGGGAACTGCCAGCCTGCAAGCTGGAGATAGCTTGTGGGGTGTCTCCATGTGACCTCGCCTCCTTGCCCCTCCCTCTGGTACAGGAGTTAGGCTTGAAAAAAGACGACTCCTGAAGCTTTGTCCAGGTGCTGCTATGCACATGTTACCAAATTCTCCCCAGCTACACAGGAAGCAGATTGGACTGTGAAAGACCAACACAAATCGTGTTTGCATTTTGACAGATTTGTAGACAGTACAATATCTCAGAGAGGAGGTCAGGTCTCCTGCTCCCCTGGTGTCAGGGCCAGCACCAGCATGCCCCAGGCCCCAGCACCCACACGCGCACCCACACGCATGCAGCCAACCTGCCCTGGGCGTGCAGCTCCTGCCTGTTCCACCTACCTCTCCCCTGCGTCCTGTGGCTACATCAGCTGCATGCACAGGGCTACCATCAACCAAGATGGCGGCAGAGGCTTCTCTAAGGGGCTGATATCCCCACCGCCATCTTGGTTGATGGCACATATGCATGGTATGCTATGTGCACGCACTCACACAGGGCTGCCATCAACCAAGATGGCAGTAGGTGCATCAGTCCCTTAAAGACACCTCCACTGCCACTGGGAGATATATATATATATATATATATATATATATATATATATATATATATATATATATATATATATATATATATATATATATATATATATGAAATCCCTTTAAGATATTTTCCAAGTTAATTTAAATTGCTGTAATGTCAAAGTATTCTCTTTGTTTTTTATCAATTCCATAATACCATTAGATTTATGCAAACGTTACCGATGTAACTTTCAGTGGTTTTTATTTTAGTTTGTTCTGTCATTTATGATTGTGTTATGGTTTTTGATTACAAAATCTAATTCTTATGAACTTTGTACCTTTAATAAACCGGTATGTTTGTTTCAGTTATAGTTTTCAGATGGTTTTCCTTTCTGTTCTACCGTGTTGCTGCTGAGCAAATAGAACCAGGGTGATGACTCTCCAATGAAGATTGAGGCATAGGCCAGGGTTTGGCAGTGCATGCGTGGGCCTTGATTGGATCCACTAATTTGGAATCTTATTTTCATTCACCCTGGCTTGGCAGAGAACAAATGGATGTGTCATTCTACACACACACACACACACCTTGCTTGCCCATTTCCAAAGGCTGCAGTAAGCTGATAACCATCAGCTAACACAGGACATGTTTGGGCAAAATCTTACTAAACCAGGTCCCATACTCTTACTAATCCTACCTCCATATTAGGGCAATGCTTTGATTAGGCCAACAAAAAAATAGTGTGCAATCTTTTGAGTTCCCCAGAACTCTTCATCAGGCTAGAATTCGTCAGGTTCAAATTTGCACTTTTGTGCCTCCATGGGTAAACCATAACTAACGAACAGGAACACAGGCTAAGAATTTTAAGTGAAACAAATTAAACAATTTATTGATAAGCAATGCTCAATTCAGAAGCATTAAAGAAATCTTAGTGCAGAATTAAAATGACGACATAAGATGGGATGCTGGATGGACTCACAAAGGAAGTACAGTTCAATAAATAATGCAGCACAATGTAAATAAAAGAATAATTTAAAAAGTGCAATTTGAAGAGGGGAAGGACTATAGCTCAGCAGCAGAACAAATCCAGATAGATCCCTTCATTGCCCAGAACTTTCCAGATCTGGGCCAAGAGCCCTTTCTTCATCTTATTTATTTATCTGCTTATTTGATTAGTCACCCTTCACCATAATGTCCCAGGGTAGGTTACAGCAATTTAAAAATATAATATTAAAAACAATTTAAAACAAATTGCAGTCACAATGGGTTGGTCCTAAAAATCTCTCTGTCTCTGGTATAAATAAAAAGATAAAGAAATATAGATAAAGAGGTGCATCTTCAGATGATGATGATGATGACAATGGGCTCCTGCCGGGAGGAAGGGCGGGATATAAATCAAATAATAATTTTATTATTATTATTATCATCATCATCATCGTTGTTGTTGTTGTTGTTGTTATTGATGGAGACTGCATAATGAAGGAGCCAGGCACACCTCTGTGGGGAGGGAATTCCACAAATTTGAGGCTGACCTCTCCTAGGCTGCCACCTCCCTGAAGTTTTAAGAGTTTTAAAAACCCACCAAAACAACCCACTAACGTCCACCGTCCACCCAGATTCAACTGTCATCCTTCAATTTATACCCTCAGCCATTCTAAACACTCAGCCAATCATCCAGCATTCTACTGCCCATTCACTCCCCCCTCCTTTTTCATTCCACTTACCATGTATCTCCTATCCAAACAGCACTTACCATATATACACTAATACAGGAACATCACATTTCCCCCCTCTTAAAATAACGGCAAAGTATTATTCCTGTTCCAGGATTCATACGTCGCGTTAATAAGTAAAACAAGTCTCTCTGGGGAAAATGTCTTTCTTTGTTCCTCCGTCTGGTCACGTCACTGCAGTCCGAGCCACCTGCCTTGACAGTCCATCGGCCAATACATTGTCCTTGCCTTTGATGAACTGGAAGTCCACTTGATAGTCTTGTAGGGCCCAGGACCACCTCTGCAGCATAGTATTATGGTTTTTCATAGTCTGTAACCATAACAAGGCCCGATGATCCGTTGTTACCGTGAATCTTCGTCCCCATACGTATGGGCACAACTTATTCAGTCCCCACACGACCGCTAGGCACTCCTTTTGGACCGACGAATAGTTTGTCTCCCTCAGCGTCAGATTGCGACTCAGATACGCCACTGGATGTGTGGTGCCTTCTCTCTCCTGCAGCAAGACGACTCCCAGCGCGAGGTCTGACGCATCTGTAGCCACGATGAATGGTTGCTCATAGTCTGGTGCTATTAATATGGGTCCTTGGCACAAGGCTTTCTTCAGCAGATCAAAAGCCTTCTGACATTCATCCGTCCATACCACACACTCAGAACACTTTTTCTTTGTCAATTCATGCCAGGGGGTTGCTATTTCCCCAAAATTTTTCACAAACTTCCTATAAAAACCAGCCACACCTAGAAATGCCCTAACTTGTTTTTTGGTTAAGGGGATAGGCCACGCTTGTATTGCCTCCACCTTGCTCCATAAGGGGGTGATTTTCCCTCTTTATTTCTCCATTTCATTTTCACTAGGGCTATGGGTAAGCTTTCTGGATCTCCCCTCACTCCTTGGATAGTCACCGTTTCCTGAGGTAACATTTCCTCAGATTTTATTAAATCTGGCCTCAGTAATGTCTGAGCGGCACCAGTATCAAGCAATGCAGGCTATGAGACTCACAGACAGGGTTTTCAGTGAGAGAAGGAAACCTGCAATAAACGGGTTAAACAGAGCAAGAGGGGTTGCCAGGTTCCTCAAGGCCAGCAGGTGGTTGGCAAGGGCAACCTGGAAGATAAGAAGCTGCTCTCGCAGAAGCTCTGGTGTGGGGGAAAGTCGTTTGGAGTGAGAGAACTGTGTTTTGTATTTTGTCAGTAAAGACTCTTACAAGAAACTTGCCTGGCCTGGCTTATTCACTGGATCTATTCGACACTAGAATTTCTTACTTGTATGATATCTATATGCACGCACCGACAGGGGTTATGGGCCCAGCTTATCATACAAAGTAAGGGGTTCATGAGTCGTTTACGTGACGTGTCGCAGAGAAAAGAAAGTGCAAGAAAGAGGCAAGTAAAGAGTGGACAACATGGCTGTAAACCTGTCATCCGGGATGCCGATGGAGAGACTGAATGCTGTAAACTACTCTAGCTGGAAATGGAGAATGAGAGCAGTTCTGATTAAAGAAGATTTGAATGATGTCGTAGAAAACCCCCCTCCAGCAGCTCCTTCAGCAGCGTGGACGAAGAAAGACGAGAAAGCGAAGGCTTTTATTACTCTGGGGCTGTCTGATTCACAACTGTTGCTGGTGAGTAATGAGCCGACAGCTAATCAAATGTGGGAGAAGCTAAGGGCCGCTCATGTGCAGCAAACTGCAGGGAGCCGGCTGTGTTTAGCGCGGAAGCTTTATCAGATGCGTTTTACAGATGAAGTGACTATGACAGAGCATCTGGCTGAATTTCGTAGATTATTTGCTGAGCTTCAAGATAGAGGAGTACATCATAGTGACATTCAGATGGTCTATATACTGTTATCTTCATTTGATCGAAAATGGGATGTACTGGTCTCTAGTTTGGAGACGTTACCAGACGGAACTTTATCTCTGGACTTTGTAGAGCAGAAACTTCACCAAGAATGGAATAGGAGACAAGAGAGTAAGAGGACTGAGTTAAAAGAGACTGAGGCTGTACAACAACAACAATATCAAAGAAACAGGCAAGAGAATAAAATATGTTATTTTTGTGGGTCCCGAGGACATATACAGAGACATTGTTTCAGTAAGAAGAGAAGTGACAGGGACTTTGGACATCGGAAACCAAGTGTGAACTTTATTACTAAGGAGGACAATAAACTAATTAACTCTAAATGGCTTCTCGACAGCAGAGCGTCTAATTGCCTGATCACAGACTCTAGTTTATTTTACACATCAAAGCCAGTGCAGGAGAAGATTTATCTGGCTGACGGATCGACTCGGGACGCAATTGCAAGAGGCACGCTCAAGTTAAGTAATTTGAGAACTATATTGACAGATGTGTTATTAGTTTCTGGTTTAAAATATAACATACTATCAGTGAGAAAACTAGCTCAAATAGGTTGTAAAATTACATTTGAAGGGAATAGATGTTTTGTGAGAAAAGATGGTGAAATCTGTATGCAAGGCAAATTACAGAACCAAATGTTTATGGTAGAGAGCAAGCCTGATAAACCCACGTGTGCCTGGATAGGAGTAAATAAAAACATACACGAAAACTGTATACATGAATGGCACAGAAAATTAGGGCACACACATTTTGAGAAAGTGAAAAATACCCCAAAGCATAGTCAAGATTTGGAACTAACACATTGTGAGCATGTGGATGAATGTGAGGTATGCTATAAAACAAAAATGACAGTGACTCCTGTCAATAAGATCTGTGAAAGTACTACCACTAAACCCTATCAGCTCATACATGTGGATTTGGCTGGACCTTTCCAGTGTTCAAAAGGTGGGGCAAGATTTTATTTAGTGATTGTAGATGATTTTTCCAGATTTACACATGTATTCTTGTTGAAAAAGAAAAGTGAAGCAGAAGATAAATTAAAGGCATTTATACAGAGCACAGAGACACAATATGGGGTTGTTATCAGGAATATCAAATCAGATCAAGGTGGGGAATTTACCAGTAATTCGTTTAAAACATATTTGGAAAAGAAGGGAATAATACAAAGTCTCACTGCTCCCTTCAGCCCATCCTCCAATGGAACTGCAGAGAGGAGGAACCGGTCACTGCAGGATTCAATGACAGCCATGCTGGCTGATGCAGATATGAATAACACCTATTGGGGTGAATGTATTCTGTACACTGCTTACATTCAGAACCGCCTTCTGCACAGAGTAATAGGCATGTCTCCATATGAGAAACTGACAGGAAGAAAACCCAGGGTAAAACACATAGAGCGTTTTGGAGCAAAATGCTGGGTGCATGTTTCAAAGCAGAAAAGGCGTGGTAAATTAGCCTCAAGAGCTCAGGCAGGTCGTATTTTGGGATTTCAGAATTCATATTATAGAATTTGGTTGCCTGAGAAACAACAATTAGTGTTAAGTAGAAGCATAAAGGTAATAGACAAACCTTGGAAAGACAGTCAAACAGTAATACTTGATGATGCAAGCAAGCAGGAAGCAGCAGATGTTCCTTTCGGGCATCAAATACCATTAAGAACCGCATTGACTGACTTAATTCAAAGTGGCAAACGTACTGTGAAAAGACTGAGGAGTGAAGACATAGCAATGCAAGATAAAGAGGTGCCAGGTACTAGTGCAGGAACAAGTGCAGACACAGGTGCAGGACCAAGTAAAATTGAGAGTGATGAAGAAATGGAAATAGATACTGTTAGACGGTCAGAAAGAAAAACAAAAGGAAAACCACCTCATAGATTTACATTTAACGTTACACAAAAGAATGATGAGACAGATGAATATCCTGTAGAATGGGAAAAAGAAGGGCCAATAGACAAAGAAACTATGGATCTAATGTGGAAATACTGTATTGAAGAATGAAATATATATATGAGTGTTATCTAATAAAGTCAAGACATGCTGTATGAATAAATTGTATGAATAAAGAAATCAGAAATGGAAATGGAAATAGATACTGTAATGAAAAAAAAAAAAACCATGTACTGATGTGTATTGAAATGAAAAGTTAATATTGTATAAATGTAACAATGAACATGTAGTTTTGTGATCTGTGAGTCTCAGGTGGGGGCTGTTGATCAGTAATGCAGGCTATGAGACTCACAGACAGGGTTTTCAGTGAGAGAAGGAAACCTGCAATAAACGGGTTAAACAGAGCAAGAGGGGTTGCCAGGTTCCTCAAGGCCAGCAGGTGGTTGGCAAGGGCAACCTGGAAGATAAGAAGCTGCTCTCGCAGAAGCTCTGGTGTGGGGGAAAGTCGTTTGTAGAGAGAACTGTGTTTAATGTATTTTGTCAGTAAAGACTCTTACAAGAAACTTGCCTGGCCTGGCTTATTCACTGAATCTATTCGACACAAGAATTTCTTACTTGTATGATATCTATACGCACGCACCGACATAATTTGCCCCTTGAACACACACTTCTTCTCTTAGACTCGAATCTAAGTCTTTTACTTCTGTCCAGTTTATCTGACAGAACTGAACCTTTTTTGTTGTTAGATCTTTTGGTTCTGTTTTTACTGCCCTTGCCTGAGCAGGATTACTAATGGGGTTGGCAACCTCACATTGAAAACGTAGGTGCCCCGGTCTACCACATTTATAGCATAATTTCTCCTCCATTTTAGGGTACACAGATCCACTCTGGGGTGTCCTGTGCCCTTCAGATTTTACTGGAGGACTCACTCGCTGTGGCACCACATCCTTTCTGCCGCCACTATATGGTCTGGGTTTAAAATCTCTTGTTGTTTTCCCCACCCAGCCAGTTCTATTGGAGGCAAAGTGATCCGCCATCTCTGCGGCCTCCTGCACCGATGTAGGGGAACGGTCTTTGACAAGGAGCCTTATTTCTGGTGGTAACTGATGGTATAATTGATCCAGTATCATGAGGCTTTTTACCTCTTCCACTGACTGAGCTTTTGCACTACTCATCCACTTTCCAAATATATCCATCAACTTTGCTCCCAGTTCAACAAAAGACCTCCCTGCTTGGATCTGACAGTTTCGGAATAACTTTCTAAAATGGTCAGGTCCCAGTCTGAATCTTTTGTATACTGCCTCTTTAAACTCAGCATAGGTGACGGGCCTGTCTGAGGGGAAATATTGGTATACCTCTGCCAATTCCCCTTTGATCAGGTTTGATAAATACTGCATGTATTTATCTTCAGGTAGCCCCCACAATTGAGCTGCCTTTTCAAAGGTTGTGAGATAAATTTGAGGATCTTGACCAGGCTCATAGTCAGCAAAGTCCTTTGGAGTAATTTTTATTTTTGCTCCATCTCTGTCTTTCCTTGTCTCCTCAGAGTGAAATTTCTCTCTATCCAATTTTAATCTTTCCCCTTGTATCTCAGCATCCACTCTCATTCTCTCAGTTTCCATCCTCAATCTCTCAGTTTCTAACTCTCGCTGTTTATCTTTCCCATCAGCTTCCATCCTCAATCTCTCAGTTTCCATCCTCAACTTCTCAGTTTCTAACTCTCGCTGTTTATCTTTCCCATCAGCTTCCATCCTCAATCTCTCAGTTTCCAACTCCCTCTGCTTGTCTTTTTCCTCAGCCTCCCATCTTAACTTCTCTCTCAAATATTCTATATAAGCGGGATTGCTTAAGTATCCCTCTGGGGTCTCTTCCCTGAAAGGTTGTTTTTGCTGGGCAGTTGCAAATCCTATAAGTGCTACCCTCAATTCATCTACCCTTTTACCGTCGTGAGGTAAATTGAACGTTATGCACTTCTCCACCAGCTCCTCTCTTTTCATTTTTATATATTCAGCCATGGTGTTTGAGTTCACTCACTCTTTGCCACACACTCTTTGCCAGTCACTCTCACAAATAATCTTGTTTTGTTATTTCTGTTTGCCACACCACTGTTAGGGATTCTCTAGTATTCGTACCACTGCTACAGCCAACACCTGTGACGTAGTCTCCTTTGTTCGTATCCCACCGCTACTGCCACCACATGTGACGCCCTTCCCTGGCTCTCCCTGTCAGGTTCCTACCTGCTCGTGGTTACTGCCTGTCACTAGGCACCACCAGGGACTCCACCAGTCCGGACTGTCCTTTTTTATGGTTTCTCTCCCCGCTCTAGCACAGATCTCAACAGATCCCCCTGCTAGGCAGCACCACCAGTCACGTCCTATAACCAGTAGTCCCAGAGACTCTGCCTGAGTCTCTCTATCAGGTTACCTCTGTGACTGAGTGCTTAAGCTGTCCCCAATCCCTTTGATCTTTATATATAATTCTGGTTTGCTCTGAATACTTGTGGTGTTATATTATCCCCTTCACTGCTGCCACCATTTGTTACAGTTTCCCTTCAGCCTTGGTATTTACCTTACCCTCCCTTCTGGTCTGTGAAACCCCAGCCAAGGATCAGGCCTTTGGTAAACCAAATATATTTATTAAATAACAAAGATAACAAGATTTCTTTATAAAGGCACTTAAGCATATGGTTTCATCTATTCCTGAGGTACTGGTCTTAGTATTAATCCGAACTCCACACTCTCCTCACATCCACCAACTCTCCACACAATCTCCTCTCACAAACCCACCAAAACAACCCACTAACGTCCACCGTCCACCCAGATTCAACTGTCATCCTTCCATTTATATCCTCCAGCCATCCAAACACTCAGCCAATCATCCAGCATTCTACTGCCCATTCACTCCCCCCTCCTCTTTCATTCCACTTACCATGTATCTCCTATCCAAACAGCACTTACCATATATACACTAATACAGGAACATCACAGGCTGGAAGAAAATCTCCCTGCTGCTGCCAGTCAGTGTAGACAATACTGAACTATATGGGCCAATCATCTGACTCGGCATAAGTCAGCCTTCTATGCATTCTTGCTTTGGAAAAAAAAGTAACCATAAACCACAGTAGCATGGTCAGATCACCCATACTTAATAACACCCCTGCAACCTTTTACCCCTTCACAGGAAATGTGGCCCATTTCCTGTGGTCTAACAGAACAACCACTTCCAACCGCCCGGTCCCCGGGCTACGCAGCAGCAGTCACAGCGATGCCTAGACGCACTGTTGGGCACAGCCAGATATTTTCACCTGCCCACGCAGCCGCCCACTTGGTTTGAGGTTTGTATACATGAAGTGGGGAATTCACCGTTCTGAGAAGCAGCAAGAGGCTTTTTTCAAGTCAGCTTTTTTTTCCGCTGCACCAACACAGCACTTACTTTGGCACTGCTGCGGAACCATTTGATTGCATACACTTAACAGGATGCACTGAAAGCAGATCTTTAGATGCAGGGACGAGGAAAAGGCTGGAGGCAGGTAACAACAGGACTGTGTATAACCTGAATTCTATACCATGTAAAGCAGGACTGAGAGGTGGGAATGTGCATATTCAATGCATTTGCAAATATATACAGTATCTTGCATAAGGTACCTTGCATAAGGTAAAAGGTAAATATATACAGTATCTTGCATAAGTATATCTGCAAGTTACATGGGGGAGGGCGCAAAGACTTTGGAGAACAGTCAAGCCCCAACCCAATGGAAACATTAAGCCCCACTTTGGCCAAAACGTTTCATCAGGCATGTATGTTTGTGAAGTTCTCTGCAGCCATAAGGACTAGAAGCTTGATTGCAAGAGAATACTTTTAAAAATTACTCAGAATACTGGATTCTTTTTTTTTTTTTTGAAGGTAATCCAAAGTGTTTTATTAAAAGAAAATGAGCCCATGGACAATTCCTTATTACAAAGAATCTCCATTAAGAATATTTGAAACAATTAGCTATAAGATAATTTCGAAGTTACATCTTATTTCCAGTATGTGAGTATTTTTTTTTACAATAATTTTTATTCAAATTTTCATAAAACATAGAAAACAAAATCATAAAACATTCAAAGACAAAAAACAAAACAAAACAAAAATGATTAAACAAAAAAATAAAATGTTGACTTCCCATTTGTCGCAGATCAAATCAGTTGTAGGTCTACAATATATAACAATCCTGTCTCTTAAATTATATTATAAAATCACTTTCCTCCAGTAGTTATCTTAATCATCAAATCTCATAAACATTACTTTATTCTTTCCACAAAAAGTCAAAGAGAGGTTTCAATTCTTTAAGAAATATATCTATCAATTTTTCTCCAAATAAACATGTCGATTAATCCATCTCAATAATAATAATAATCTTATTGTCATAACCATAGTCCAAATAAACATATCGATTAATCCATCTCATCAAAATCTGTTAGGTCCAATAATTTCAATAGCCATTATTCCATTATCCCTATTAATTCCATCTTCCATCTTCAATAGTCCTGTTAAGTCCAGTAATTTCAGTGTCCAATCTTCCATTATCAGTATTCCATAATAATCTTGCTGTCATAGCCATAGTCATATAATAAGAGTCTGATGGGAATTTCCTCTATCCCAAATATTTTCTTGCCATCGATTCTGAATAAGTTGCTGAAATATTGTTGTAAAGTCATATCTCTGTTCTTCTTTTTTACAAAATGCACTGGCTCATCTCTTGAGAGTTTTTCCATTGTCACATGGCTGCAGTTAATTCCATAGATTTTCTCTATATCAAGCTCCATCACGTCATTCCAGTTCAGAAGATTATCCAAGCCATTGATAACTTTATCTCTAATATCTTCATTAATTTCTTCAGAGATAACGTTAAATTCCAAACAGTAGATTTTATTTCTAATATCCATAAACTCCAGATCTTTTTCCAATTCCACATTTGTCCCAATCTCCAGGGCTTGTATCTTCCCTTTATTTTTTCTTTTCTCATCTCTGATCTCATTCTCCTCTCTCACAGGATCCCCTATTTCTTTAAGCTCCTGCGTCATTTTGCTCAGTTCAATTTTCAGCTCCTTACTGCCCTGTCGCAGGGTTTGTTTCGTTATCTCAATCTCATCCATTATTTTCTGAAACATAATTACTTCCAGATTCTCAGCCACTTTCTTGATTGCCATTTTTAAAACCACGAAAACAAAACAAAACAAAAATAAAGAAGAACCACTTCTTATTTCAGCAACAATTGGGTTAATATTCCAGGCTTGATGACATCACAGTATAAACAGAGCAGCCTGCCTTATCTCTCTATGTTCAAGAACACAAAACAAATTTAGTTCCCAGCATCAAAACAGTTAGTGGCGTCGTGAAGAAGCAGATTCGTCAAAATAAAATAGACCAAAAAGAGAATAGTCCCAGACAATATAATGTTCCTCGGAATAGAAATCCCTCTTCTGTTTATATCTTTAGAATGCACTTCCAGGACAGCTTTTTGCAATAGAAACAGAGATAAGCTGTTAATTTCGTGAATAACAGAGAAGAGTTATAGCTCACCCAGAAGTTCTTTAAAGCTGATTCATTTGACAAATCTCTTTTTGCTGCAACAATTTAAACCAAGTAAAAAAAAGAATAGAAAGAAGGGTGCTTGCCTGTTAGTCCGTTTTCTCTTTGAAGAAAAGATAAACGTATCGCATTAATCAGATAGAGCTTGTTCGGAAGTCCGTCCGGCATTGCTGGCTGGACCTTTTCTCATAAATTAATGAAATCCAGTCCTCCCAACAAAAACAGGCTTTTGAGGTTGATCTCTACGTTTCTCCCTGCCCGGGAGAAATTTCATCAGTCAAAAAAAAAAAAAATGTTCTGACTGATTTATATCTGAATAAGCTTCTTTTGAGGCGGGAGCCCGTCTCAAAAGCAGGCACAAGCGAAGTCACCCTTCCCGGAAGTCATCCAGAATACTGGATTCTAAGCAAAATGAAAACTCAGAATGCTGAATTATCCCTGATAATCCCTGAATTATCAGTGTCTGTACTTTTGCAGTCTGATTGCAGATGAACAGAACATATACATTGCTGCTTATACCAAATTATTTCTCTGCGCCTCCACATCTCACAAACCCAAGTTATTCCATCTGCCACAATTCGCCATAACTCACTGGAAGAGCATCTGCTTTGCATGCAAAGAGTCCCAGGTTCAATCCCACAGGTAGGGCTGGGAGAGGGAAGCGTATAATTACTTGGTTCCACTTGTCATGGACTCTAGCTCTGACTCCACCTACTGGTGGCCCTGCCTTTCACCCCACAGGTCCCTGCTGGATGGAAAGGTCTCTGATTTAGGTTTAAAAACCGCACAAAATGAACACCTAGCTTCAGTTAATGTTTGTACCATTTTTAAAACCAAATCTTTGTTTGTTTGCAATATTTCTGTCCCGCCCTTCTACCCTACAAATAGGGCACTCAGGGCTGCTACAATAAAATTGTACACATATATAATAAAATACACAATAAAACACAAACATTACAATAAATTAAATGCATAGAATTAAAATACATAAAATGCGTTATGCATACACACACACAAACATACATATAGGTATATATGTGCATACACATATGATGGAGTGAGAATAAAAGAACTTAAAAGATAAAAGATAAAAAACTTTAAACAGTGTCAGGCTGACCCATCAGTCCCAACCAAAGGCTCTATGGAGCAAAATAGTTTTTACAGGTTTCCGGAAAACCATCAGGGAGGGAGCAAAGCGGGCTTCTTGGGCCGGGAATTCCAAAGTCTGGGAGCCACTATTGAAAAGGCTCTCTCCCGCATGTTAACATGTGTGTAAATCACCTGGACATACATGTAAAAGATGGTTTGCAAATAAATAAATAGGCAGCAGCCACCACCCATTGACTCCCGTTTACAGACAGCAGCACAGCCTGATTCAGCAGTTGGCACCTAGTGCCTGATGGGCTGCTGGGAATTTTTGCAAAGAATTCTGGACTAGATGGCCTGGATTTCATATAGTTTGCACGCATCCCTTATGCCTTCAGTGTTAAGATATGAGCACCCACGTACAGAGACTGCCCATAAAGAAGCAGCATCCAAAGGTAAGAAGAACTGCTGGCTTTCCCACTGTGGCTGTGCCCTTCAGAGCAGCCTGACATGCAGACATGAGTGGGCAGTAATGTTTCTCTCCTTGCTGTGGAGAGCTTCATCTGCTGGTTTCTGCCCACCAGGCTCCTGTTAAAAGCACAAGAGCCAGACAGGGGCTGCTTTTTCTGGTCAGTTGGCAACCTTACCAAGAGGTCATTTAAAAGTTTCAACGCAAACACCTTTATCTCTATATATGAATTAAATATTTCATCGCCACCGCTACCACCCCAATTTTAAATGGCGCAGTTGCATTTGGAAATTCACAGGCACAGGGCGAGGTGACTTGTTGCAAGTAGGAGAGGGTGAAGGAATGACTGCCTCCCCCTCCAACCTGTTCAGTCTTTTTCTCATCCCCCCCTCCTGTTTCTCTCCTGTACCAGGTCTGAAGTTGGGTATGAGTGTCACATCCAACTTGGGAAGGGCTATAGCTCAGTGATGGAGCATCTGGTCTACTTGCAGAGTCCCAGGTTCAGCCCACAATGGCATCTTCCTGTCCGGAACCCTGGAGATCTGCTGTCAGTCAGTGTGGATCAGGAGTTGCCAATCTTTCAGGGCCAAAGGGCACATTTAGGTTTTTGGGAAAGTGCCATGGGCAGCTTGTGCAACTGTGGCAAGCTGAGCCAGCTAGGGAGGACTAGCCTCAGAGAGAGGCAATGGTAAACCCCCTCCGAATACCCCTTACCAAGGAAACCCTATTTGTAGGGTCGCCGTAAGTCGGGATTGACTTGAAGGCAGGCCACTTCCATTTTCCTTTCAAGGTGGGGACAGTTCAATATGGAAAAAGCTGGGCCAATGCAAACAGGAACTTAGCAGGAAGATCAAAGTCTCTCATACAGTGTGGATTTTTATGGGGATATTCACTGGGACCTTTTGTGAGTGCCATAGGTGGCACTAGCGGGCACATTGGTGCCCGTGGGCATTGCCCTGGAGACTGCTGGTGTAGACAATCCTCAGCTAAGACTGCCTGACTCAGTATAATGCAACTTCCTATGTTTGAGAATTGGCTTCAGAAGAGTGAGGGGAGACAATGCACACAATGACACCTTGCCCCACTTCTTCCACTGTCTCCTTCTGGTCTAGTCTGAGACTGCTGCCTAGAGACAGAGCGATAGATTAGAATCTTGGAATAGTCGAGATGGAAGGGTCCCATAAGGCCATCAAGTCCACCCTCTGCTCAATGCAGGAATCCAAATTAAAACAGACCGGAGAGGTAGCTGTCCAGCTGCCCCTTGAATGCCTCCAGTGTCGGAGAGCCCACTACTTCTCTAGGTCATTGGTTCCATTGCCGTATGGCTGTAACAGTTAGGACGTTTTTCCTGATGTCCAGTCAAAATCTGGCTTCCTGCAACTTGAGCCCATTATTCCGTGTCCTGCACTCTGGGACGATCGAGAAGAGATCCTGGCCCTCTTCTGTGTGGCAACTTTTCAAGTACTTGAAGAGTGCTATCATATCTCCCCTCACTCTTTTCTTCTCAAAGCTAAACATGCCCAGTTCTTTCAATTTCTCCTCATAGGGCTTTGTTTCCAGTCCCCTGATCATCCTCATTGCCCTCCTCTGAACCCAGTTTCTCTGCATCTTTCTTAAAGTGTGGTGTCCAGAACTGGATGCAGTACTCAAGATGAGGCCTTACCAGTGACGAATAGAGTGGACCAATACTTCATGTGATTTGGAAACTATACTTCTGTTACTGCAGCCTAAATAGCATTTGCCTTTTTTGCAGCCACATCACATTGGCTCATGTTCAGCTGGTGATCAACAACAATCCCAAGATCCTTCTCGCATTTAGTGTTGCTGAGCCAAGTATCCCCCACCATATAACTGTGTATTTGGTTTCTTTTTCCTAGGTGTAGAACTTTGCACTTGTCTCTGTTAAATTTCATTCTGTTGTTTCAGCCCAATGCTCCAGCCTAATTGTTGGGAAGGGGCTATTATACATTTAAGAGAAAAGCACTCCAACTGCATCTGTTCATAGCCCAGAATTCGAATGCGCTCTTTCATGTGCTGCTGGCCTGACATTTGTATAAACCTGATGTTTTTTAACAGGCCGCCATTGCTGCTTAAAGAGTTTGCTGCCGTATGATGACACATCACAGAACCTAAACCACATGACCAGCAGCTCTTTGGTTCTCAAACCTTGCAATAGCCGAGTGGAAACACCAAACCAGCATGTGCTACAGTTTCTGGGGAAGTGTGAAAAGAAACCCACAGGCACCCTGCTGGGAATAGCATCATAGAACCACACCCAGAGCCCGCTCACCCATTACAGGAACATTCTGTCAATTTCCCACACACACACATACATGCAAAAATTGCACCTCTTATAAACAACAGATAATAGAGGATAAAGGAGCACTTTGTCAAGTTATCAGGCCCTGAAATCTGCTGTCGGGAACTGTCCTAATGCCTGTGGGGATGTTGGGGAAGAACCAGAGAATGGGGCAGCTCCAGCTATTTGGGTGATGGCAAGAGGAGGGATATGGGTAGGTGAGGAGGGATAGAGGGTATTATGACAAGACTGCAAGGAAGGGACCAGGATATTTATTTCCTCCTCCCTCCCCAGTCATTTTCCTTTTGTGTCATGTGCTTCTAGACTATAAGCTTGAGGCCAGGGATGTACACTTGTGCGCATATGCATGCATGTACAGTATGTGTGCATGTGCAGTAATACTCTCTGGGAGCCTTTTTTGCCTGAAGAACAGGAGAACAATTATTTAAATAAATAAATTATATAATAGAATACAGAAGCTCCTCCTCCATGCAGACGGGGCTTACAGTGCCTTAAAGAGCTTAAAAAGAAATCCATGAATCCCTATTTACTTACAGTGCACTAACTTTATTTATTATTACATTTATATCCCACTTTTTCTCCAAAGTGCTCAAGGTGGCATACACTTTATCCCTCCCCGTTTTATCCTCACAACAACCCTGTGGGGTAGGTTAGGCTGAGAGACAGTGATTGGCCCTATGTCACCCAGTGAGCTCCTTAGCTGGATGTGGATTTGCTCTCTGGTCTCTCCTGTCTGAGTTCAACACTCTTACCACTATGCCACATTGGCTTAGACTCCAAACCATAATTGTGTTCCAGGTGTACAGGTGAGCTACAGTTTGTGCAGCTTCGCTCACCTTCACTGAAGAATCTTTGGATGCTATCCCAAAATGCAGGCATCTAAAGGTAGAGCAACATCCCAAACCACCGTAGGTCGGCTCATATGTAACACCAAACCAGCATGCCTAAATGGTGTTTTGCAAACTAGCCCCAGACCATGCTTTCAGAACTTTGTTTGGTGTTTTTTTTAACCGTCTCAATAGGTCAACGTTCCTTGTACAGGTAACTTCACTTGCCACAGAACCCTAAAGTGTCACCTCATTTATTGTTTATTTATTTATTAAATTTATAGCCACTCTAGAAGGAGCCCAAATAATTTCTGTTGACAGAAATTTACCTCCTTCCTTCAACGCAGCCAATAAAATATATATACAATATTTTATATGTATGAATAGATAGATCCATAAAACAATTCCTTAAAATAGTCGTAGAATATTATTTTATTATTTATTAATTTATTAATTTTACATGTCTGTCAAGGCGATTTACAAACATCATAAACACAGTATTTGAGAACAGTATTTAAAAAACAGAACAAAGGATAACTGAAAAGAGATTTTAAAAAATACAAAACGCATATGTTCAAGAATTGGCTTCACTCCATAACACAATATCCAGCAGTGATCAGAATAACTTACTAACTTTTTTAAAAAAAACCCTCTGTAAGTACAAAATGGTTTTCTAGACTTTTATAAATATATTGTTATTTGGGCCCGGCTCTTTGTTTCTGGTGGGCTTCTTTAAGGAGGGAGGGAGGGTCCTAGACCTGAATCAGGTATCTTAGAAGAGAATAAGCCTGGCTCCACCATTACGCAAAGTGATTAGGCATCTGCCTTGGGAGCAGATTCTGACGGTGGGGGTGGTGATCGGCCATGAGGTGCTAGAGGACAGAGCTGCATAGACCATGAGGATCTGTCCACCACCACCCAAGCTAGCCCTCAGAAAGATGCTGTCCCACCAACAGTGCTGAAATAAGATTCAACTTTAGTCCAGTCATCTTCTGTATGTGGGGGCGGGGTTAAGGGTGCTGGGAATTGTAGCTCTGCAAGGAGAAACTATAGTTCCCAGGATTTTTTAGGGGGGTGAGACATGTTCTTTAAATGTGTGTTGAATGTGCTTTAAATGTATGATGTGGATCTCGTGTTGCGCAGAGAAGGTCCTCCTAAGACTTGGGTAATAAACAGCACCCAGAACTGTGCACCCAGAGTCTATGCCTTTAGATGTACCACCAGATGTATACCTGCCTCATCACCACCCCACCTCCGTGAGAAAGCTGGCAGGCATGTTTCACACCAGTGTCTGAGGACAGCTGCTCACAAGCACCATCAAGGGGTTGTGCGGCCCCTTGAAATCTCCACAGGTCTGTGCATCTGCTCAGGAAATGATTTCCAAAATGCACAGGGCACCATCCTGGTATGACTTAGTAACAATAAGGCAGGGACCAGCGACCCAGTAGCTTCGCGATAAGAGCACACGCTCTGCCAGGAAGTTGCACTGAAAAAGGCCTCAGAGTGAGGCTCTGTAGACCCTAGTGAGCCTGACGGGTCAGTTCAACATATAAACCAGCTTCATATCTGTTGCTTACCCCTGGTAAGAAGAGAGGGCCTCTGAGCGCATGCAGTGTGGCTCTCTTTTACCAGCACCCTTCTTCTGCTGTTCAGTTTCTAGGGCTTTGATTCAGAGGATGTCGCTGTCAGGCTTGAGCCCCAATATGTTCCAGTTTTGCAAAGGAATCATTGGCACGGTCACCGGTGTTTGTGGTGCAGTCCCAGGACCTCTAAGCATGGCGGAAATGCAAAAGTAAAGGGGAAAGTCTTGCTTCTGCCCCTTCAGTGTGGCTGTGGTCTGTCAGGGCGGCACCTCTGTTTTTTAGTCTTCTTGTCCCTGTCAGCAGCAAGTGGCTTCTCCTGAGGGAATATGACAGTGGCATATTCAGTCTGGTCAGAAGAGAAGCACTTGTGAGGGGCTCTCTGGGCAGTGTCCGCTGCACGGAATTCCAGCACTCCGTAATCCACGGTGAAAACAGTCACTGCAGGGGGCCCTTCTTCCTTCAGTTAAACCAAGAGAGGGAGAGTGTCACCGGTGTGCAGTTATTTTTGTATAAGAACCTCCTTAGTGCTAAGCAAAGAATACAACAAATGCATACAGAAGAATAGGGTCTGTTGATGGAACCTCCATGTTCAAAGGCAATGTATCTTTGAACATCAGGTGCTGGGGGGTAAATGACGGAGGAAGGTTATGCCCTTCATGCACTGTCTGTTAGCTCTCAGAAGCCTCTGGCTGCATGCTGTCAGAAAGAGAATGCTACATTAGGAAGACCTTTGCCCACCTGTGAGCAGGGTAGGGCTTTTTATAATTTTAAAAAGCAAGGAAAAATAAGGCAAGAAAAACCTTTGGCCTCCTCATAAGGTTCACCGAGGGCAGCAGCAGTGCCCTCCTGAGACTTTCAAATATTTTTCTTCTCTTCCCACCTGCTGCGGTTTTCAGAAGGGTTTCACTTCACCCCCTGCAACAGATGGTTGCAGTGGCCGTTTCTGGCACAGCTCAAGCATGAAGCAACAGAGTGTTTCAAATCCCCACTCAGCCATGAAGTTCACTGGGTGACCTTGAGCGAGTCACTCCTGCTCAGCCTAACCTACCTCACAGGGCTACTGGGAGGATAAAATCAGGAGGAATGAACCTTGTTTGTACACCACCTTGAGCTCTTTTTTAGGAAATGTAGGGTATAAATGTAATAAATAAATAAAAGCATTTGGAGGTATGGTGGGTGCAGGGGACAGTTCAGCTCCCCTCACCCTTCTGGGGTAAAAAGCAACACTCTCGCCCCTCTCTGATTTATGACTGGTGCAGATGTGCACACCATCGCTCAGCGGCAGAGCATCTGCTTTGTATGCAGAAGATCCCAAGTACAATTCCTGGCAGGGCTTGGAGATACCCTGCCTGAAATCTTGGAGAAGGGCTGCCAGTCCATGCAGACGATGCTGACCTGGATGGTCTGACTTCCCATATCCCACAAAAACATGGCCAACCTCATCTAATTTGGCTCTAAGTAAGACACAAACAGAGAGTCAGTGCGGCATAGTGGTTAAGGTGCTGCCTTACCCCAAATCAGAGCATTGGTCTGTCTAGCTCAGTAGTGCCCACAGTGGCTGGCAGCAGCTGTCCACGGTTCCGGGCAGGAGCCTTTCCCCAGCTCTACAAAGAGAAGCTGAGGGTGTTGTGCAGATGCGCAGTCCTTCCCCTAACCAGGGTTTCGCCTGAGACACAGCCAATGCATGCACACATGCACGCAGGCAGAGCAAGTCCTGGGGTCTTTGTGGGAGGTGGGTCCCCCAGTCACGTGTCAGGGAGAAAAAAACACCTGTCTCCGAGTTGTCTCTAACAGGGATCTTGCCACGCCCAAAGGAGAATTCATACTGAAGACATTTCAACGTGTTGGATTAATTTGAATTATGGAGTGCTTGGATTTGAGGCTAGCTGCCGTAGTGGTTAGAGTGTTGGACTATGACCCGGGAGACCAGGATTTGAATCCCCACACAGCCATGAAGCTCACTGGGTGACCTTGGGCCAGTCACTGCCTCTCAGCCTCAGAGGGAGGCAATGGTAAACCCCCTCTGAATACCGCTTAGCATGAAAACCCTATTCGTAGGGTCGCCACAAGTCAGGATCGACTTCAAGACAGTCCATTTCCATTTTTCAAGAAGCAAACAGTCTGGCCAACGAACTCAAAAGCTCCAGAACTTTCAGACCCACCTCTTTCATGCTTCCAAATGCTACAGGTTCAGTCCTCCCCTCTGAGGTGGTCAGTCTGCCTGGGTTTGAGCTGGACCTCATTCAAACTGCACACAGCTTCAAAAAACAAATCCTCTGCACACAGGAAAACTAGCATCTCAGGAAGTGGCTGGGTCCTTCTTCCAGAGATGCTGTTTTTTGTGTGTGCGGATAAATGTAGGGCCGGCCCCTTAAGACGTCCTTTTTACTGAGCATCCTTGATGATTTGTGCTCATGAGGCTACCAGGATGGTCATAGGTGACCCACTTTTAGTACTCTTTGCGCCTGCAAATGTTTTTGAGCAATCATGCTGCTTCACTTCCGATCAGCGCATATCCCAAAGCTGAGTGGTAGCACCTGCCTTGCATGCAGAAGGTACCAGATCCACTTCCCAGACTCCTTGCCTGAAACCTCAGACAGCCCCTGCCAGTCAGTGCAGGCAGTACTGAGCCAGGCAGACCAATGGTCTGACTCAGAACAAAGCAACTTCCTACATGCCCTGCTGAAATCCCAGAGCTTTTTACACCATAAACCTTCTGGTTTACTTTTGTTCCCCTTTGGTTGTGCGGTAGCCCCTGCAGACAGCAATCAAGTGGTAGGAGCATTGAGTCAGCATTGCAGAACAAACTAAAGCTGAATAAATCCAACACTAATGGACTGTTATTGCGTTGAAGAACATGTTGCACAATGCACTCATAAAACACCTTTCTGGAGGGGCCTGTATTTGTATGAAAGGGACAAACTAGATGTGACGTGAAATGCATCTTTGCTTTAAAAATATTAATAGCATCCGTTTCGGAGGGGAGTGATAATTACCAGGATTGATTGCAGAAGGCGTAGAGAAGGGATTTTCATTGGAGGGAAATCCTCCATTGGCACCAGTTTGGAAATTACCACCAGATCTTGGAAAAGTTACTTTTTTAAACTACAACTCCCATCAGCCCCAGCCAGCATGGCCACTGGATTGGGCTGATGGAAGTTGTACAAAAAAATAACTTTTCCAAGCTCTGATTACCACCACCACCACCACTCCAAATAGCAACAAACAGTCGCTTCAGAAAAAGGATTTTCCTCAAACCATTGCAGGGAGGAAAACTCCCCCTCAGCATTATCGCCTCTCTCCCTCCACCCCTGCATTTTTTAAAACCTGCACATGAAATGCAAGAACCAAAAAACCATTTAACTATCCCACCTAGTTTGGCCCTCAGTTATTTGATCACTTGCAGTCTAAAGTGCAGCCACCACAGCGTGAAGGAGGAACCCACCAGGAGAAAAACTTGAGCAACAGGGAACTTACCAAGGGAGCATTTTCATCCTGCAATTTCTCTTCTGCAAAATGACACAAGGGATTAGAATTCATTCCCATGCAACAAACTGTCACATCGGAGGGCAACCTCCAGGGGTATTTGCCCTGTGTGATTCCAAGTGTAGCATAAGTGCCTTGCAGTTCAATTTTTTTTAAAAAAATTATTACAGTATATCGTATACATTCCTGAGCTAAAGAACTGGTTGCTTCAGAAAGGCAAGATTCCTAATGTACAAACTGTTTCCTCAAAAATAAAAGAAATATGTAGTTTGAGGATGGGAAACCTCAGATCCTGGGGTCAAACATGGCCCTCTAGACATCCCTATCTGGCCCTCAGGTCACACCCCTAACTGGCTCTGCTTCAGTGTTCTTGCCTGGCTGGTCTGTGTCCCTGGAGTCTGAAAATGCCTCTTGCCTGTCTAGATGAAGGATAAAGAAAGATGTGTAAGTCTGTGCCAAAATTAGCCTCCTGTGCAAAGGTGGAATTCATGTTTACTGCTGTGCCCACTTTTGCATCTGGCCCTGCATGTCGTCCCCAGAAGGTTGCCCAAAAGAGAATGTGGCCCTCAGGCTGGTAAAACTGAACTGGCCAATTAAAGAAAACAATTTAAGGGGGCCCCTGGACAGGTGTCGGCAGAGAGCCTTGTCTGGGAATGTATTTATTTATTTATTTATTTATTTATATCCCACCCTTTCTCCCAGTAGAAGCCCAGGAATTGGGGCCCTCGTAACTGCCCAAGGATGACAAGGTGTTGCCTCCAGTCCAAGTCCCTTAACTTTGTTTCATGTCATAAAAAGTGGCCCTAAGTTCATAAAAATTCTTTTGTTTGGTCTGATCAGAAGTCCATCAAGTCCAGAATTCTTTCTCCAGCGTCTGTTGGTCAGATGCCTTGCAAAGCTCACAAGAGGAGCATGAACAGGAGGTCCTCCCGCTATTATATGAGTTAATCATGTGGTAACTAGAAGTATACAGCCCTGGAACATGGAGGTTCAGTGGCGGCATACACACCATAACTTTAGCGCACATTCAAAGCACATCCTCCCCCCCAAATCCGGGGAACTGTAGTTTACCCCTCACAGAGCTAAAATACCAAATACCCTAAACAAACTACAGTTCCCAGGAACAGTCTATGTAGTAGTATACAGCCTGTTGATTTCTAGGTATTCTGTCTAATTGTTGTTGAAAAAGAGGACTTCACAGAATATATGCATCAGGCGAGAACAGGATGCTAGACTAGATGGGCTTTGGTATGATTCAACAGGGCTGTTCTTAAGTCCTCAATTTCTAACTAAGGGAAGTGGAGAGGATGCAACCCAGCAAGGATCCACAGGGAGAAAAGAAAGCTTCCCAAGGTTGCCAGTAGCTCTGATGCATACCTTGCCTTTTCCGGTTGAAGTTAATCAGGAAGTAACACAAAGATAGAAGCACCAAAAACAGTACAACTCCTCCAATGACAGCAAGAATTATTTCCCCATAACCATTCTTCTTCTCCTCCTCTTTTTCTTTCCCCTCCTCCTGCAATCTAGGCTCAGGTGCTTTTTCTGAGGATATGAAACAGCAAAGCAGAGTTATTGACTGGTTCTAAAATTTCAGCTCCATCCAAAAGCAAATCCAATTGGTCAACATTGAGTAACCTGGTCTCTCAGATTCTCTGTCTGTCTCACTTCATCATCAAGAAAATGTACAGGAAGAAAGGCTGAATTCATAGGAAGAGGATTCCAGCACAACTCAGGCACCAGACAAAATTTGAAAGGTTAGTCCAGTTCAGGTGTATTGGCAAACTGCAGAAAATCTTCAGGAGATAGGTGGAATCCATCAATTGCCCCTCTAATGCCATATCTGGACCCTATATAAGGGTCTGAATGCTTACTAATATGTTTTTATATGTAGCTGTATCCTGTGAAGAGTTAATTCTGTGTAAGAATGAATGATGTGATAAGAGGGGGTGGCTAAGGACAGTCTAATTAGAACTAGGAGGGGCTGGGAATTCCAGGTCATAAAGTCACAGGAACCAGGCTTTGGCAGAGTGCCCAAGTTGGCATCTTTCCAAGCCTTTGATCTGTAGGAAAGAATGTGCTTATCTTAGGGAGCAACCTGCCATGCCTTTGATCTACGGGAAAGAATGTCTGGTCTCCTTTGGCTGGCTGCCTGGAAACTCCTCATTCTGACTGACAGGACAAGGCACTGGTCAGGCCAATGACGTATGAATGGGTGTGCTTAATGCAACCAATAAGGCCAAATAGGTGGGAGTATGTGACACAGCCCACTAGTATATAAGTGATGGTAGCCCACTGCTCTAATGAGACTCAAACACTTACTAGTGAGAAGAGGAGAGGGGGGAGATGGTATGACTGGTGACCCAGAGAAGGTCAGCCACTGCTGACAACAACTATAAAGGGGTGTACCAGCAGCTGAGTCAGGTTGTATCTGCTGTGTTAGTGCTGTTTATTATGTTGGTCCTTATTTCATGAATAAACCTGGTTAACTAGCACAGTTGGTGTTAAATTTCATTGTCTACTTGGATCTGTTTAAAAGATCATCTGACCACCACCACCACTTGGCAGAACACCAGACTAATTGATTCCCTCTCCCCCAACTCCACTAAACTAAAATGGTCAAGGGGCTGGAGCAACTCCCCTATGAGCAAAGTTTACTGTGAGTCCATATATTTTTTTTATTGTACATCAATTACTAATTATTATTATTATTATTAACTAATTAATTAAATTTATATCCCACTCTTCCTCCTAGCAGGAGCCCAGGACAGCAAACAAAACACTAAAACACTCTAAATCATATTAACAACAGACTTTAAATATATTAAAACAAAACATCTTTAAAATCATCTTTTTAAAAAAGCTTTAAAAACATCTTAAACAGCAATCCCAACACAGACGCAGACTGAGATAAGGTCTCTCCTTAAAAGGCTTGTTGAAAAAGGAAGGTCTTCAGTAGGCGCTGAAGAGGTAACAGAGACGGCGCCTGTCTACTATTTAAAGGGAAGGAATTCCAAAGGGTAGGTGCCACTACACTAAAGGCCCGTTTCCTATGTTGTGCAGAACAGACCTCCTGATAAGATGGTATCTGCAGGAGGCCCTCACCTGCAGAGTGCAGTGATCAACTGGGTATATAAGGGGTGAGACAATCTTTCAGGTTTGCGGTCCTGACAGTATACTGTTTGCACCTGTAAACGTTGTGGGGCAGACATACTGTTTCATTTCCAGTCAGTCATGTCCTATAACTTCCTGCAGAAATTGTTAACTTTTTATGCCATAAATGTTCCGGGGGAACAGTTTTGTCCCCCTTTTGTTGCACTAAACCACAAGAGTGCCTATACAGACGGCCATAATATGGAGAACATTGGGGAAGCATAGCAGAACAACTAGTAAAGTGGAATGATGTGTGCACAGTCTAGTATCAATCCATCACTATTATTGTGTCAATGACATGCTCCAGATCTCCCTACTTCATTTTCACTTTCTATTGATTTCACTGTATATTGCTGTATGTATTTCTCCCACAACCATCTTCCTGTGATTAAACATAAAGTATGCACACACGTGCTGGTATTCAACTAGGAATTCCCAGATGTTGCTGTTGTGCAGTTCTTGGGCACACTGCTCAGATAACCCCTGCACCTACACCCCATTTGGACAAAATTAACATGTTTGAATCAACAAATTAGAAGGCAGGGACAAAGACAAAAGGGAACATCTACGGGTATGGATGGAAACATGCAGATTTGAACTTCAACTGCACCTGCAAATGAGTCTGTGTGTGGACTAATGAGGTCAAATTCAAATGTAGAAAATGTGGATTCCAAGGAAGGTCCAGGTGAAATGCCAACAACCCAGAGTCTGAAAGGGACCACCTTTAGGGGCTTTTTAGTTTTAAAAAACAGTGAGTAAGGAGGGGCATGAGAGAGGTGTAAGAGATGATAGACAGAAGTGTGCAAAAATTCTTCTGTGCTCACTTAAAACATTTTTTTAGGCAAGCCTATCCAAACACACAGGTCCAGAGGCGTTTTAATTTCTTTTTAGCTTACAGTTAATTTGAATGATCTTTTAAATGTTTTTAACTGCTTTTATTTATAATTTTAAGGTTGTTTTGTAAACTGCTTAGAGGTTTATTACAATCAAGCAGTAAATTTTATTTATTTATTATTTGATTTATATCCTGCCCTTCCTCCCAGCAGGAGGAATATAAAGCATACATATATATAGCAGTATATAAATGTTGTGAAATAAATAAATAAAAGGTGCCACAGGCCAGGTTGGCATCTTCATCAAGCTATCCACTAACGACCCCAAGGCCTCGTTCCTGGTCAGCCACTGCCAGTTCAGGCCCCAGTAACAAATATATTTATGTGAAATTAGGATTGTTAAATTTCTTTGTGTCCCAGTGTGCATCAATTTTACACTTGGTTACAGTGAATCACATTTGCCACCTTACTGCCCATTCATCCAGTTTGGAGAGACCTGTTTTGGAAAGCGGTGAGTATCAGAACAACTCTATCAAACCTGTTACTGTGAGGTTGGCTCTGTTGCTTTCCCTTAGTGTTGCTGATATCGAGAACGATATGAGCCCACAGAAATAGGTCCCACTGTCATTCCTCTCTAAGTTCAAGATTTCCATCGTAAAAGTCTGTGCATTCAGCTGAGCGATGTTGTACTTTTTGTTCCTGCTGTCCAGCCTTCCCGGCTGGCCGTCATCACTCAGCTTGTACCAGTTAAGGGAGTAATTGAAATCAGACACTTTGGAGATGTTACAGGTGAACGTGGCTGTCATTTCCATCGATTTATTTAACTGTGCTGGCCAAAAGGTTGCTGCCGAAAGAGACACAAAGGAAGACATATAATTAGTGCGCCAAGCTTGACTCAGTTTGATTGGCAGATCAAACAAAGCCATTATTATTGTTGTTGTTGTTGTTACCTACCCTTCACCCAAAGGTCCCAAGGAGGGTTACAACAATTTCAAAATATGACAAAAGCAATTTAACAACAACCTAGAATCCCAAAAATAGGGTGGGTCCTAAAACTACATGTCACAGATGTCAAAGGCCAGGGTAAAGAGGAGTGTCTTCAGCATTTGCCTAAAACTATACAGCGAAGTTGCCAGACACACCTCAGTGGGGAGAGAGTTCCACAATTTAGGGGCCACCACAGAGAATTCCCTCTCCCGGCCCACCACCCCCAAGCTTCCGAAGGAGGTGGAACTACCAAAACTACTGCTGATCTCAACACCCGAGAGGGTCTGTAGGGAAGAAGGTGGTCTTTCAGATAGTTGGGACCTAAGTCATTTAGGTTTTTAAACACTAGTGTGAGCACCTTGAATTGAGCCAGGAAATGAACTGGTAACCAATGCAGCTGTTTTAAAACAGGGATTATATGAGATCTGAAGGGAACCCAAGCCAGTAATCTGCTGGCTGGATTTTGGACCAGTTGAAGTTTCCAAGTCGACCTCAAGGGCAGACCCACGTAGAGCGCATTGCAATAATCCATTCTGGAAGTTACCAGAGCATGGAGTACTGTGGCCAAGTCATCTCTGTCCAAAAGGGGCCAAAGCTGGCAAACCAGAAGGCACTCCTAGCCACTGAGGCTACCTGAGCCTTCAGTGACAATGTTGGATCCAGGAGAACTGCCAAGCTGCGGACCTGCCCATTCCAGAGGAGTGCAGCCCCATCCAGAAGAGGCCATCTCCCCAACTCCCGGACATGAGAACTCCGGACACATAGCACCTCTGTCTTTTCAGGATTCAGCCTCAATTTACTGTCCCACATCCAGCCCATCACTGCCTCCAACCACAGGTCCAGAACTTCAACTACGTCTCCTGATTCAGATGGAACAGAGATGTAGAGCTGGGTGTCATCTGCATATTGATGACACCTCACTCCAAATCTGATGATAGCTCCCAGTGGCTTCATATAGATGTTAAATAATATGGGGGGGGAAAGGGAACCCTGAGGAACACCACAGGACAGCTCCCCTGGTGCTGAACAGTAGCCTCCCTTAACCAGAGATTGGAAAAGTTACTTTCTTGAACTACAACTCCCATCAGCCCCAGCCAGCATGGCCACTGGATTGGGTTGATGGGAGTTGTAGTTCAAAAAAGTAACTTTTCCAAGCTCTGCCCAAACATAGGGAGCTACCATATACTGTACAGAGTCAGACCACTGGTCCATCTAAGTCATCTAAGCGGCTCTGGAGGTATGAGCGGAACCACTGAAGCACAGTGCCCCCAACCCCCACCTCCTCAAGATATTCCAGAAGGATACCTTGGTCAACAGGATCAAAAGCACCGAGAGATCAAGGAGAATGAGCAGGGTCTCATTTCCCCTTATCTCTCTCCTGCCAGATGTTATCAGCCAAAAACCATATGGTGCCTACACTAAATGTTATTGAATTCCAACTCCCATCAGCTTCTAGAAGCATGGCCAATAGACAGGGATGATGTAGTTCAGCAGCATCTAAGATAAAGATCCTGCTCAATCAGGCCAAATGGCCATCTAGTCCAGCATCCTGTTCTCACAGATGCCAACCTGATGTCTCTGGGAAGCCCGCAATCAGGATCTGAGACCTTAGTCCTGATTGCCAATCTGGAGGGCACCAGGTTGGCGAAAGCTGCTTTAAGCCATGATATCCTGGGAACATCTCCTGCCAGGCTCTTGCACAGCTCGCATTCATGAAAATGAGTCCTGTTCAGAGAGTTTCCCTGGGTGCTTTTTTTATTTATTTATTAGCCAATAAAGAACTTAGGGCCAGGTTTCCAAATGGATCGCCTCACTCCATATATTCTTGCCAAGCAATTGCAGGGTACAGTTAGTTAGTAGTAGTAAATGGGCTTTTAGGGTTGCAGCTCCAGCCCCCTGGAATCAGTCATCATCTGAAATTAGGCAGGTGCCCACTGAAGTTTTTGTTTAAGAAGGCTTTCCCTGAGGTGTGATCAAGTCATTTATGAAATAAGAATTGTGCATCTGCAGGAATGGGTTCATTCTTTTCAGAGTTTGTAAGAATTGTTTCAATTCTTTTTAGGGTTTATCTTTTTTGAGATATTGCATGGCTGCAAGCATTCAATTTCTGGCTCAGGATAGCCTATTCGGGGGGCCCTTCAGGATTTATACACCTTATATGGAAAGATCCATTTAAAAGTTCATGGACTAAAAACTTTGAAGGGAAGTTAAATCATCTAGGCCTGTCTTTAGAACTCCTGTCATCCTGGGGCTTTGAAACAGCCAAAGCAATTATTACTAAACAAATTAAAGACCTTGACCGGCAGTATTTATTTTCCAAGGCATTAACATCTTGCTCCCCCCTTCAACTTGGTTTGAATTTTAGCTTCCCATCTCATATGTCTTATTTAGAACAGCTAAACTTTTCACAATATAGGTTCTTGTTCTCCAGAGCAAGATTTAACTGCCTACCCTCTGCCCTGCTTACAGGCCGATTTCAAGGCATCCCTTATGCTAAACGCTACTGTATTTGTAATGCTAATACCCCCGAAACCCTAGATCACGTTCTTCTCAAATGTGACCTATATAAGGATTTAAGAGCTAAAATTATCTCGCCACTTACTTTTGGACTCTCTAATAAACATCCAGAATGGCTAGTTTTCCATCTCTTGTCTGACAGAAATAAATCCACAACCGAAGCAGTTGCTAAATTTCTATATATAGCGCAGGTGCTGCGGAACAGACTTGTGCAATGCGTTTAATGTTGTTGATACTCTAATTTTTATAACTGATATTTTAATCATGTATTTGCATTTGTACGCACGGTATGTACACAAGTTGAATGGGTCTATGACTGTAATTAAATAAAATTTGAATTTGAAATTTGGGGGGGGGGAAATTTGATATTTTATATTATTTTATTTATTTATTTATTAGATTTATATCCCGCCCTTTCTCCCAGCAGGAGCCCAGGGCGGCAAACAAAAACACCAACAACACTTTAAAACATCATAAAAACAGACTATAAAATATATTAAAACAAAACAACCATTAAAAACATATTAAAAAGCAATACCAGCTTTAAAAAGCAAAAAGAATCTTGAAAAGCATTTTTAAAAGCTTTAAAAACATATTTTAAAAAAAGTTTAAAAACATATTGAAAAGCAATACCAGCACAGACACACACTGGGATAAGGTCTCTACTTAAAAGGCTTGTTGAAAGAGGAAGGTCTTCAGTAGGTACCAAAAAGATAACAGAGATGGCATCTGTCTAATATCTAAGGGAGGGAATTCCACAGGGTGGGTGCTGCCACACTAAAGGTCCGTTTCTTATGTTGTGCAGAACGGATCTCCTGATAAGATGGTATCTGCAGGAGGACCTCACCTGCAGAGTGCAGTGATCGACTGGATACATAAGGGATAAGACAGTCTTTCAGGTATCCTGGTCCTGAGCTGTATAGGGCTTTGTACATCAAAACCAGAACCTTGAACTTAGCCTGGTAGGTGATGGGGAGCCAGTGCAATTCTGCCACAGTGAGCAGTCGCACCGCCGCATTTTGCACCAGCTGCAGCTTCTGGGCCAACCAAAGGGCAGCCCCACATAGAGCACATTACAGCAATCCAGCCTGGAGGTTACCAGAACATGGACAAGAGTGGTCAGGCTATCCCAGTCCAGAAACGGCCACAGATGTCTTACCAGCCAAAGCTGGTAAAAGGTACTCCTAGCCACTGAGGTCACCTGGGCCTCTAGCAACAAAGATATATCCAGAGGCACCCCCAGACTATGGACCTGCTCTTTCAGAGGGAGTATAGCTTTTAGCTTTTACATTATTGTTAGTTTTTATTGTTAGTCTCTTAATGTTTTGATGTTTACATGTTCTGCTTTGTACGTCGCTTAGAGTGGCTGACAATTCAGCCAGATAAGCGACTAATAAGTCGAAGAAATAAAAGTATGACCCCATCCAAAGCAGGCAATCTGAACTTGGGAACCATCTATCCACAGTATCTCCGCCTTGCTAGGATTCAGACTCGGTTTATCTCATTCAGCCCACCACCGAGTCCAGGCACCAGTCCAGGGCTTGCACGGCCTCTCCCGATTCAGATGGGTATCATCAGTGGACTGCTGACACCTCACTCCGAATCTCCTGATGACCACTCCCAAGTTCTTCATATTGATGTTAAACAGCATGGGGGACAAGATGGTACCCTGCGGCATCCCACAGCACAGCTGCCAGGGGGCCAAAAGACAGTCACCCAATGCTATTCTCTGAAAATGACCTTGGAGATAGAATCAGAACCACTGTAAAACAGTGCCTGCAATACCCATCTGACCAAGTTGGCCCAGAAGGATACCATGGTCAATGGTATCAAAAGCTACCAAGAGATCAAGTAAGAATAACAGGGTCGCACTCCCCCTCTCCTTCTCCTGATAAAGGTCATCCATCAGGGCGACCAAGACCGATTCAGTCCCATAACAAGGCCTGAACCCAGACTGGAATGGGTCAAGATAATCTGTTTCATCCAAGAGTACTTGCAATTGCTGTGCCACAACCCTCTCAATCCCCTGCCCTAAGAAGGGGGTGTGACGGAGTGGTAGTTATCGCAAACCAATGGGTCCAGGGTGGGCTTTTTCAGGAGTGGTCGAATCACCCCCTCTTTCAGGGTGGCTGGAACCACTCTCTCCTGCAATGATGCATTGACCACACCCTGGATCCACTCAGTTAAACCCCCTTGGCAAGCTTTAATAAGCCAAGAAGGGCAAGGGTCGAGAGGACACGTTGCTGGCCGCTTCATCGCAAGTACCTTGGCCACATCATCAGGCTGCATCAACTGAAACCACTTGCAAGATGTTGCAGCAGATGTTGTACTGGACACCTCATTGGGGACTATAGTTGATGTGGATGGGGCATTAAGACTGCTACGGAGGCAAACAACTTTACCCTCAAATTGCCTTGTAAACAATTCAGTGGGCCTCCAAAGGGTCTAAAACTCCATTTCCTGGAGTTGATGTCAACAGACCCCTGACAATACAAAAAAGCTCCACTGGACAGCTACTTGAGGATGAAATGGTGGCAGAGAAGTGGGCCTTCTTGCCGCCCTCACCGCCACACAGTAGGTACGGTTATGATGTTTTACGTGTGCCCAATTAGCCTCACAAGCACATCTTTCGCCACTTGCGCTCTAGACATCATCCAGCCTGTTTGCGCTCTAAACATCATCCAGGCCTGCTTGCATTTGCTGCCTGTATGTTTCTGAGCCCAATTCAAGGTACTGGTTTTAATCTATAAAGCCTTACACAGCTTGGAACCACAATACCTGATGGAACACCTCTCCCAACATGAACCCACCCATACACAACACTCAACATCAAAGGTCTTCCTCTGGGTGCCTACCCCGAGGGAAGCTGGGAGGATGGCAACAAGGGAGAGGGCCTTCTCAGTGGTGACCCACAAATTATGGAATGATCCTCTTGATGAGATGCACCTGGTGCCAACCCTGTTATCTTTTCAGCGCCAGGTCAAGACTTTCCTCCTCTCCCAGGCATTTTAACAGCATTTGAATAACATGTGTTTTTAACTTGCTTATCAGTTTTTATGGGTTTTAATGGTTTAAATTTGTATACTTTTTTTAATGTTTTTAATTGTTGTAAACTGCCCAGAGAGCTTCGGCTATGGGGCGGTATATAAATGCAATAAATAAATAAATAAATTTCATCACCCTTCTCTCACTGGTGTGCCAAGGTGCAAACCGGACTCCACAATGCCAGAGAGGGCGCTCGGGGGCAACCATGTCAACAGCCCAACATATCTCACTGTTCCACAGTGTGACACGGACTTCAACAGAGTCACCTGCTCTATCTACTGGGAACTCCTCCAGGGCACTCAGGAATCCAGTGGATTCCATTAGTCTCCAGGGGTGGACTATCTTATTCTGTCCACCACCCCTGCAGGGAAGGATCGGAGCCATAAGTCTAAACTTCACCAAGAAGTGATCTGACTGTTACAAAAGGGCAAGACCTTAAATGCTGGTCTGCCTGCTATGGCCTCCAATTCCCAGGCTGGTCGATAAGGAATTAGAGACGAGACCTATTATATTTCAAACGTTTGCCTTTTATTCCTTTGCAAAGGGAGAGATCACCATAAATTTATTTTATTTATTTATTGCACTTTTAAACCGCCCTTTAGCAACAGGCTCTCAGGGCGGTGTACAACAGAATAAAACCACATTTAAAAACCAGCGAATGTGGATTACAACATATAGGTATAAAACACATTCAAAACAGATTAAGACAAAATTAATAGAGATTACAATTAATTAACTATAAAATTAAAATTAAAACTAAGATTAAAATGCCTGGGCAAAGAGGTAGGTCTTTACCTGGCACCGAAAAGATATCAAAGAAGGCGCCAGGCGTATCTCATCAGGAAGGGCATTCCATAATTCGGGGGCTGCCACTGAGAAGGCCCTAGATCTCGTTATTGCTCTCCGGGCCTCTTTGTGAGTTGGGACCCGGAGAAGGGCCTTCGACATCGAGCGCAGCGAACGGGTAGGTTCATAGTGGGAGAGGCGTTCCATCAGGTATTGCGGTCCAGTGCCGTTAAGGGCTTTATAGGTAAGAACCAACACTTTGAATCTGGCCCGGAAACGTATTGGTAGCCAGTGCAGTTGGGCCGGGACAGGTGTTATATGATCAGATCTTTTAGTCCGAGTAAGAACTCTGGCCGCAGCATTCTGCACCAGCTGAAGTTTCCGAACCGTCTTCAAAGGTAACCCTACGTAGAGTGCATTACAGTAGTCCAATCTAGAGGTTACCAGAGCATGGATAACTGAGGCAAGGTTCTCCCTGTCCAGATAGGGTCGTAGTTGGGCTACCAGCTGAAGCTGGTAGAACGCTTTCTATGCCACCGAGGCTACCTGAGCCTCCAGAGACAGGAGCGGATCTAATAAGACCCCCAAACTACGGACCTGCTCCTTTAGGGGGAGTGTAACCCCATCTAGGGCAGGTCAGACATCAACCATCTGGGCAGAGGGCCCCCCCACCAACAGCATCTCAGTCTTGTCAGGATTGAGTCTCAGTTTATTAGCTCTCATCCAGTCCATTATCGCAACCAGGCAGCGGTTTAGTACATTAACAGCCTCACCTGAAGAAGATGAAAAGGAGAAATAGAGCTGCGTATCATCAGCATATTGCTGAAAACGCACTCCAAAACTCCTAATGACCTCACCCAGCGGCTTCATATAGATATTAAAGAGCATGGGGGACAGAACTGAGCCCTGCGGGACCCCATATTGGAGTACCCAGGGCCTCGAGTAATGCTCCCCAAGCACCACCTTCTGAAGACGGTTCTTGAGGTAGGAGCAGAGCCATTGCCAAGCAACTCCCAAATCCGCAAGTCGCCCCAGAAGGATACCATGGTCGATGGTATCAAAAGCCGCTGAGAGATCGAGGAGAACCAACAGAGTTACACTCCCTCTGTCCTTCTCCCGACAGAGGTCATCATACAGGGCGACCAAGGCCGTTTCTGTACCAAACCCCGGCCGAAAGCCCGATTGAAATGGATCCAGATAATCAGTTTCATCCAAGAGAGCCTGGAGCTGGCGAGCGACCACGCATTCTAGGACCTTGCCCAGAAAAGGAACAGTCAGAGAAGCTGCCGGGCAGCAGGGTGGACGGTACGCCAGCAGCAACCCTAGTTTACTGTCTCCTTGGCCCGACTCCAGGTGCAGGCCCTCACAGCCAGCTCCAAGACAGAGTGGTTTCCTGGTGACAGAGATAGAAGTTCTGTAGACCACAGCAACTCCTCCCTCCCACCGCTGCAGCCTGTGCTGATGACGCGCCAAGTATCCAAGTGGGCAAAGCTGGGTCACATCAACACCTCCCAGCTCACCTGCCCAGGTCTTGGTAATGCACACCAAATCGGCACCTTCATCCACGATCAAGTTTTGTTGTATGCCACTTACCCGCCCTTCACCAGAACAGGACAGGTTACAGCATATAAAAAGATAATTTAAACAGTTAAAAAACAAATCTTCCCCTAACCCCAAAATCAATAATCCATACAACACAATTGAGAGAGGACACCAACATCAGTTCTTCGGTTTAATCAGCTTAATAAAAGCAGTTTAGTGGGAGCACAGATGCCATTTGGACCTTCTGCCTCAGGCATCAGATTGGGACTAAGTACGGTTGGCACATTATCAGTCGAACATTGTCAAATGACTGGCCATTGTCAAATATTCCATTAAACCAGAAGCGGGGAATCTATGGCCATCCAGATGCTGCTCCTACCATCTCTGACCACTGGCCATGCTGGCTGGGGCTAATGGGAGCTAGACTCCAATAACATCTGGGGGGGCTTTAAAAATCCACTTTCTAAATATTTGCCATTAGATTGCTTTATTTATTTATTTAAATATCTGTATGCTGCACTTTCATAAAAATATAACAAGGTGATACACACCATAATATAATATCATCAATAAAAACATGAATGAATGAATGAATGAATGAATGAATGAATTGTTTTAAAAAAACCAACCACACTTCAAAGGTCTGTTCGAACAATACAGTTTTCAAAAGATATCTGAAACAAGGCAGGTATAATTCATTCCAGATTTCTGCCAGCAGGGAGTTCCACAGGGCAGGGCCTGCCATACTAAAGGCTCGGTCCCTGGTAAAGTCCAACCAAACCTGAGAGGCCTGGGGGACCACCAAAAGTGCCCCATTAGAAGAACTCAGTGATCCTAAGGAGCAGTGATTACTGCTTTAGGATGTAATCCTATGGTCCCTGGGAGAGTACCAGGGATCATAGGATAGATTGGATTTCTGGGCATATCCACAATACACATGTAAAGCACATCCAACGCATATTTAAAGCACATGACTTCCCCCAAAGAATCCTGGGAATTGTGGTTTTCCTTCACAGAGCTACTAATTCTCAGCCCCCTTAACAAACTACAGTTCCCAGGATTCTTCAGGGGGAAGTCATGTGCTTTATATTTATTTATTTATTTATTATTACATTTATACCCCGCCTTTCTTTTCAGGATAGAAACCCAAGGTGGCTTACATATGGTTCCCAGGGGGTCTTCATTCCAGGCACTGACCAGACCTGACCCTGCTTAGCTTCAGCAGATTGCTGGCCTTATGTGCCTTCAGACCATAGCCTGGGTGTGTACACACAGCCTAAGTTGCACCCTGCCCCCAGAACATGGAATTTCCATTTAGCCATCATGACTAACAGCCATTGACTAAACACAGTATGCACTTCTTCACACAGCGCACAGTTAAAGTACGGAATTTGCTCCCACAAATGGTACCGATGGCCACCAGGTTGGATGGCTTGAAAAGAGGATTAGACAAATTCATGGGGATGGAGAACAGGTATCGGTAGTGACTAGTCATGATGGCTATGTCCTACCTGCCTCCACTGTCGAAAGCAGTATCTGCTTCTGAATGTCAGCTGCTGGGAATCGGAGAGGGGGAGAGTCGCTGTTGCTCTCACGTCCTGCTTGCAGGCTTCCCAGAAGAGGCATCTGGCTGGCCACTGTGAGAACAGGATGCTGGACTAGATGGGCACTCTTTGGCCTGATCCAGCTACTGCAGAGTTCTGCTTATGTTCTAATAAAGAACTGAAAAGAACTGGGCATGTTGAGCCTGGAGAAGAGAAGACTGAGGGGAGATAGGATAGCACTCTTCAAGTACATGAAAGGCTGCCACACAGAGGAGGGCCGGGATCTCTTCTCGATCGTCCCAGAGTGCAGGACACGGAATAATGGGCTCAAGTTGCAGGAAGCCAGATTTCAACTGAACATCAGGAAAAACTTCCTAACTGTTAGAGCCATACGACAATGGAACCAATTACCTAGAGAGGTAGTGGGCTCTCCGACACTGGAGGCATTCAGGCACTGGATTACTGCAATGCGCTCTATGTGGGGCTGCTTTTGAAGACAGTTCGGAAACTACAGCTAGTGCAAAATGCAGCTGCTAGACTGTTGACGAGGACCAGGCGGTCTGCACATATAACACCTGTCCTGGCTCGTTTGCACTGGCTACCTATTTGTTTCCGGGCTAGATTCAAAGTGCTAGTTTTGACTTATAAAGCCTTACACGGCACGGGACCACAATACCTAGTGGAACGCCTCTCCCGATATGAACCTACCCGCTCACTACGTTCAACATCAAAGGCCCTCCTCCGAGTCCCGACCCACAGAGAGGCTCAGAGGGTTGTAACAAGATCCAGGGCCTTTTCAGTAGTGACCCCCGAATTATGGAACAGTCTCCCCGATGAGGTACGCCTGGCGCCTACACTTTTATCTTTTCGGCGCCAGGTTAAAACCTTTTTATTCTCCCAGGCATTTTAACTTAATTTATTTTTTAGCTTTCAATTTATACCAGGCTGTTTTACTGTTTAATATGTATGCTTTTTACTGACCTTTGTAATTCTATTGTTTTTTACTCTATGTTGTGCACCGCCCTGAGAGCCTTTTGGCTGTGGGCAGTATAGAAATCAAAATAAATAAATAAATAAATAAATTCAAGAGGCAGCTGGACAGCCATCTGTCGGGAATGCTTTGATTTGGATTCCTGCATTGAGAAGGGGGTGAGACTTGATGGCCTTATAGGCCTCTTCCAACTCTACTATTCTATGATTCTATGAATATTATGTACTTATGTAGTTAAATCATTTCAAAGAGGTAACTAATTCTGGGTTAATGGAGATGCTGGGGGAGGGGGAATTTAATTCAGTTCACATTTAAAATCGAATCTATCAAATTTGCACTTTCCAAAACAATATCAGAACTGAAACACAGCTATCCTTTGAAATTCACACATCCAAACTTTGTGATGCAGTTGTTCTGACAAAAAAATATATACAAAAATACATATATTAGGGGAAAGTCTGCATAAAAATGAATACATTAGTGAAAATAACGTACAGAAATGCATTGGCAAAAATTGCTTGCAAAAATGTGTACATTAGTCAAATCTGCATATAAAAATTTGCTTATTAGGAGAAATTCACACTAAAACGGACAAATTTCATTATTATTATTTTTTTAAATGCAGATCGCTGCAGAAAGTGGAGAACGAAATTGAAGACTGGAAAAATGAAAAACTGGCAGATGTTTCCATGCCTCCTGTTGAGTGATCATGGCAATGGAGCACCAGCTCAGTATCATCTCTTCTAACACTTGCTAGACAAGAAGCTACGGAAATATTCCCAAAGGACCAGAGCATTGCATCCTTTTTGTTCAGTTCCCAATGTTTGGCAGGCAACAGTAGTCCTTAAGAGGGGTAGGTGTGTAAGTCTCTTACAGCACAAACAACAAAGACTCCCTTGTGCCACAGAATTTGGATACAGCTTAACTGTAAATAAAACCTCTATGGGGTTATGCCATGCTAAATATGCTAGTCCTTAAATTCGAAAAAATGAGAGGGGATGTCCCCAGAATGTCAAGGAGGGAAGTTCCAAACTGTATAGATTTATTTGTTTATTTTCTTTAAAAGAGAAAAATACCCAACTTGTTTCAGCCTTATAACTAGGCTTTCATCAGGGGCTACAAATCAAATATAAAGAACATCATTTTGACAGACATATATGTAGGTATAAATTTTCGTTAAAATATAAGGCTGAAACGCGTTGGGTATTTTAAGAAGAACTTTTTTCTCTTTTAAAGAAAATAAACAAATAAATCTATACAGTTTCCCTCCTTGACATTCTGGGGACATCCCCTCTCTTTTTTCGATATTAATGAATGTCCACACCCTATATATATTTTGATTAGTCCTTAAGTTGCCTCAAGACTCTGGATCAGAACAAAGGCCCATCTAGTCCAGCATCCCTGTTCCCACAGTGACCAACCAGAAGTTCACGGGAAGCCTACAAGCAGGACCATCACCATTTGCAAATCCCAGCAACAGATATACAGAGGCTGCCTCTAGTAGTGGAAGGAGAACATAGCCGTCGTGGCTACATAGCCACATCCTCCCTCCAGTCCTCTTTTAAAGCCATCCAAGTTGGCTGCCATCACTGCCTCTTGCGGGACCAAATTCTATCATTTAACTTTGCACTGTGTGAAGAAGTAGTTCCTTTTTCTTTCAAACAAGTTGCCCATCTGGGTACGGTGGCTGTTAAACATCTGACAGATAACTCTGCTATGTCTAATCCTTAAAAAATGAAAAATTACACTGGGGATAGTGGCAGTAGCAAAGGCATGGAGCAATGTAGGATAGTTTTGCTAGTGTGGTGTAGCGGTTAGTGCTGGACTAGGACCTGGGAAAGGAGGGTTCAAATCCCCTCTCAGCCATGAAGCTCGCTGGGTGACCTTGGGCCAGTCACCATCTCTGAGCACAACAATACCTCACAAGGTTGTTCTGGGGATAAAATGGGGAGGGCAAGAGTTATGTACACCACCTTGAAGCCATTGGTGGACAGGTGGGATATAAATGGAATAAACAAATAAAATTATGGCAAACCACCACTTATCATAGAATAGGGTTCCTGCTTGGAGGAAGGGCAGGATAGAAATCAAATAATAAATAAATAAAATAGTAGAGTTGGAAGGGGCCTACAAGGCCATCAAGTCCAACCCCCTGCTCAATGCAGGAATCCAAATCAAAGCATTCCCGACAGATGGCTGTCCAGCTGCCTCTTGAAGGCCTCCAGTGTCGGAGAGCCCACTACCTCTCTAGGTCATTGGTTCCTTTGTCGTATGGCTCTAACAGTTAGGAAGTTTCTTCTGATGTCCAGTCGAAATCTGGCTTCCTGCAACTTACTTAGAGTTCAGGTATTTTCAACTATTTCTTTCAATTAATTAAGGGCATAAGAACAGCCCTTCTGGTTGAGACCGAAGGTCCATCTAGTCCAGCACCTGCTTCAATAGTGACCAACCAGCTACCCCAGGGAAGCCCACAAAAAAGTTTGTATTTACACACACTCTATTTCCCCCCATCAACTGGCATCTAGTGACATACTTTGGACTGTAAAGCCACCATGGCTATGGATACACCTGCCTCTCTCTCTCTTCCAAAAATTTGCCTTATGCCAGTGCCCAGAGAATAAAAATCACAGCATTATTGTCATGCAAGCGAGCACACCAGATACATACCAGACAGCTTGGTGAGCAGGGCAGACTGGCACAAAAGTAGCAGTAGACAAACTCCAGCCAACACCGCCTGATGCAGGTTGTCCATTGTCACCCCTGAGAGCCCAGGAGGGACTGCTCAGAAGTCGCTTTCTGCTTCACACCCCAATCCCAGGAGGATTCAAGCTGGTCTGAGGCAAGAGGATCAGCAGGCCGTTTTGTGTCCCACCGTGCCCAACAACGGCAGAAGCAGAACAACACTGGCCCCATCTCTGCCTGACACAGAACCTCCAGCCATTTCTCCCACCCACCCCTCTTTTTTTTCTGTGCCTCCTACCAACCATGACAAGTTTCACATCCTCGGTAGGTTTAAAGGAAACGACAGCATCCAGGCAGAAAGGGTTTGAAGCACGAGACCACAACAAAAGGGCGGGGGGGAGGAGAGAGAGAGACAGACACGACATCCACCCGCACATTTCAAACCCCACACATTTGTTTGCAAACTGCTGTTTTGGCACAAAACAAAGCCGCGAGAGATGAGGCAGGCATATACTGAGACTCAGAGTCACATAGGAAAGAAACTTTGAGAAGAAGAGACGCATTTTCCCTCTTGTTGCTCCTCCGTGACCTTTTAGTTGGGGAGGCATGATACAAGGTGACAATCTGGGAACGATGTAGAGCAGAGGTGGGCAACCTCAGGCCTGGGGGCCAAATGCGGCCCTCCAGGCCTTTGTTCCTGGCCCTTAGGACTCTCACTGAGCCCAGTGGTTGGAATGAACTAATTTAGATTAACTAGTTCACTGAACTAATTCAAAATTCACTGAATTACACCTGAAAGGACTCTCCATAATTTCCAGGAGAACTGAACATGAATTAAGTTACTTATAATTAAGTTATTTTTCAAGTCGATCCCAACTTATGGCGACCCTGTGAATAGGGTTTTCATGGTAAGTGGTATTCAGAGGGGGTTTACCATTGCCTTCCTCTGAGGCTGAGAGGCAGTGACTGGCCCAAAGTCACCCAGTGAGCTTCAGGGCTGTGTGGGGATTCGAACCCTGGTCTCCCAGGTCATAGTCCAACATTCTAACCGCTACGCCATACTGGCTTATATATATATATATATATGATCATGATTGTTAAGAAAATAAATAAAACAATCATTCACATTACACTGTGTGTGTTTTGATATTTTCTTACTCTCCTTAAGTATATTTGACGCTTCAGCAGAGCTGCTTGTAAAATTCTCGAGGTTGAGGTCCAGGCAAATGAATTGTGAAGTGAACTATGAATTGATCTGGCATGGAATTAGTAATGTAATGTCAGACAGATTACAATATGTTGCTACTTAAGGAATGACTCTAGCTGTTGGAAAAAACAAACTTGGCCTGCCCAAGATACATGTTTTCAGCCTGTTATGCTTAAACCACTTCACTTAAGGAAAGGTGGGCATGGTCAATTAAAAACATGGAGCATACCTAGAATTTTGCTAGAATATATTTCATGTCCCCCAGTTTTATCTTGTGCAAACTGAGACACTCCTCGTGTCCACTGGAAACTATTCTGCAGAATAGTCAGTGCCATTATTCCACAATTGTTTTTGGAGTTTTTTTAGTGTTGCAAAGTGTTGCTGTATTTCACATATTCACAGAAACAGAAGCAAAAGAAAATGATTTACTATAGGAAACTTCACTAAAATTACAGAGTAAATCATACATAAGGTGACTATCTGAACTATATCAGCTGTCTTAATATTGTTGCACAGCACGTCTTGTTTCGGTTATTTGGGCTGTTTGCAGGTTCTAGCCCACATTTAGCTAGCTTGCTAATCAGAATATCATGGGGCACTTTGTCAAAAGCTTTGCTGGTCAAGATATATTATGTCCACAGCATTCCCACAGTCTACCAGGGAGGTTACCCAATCAAAAAATGGGATAAGATTAGTCTGGCAGGATTTGTTCTTCATAAATCCATGTTGGCTTCTAGCAATGACTGCATTGTTTTCAATGTGCTTATGGACTGTCTGCTTTATAATCTGCTCCATAATTTTCCCAGGGATCGATGTCAGCCTGACTGGTCTGTAGTTCCCAGGTTCCCCCTTTTTGCAGATTGGGACAACATTAGTTCTCCTCCAATCGTCCGGCACTTCACCCATCCTCCACGATTTTGCAAAGATAATAGACAGTGGTTTTGAGAGTTCTTCAGCCAGTTCCTTCAATACCCTAGGATGCAGTTCATCGGGCCCTGCAAATTTGAACTCGTTCAAAGTGCTTAGGTATTCCTTGACCGTTTGTCTATCAGTTTCAAGCTGCAATCCTGCCCCTTCAACTTCATGTTTCCAAGGAGGGTCATAGACCCTCTTTCGGGAGAAGACTGAGCCAAAGTAGGAATTGAGGACTTCTGCATTTTCTTCACCATCTGTTATCATTTTGCCATCCTCACTGAATAGCTGAACCACCATTTCTTTTCTCTGTCTTTTACTGTGGACATACCTGAAGAAAGCTTTTTTGTTGCTTTTGGCATCTCTTGCTAACCTCAGCTCATTCTCAGCTTTAGCCTTCCTGACACCATCCCTGCAATTCCATACTACTTGTCTGTACTCTTCCTTTGTGGTCTGGCCTTCCTTCCACTTCCTGTATGTGTCCTTTTTTGTTTTCAGGTCATCTCTATGCTTTCTGTGAAGCCACATTGGCTTCTTCTGCTGTTTCCCCCCTTTTTTCCTTGATGGAATTGTTTGCCATTGTGCCTCTAGAATTTCCTCTTTTAGAAACTCCCACCCATCTTGGACTCCTTTTCTCATTAGGGTGGCTTGCCACAGAACCTTACTTACCATTGTTCTGAGTTTATTAAAATCATCTTTCCTGAAGTCCAGGGTGCACGTATGGCTACCCTCAGCTTTTGCTTCTTTTAAAATCAAGAACTCTAGTATAGTGTGGTCACTTTCTCCCAGAGTTCCCGTAACTGCCACTTCATCCACCATGTCTCTGTTGGTTAGAATTAAGTCAAAGATTGACGATCCTCTAGTTGCTTCCTCCACTTTCTGTAGGAGAAAGTTATCTCTAGCACAAGTCAGGAATGTCTTGGAGGGGCCGTATTTGGCAGAATTTGCCTTCCAACAGATATTGGGGTAATTGAAGTCCCCCATTACTACTACATCATGCCTCTTCGAAACATTGGCAATTTGCTTTGCAAAAGTTTCATCCTCGTCTTCTCCTTGATTGGGTGGTCAGTAGCAGACTTCAACCACCATGTTCCTTTTATTCCTTGCCCCATTTATTTTAATCCAGATACTCTCAGTGGAGCTACCAAGCTCATCCTCCTGTTTTTCTGTGCAGGATATATATCTTTAACATAGTGCAACTCTGCCTCCCTTTCTATTCCTCCTGTTGTTTTTGAACAGGCTATACCTTTCAATTGCTGTGTTCCAGTCATGGGAGTCATCCCACCAAGTTTCAGTTATACCTATCAAGTTGTATTTACTCTCCTGTATTAAGAGTTCAAGTTTGTCCTGTTTGTTTCCCATACTCTGGGCATTAGTATACAGACATCGAAGACCATGTGATTTACGGCCTGGCTTCTTTCCTACATTTTTACATGTTACTGGACCCCATTAGAGCCTTTCCCTCAGTTCCCCTTACTGTGCACAAGCCTTTGTTAGTCATTACCGTGAAGTTTATAAATAAATAAATAAATAAATAAATTTAATTTCTGTGTCGCCTATCTGGCCAATGGCCACTCTAGGCGACGTACAAAGCAGTTAAAACACAATATGATAAAATACA